>NC_091982.1:128244202-128591702 GCF_044704955.1 Pristiophorus japonicus
ACACAGCCTCTGTATAACACCCAGTGTCACATCACACAGCCTCTAGATAACACCCAGTTTCACATCACACAGCCTCGATATAATAACACCCAGTGTCACATCACACAGCCTCTATATAACACCCAGTTTCACAGCACACAGCCTCTACATAACACCCAGTGTCACATCGCACAGCCTCGATATAATAACACCCAGCGACACGACACACAGACTCTATATAATAACACCCAGAGTCACGCTACACAGACTTTATATAACACGCAGTGTCACATCATACAGCCTCTATATAATAACACCCAGTGTCACATCACACAGCCTCAATACAATAACAGTGTCACATCAAACAACCTCAATACAATAACACCCAGTTTCACATCACACAGCCTCTATATAACACCCAGTATCAAGTCACACAGCCTCTATATAA
This sequence comes from Pristiophorus japonicus, assembly GCF_044704955.1. Lineage (NCBI taxonomy): Eukaryota > Metazoa > Chordata > Chondrichthyes > Pristiophoridae > Pristiophorus > Pristiophorus japonicus. Next base: position 128,244,630 of record NC_091982.1, read on the forward strand.
TAATACACAGTGTTACTTCACACAGCCTCTGTATAACACTCAGTGTCACATCACAAAGCCTCTATATATCACCCAGTGTCAGATCACAAAGCCTGTATATAACTCCCAGTGTCACATCACACAGCCTCTATATAATACCACACAGCGTCATGTCACACAGCCTGTATATAACACCCAGTGTCACATCACACAGCCTCAATACAATATCAACCAGTGTCACATCAAACAGCCTCTATACAATATCACCCAGTGTCACATCACACAGCCTCTATATAACACCCAGTATCAAGTCAGACAGACTCTATATAATAACACCCAGTGTCACATCACACAGCCTCTACACTGTAAAACCCAGTGTTACATCACACAGAATCTATATAATAACACCAAGCGTTACGTCACACAGCCTCTATATAATAATACGCAGTGTTACTTCACACAGCCTCTGTATAACACTCAGTGTCACATCACAAAGCCTCTATATATCACCCAGTGTCACATCACAAAGCCTGTATAATACTCCCAGTGTCACATCACACAGCCTCTATATAATAACACCCAGTGTCACATCACGCAGCCTCTATATAATAACAACCAGCGTCACATCACACATCCTCTATATAACAACCAGGCATACATCACACAGCTGCAATATAATAACACCCAGTATCACATCACACAGCCTATATATAACATGCAGTGTCACATCATGCAGCCTCAATATAATAACACCCAGTTTCACATCACACAGCCTCTCGATAACAACCAGTCACACATCACACAGCCTCTATATAATAACACCCAGTGTCACATCACACAGCCTCGATATGACACCCAGTGTCACATCACACAGCCTCTATATAACACCCAGTTTCACATCACACAGCCTCTTTATAATAACATTCAATGTCAGATCACACAGCATCTATATAATAACACCCAGTCTCATGTCACACAGACTTTATATAACACCCAGTGTCACATCACACAGCCTCTATATAACACCCAGTGTCACGTCACACAGCCTCTAAAAACACCCAGTGTCACATCACACAGCGTCTGTGTAATAACACTCAGTGTCATATCTCACAGCCTGTATATAACACCCAGTGTCACATCTCACAGCCACTATATAACACCCAGTGTCACATCTCACAGCCTCTATATACCACCCAGTGTCACATCTCACAGCCACTATATAATACCCAGTGTCACATCACACAGCCTCTATATAATAACAATCAGCGTCACATCACACAGCCTCTATATAATAACACCCAGCCTTACGTCACACAGCCTCTGTGTAACACGCAGTGTCACATCACACAGCCTCTATTTAACATTCAGTGTCACATCACACAGCCTCTATATAATAACACAGTGTCATATCATGCAGCCTTTAAATAACACCCAGTGTCACATCACACAGCCTCTATATAATAACACACAGTGTCACATCACACAGCCTCTATATAACACCCAGTTTCACATCACACAGCCTCTATATAACACACAGTATCAAGTCAGACAGACTCTTATATAACACCCAGTGTCACATCATACAGCCTCTATATAACACCCAGTGTCACATCAAACGACCTCTATATAACACCCAGTATCACATCACACAGCCTCTAGATACGACCCTCTTTCACATCTAACAGCCTCTATATAACACTCAATGTCACAGCACACAGCCTCTATATAATAACACACAGTGTCACATCACACAGCCTCTAGATAAGACCCTGTTTCACATCGAACAGCCTCTATATAACATACAATGTCACATCACGCACACTCTATATAACACCCAGTGTCACATCACACAGCCTCTGTACAATTATACCCAGTGCCACATCACAGAGCCTCAATATAAAAACACCCAGTGTCACATCAAACAGCCTCCATCCAATAACACCCAGTGTCACATCACACAGCCTCTGTGCAATTATACCCAGTGCCACATCACAGAGCCTCAATATAAAAACACCCAGTGTCACATCAAACAGCCTCCATCCAATAACACCCAGTGTCACATCACACAGCCTCGATATAACAGGCAGTATCAAGTCAGACAGACTCTATATAACACCCAGGGTCACATCACACAGCCTCTATACAACACCCAGTGTCACATCACACAGCTTGAGTACAATAACACCCAGTGTCACATCACACAGCCTCTATATAACACACAGTATCAAATCAGACAGACTCTATATAACACCCAGGGTCACATCACACAGCCTCTATACAACACCCAGTGTCACATCACACAGCCTCTAAAAATAACGCCCAGTGTCACATCACACAGACTCTATATAACACCCAGAGTCACATCAAACAGCCTCCATACAGTAACAGCCAGTTTCACATCACACAGCCTCTGTATTACACACTGTGTCACATCACACAGCCTATATTTAACACCCAGTGTCACATCACACAGCCTCTATATAAAAACACCCAGTGTCACATCACACATACTCTATATAACATCCAGTGCCACATCACACAGCCTCTACACAATAACAATCAGTGTCACATCAAACAGATTGTATACAATAACACCCAGTGTCACATCACACAGCCTCTATATAAAAACCTGTATCAAGTCAGACAGACTCTATATAACACCCAGGGTCACATCACACAGCCTCGAAATAACACCCAGTGTCACATCACACAACCTCTATATAACACCCAGTGTCACATCACACAGCCTCTATATAATAACAGCCAGTGTCACATCACAGAACCTCCATACAGTAACCCCAGTGTCACATCACACAGCCTCTGTATTACACCCAGTGTCACATCACACAGCCTTGATATAATAACACCCAGTGCCACATCACACAGCCTCTCTACAGTAAAATCGGGTGTCACATCTCACATACTCTAAAAAGCACCCACTGTCACATCACACAGCCTCTGTACAATTATACCCAGTGCCACATCACAGAGCCTCAATACAAAAACACCCAGTGTCACATCACACATACTCTATATAACACCCAGTGTCACATCACACAGCCTCTGTACCATTATACCCAGTGCCAAATCACAGAGCCTCAATACAAAAACACCCAGTGTCACATCACACATACTCTATATAACACCCAGTATCACATCACACAGCCTCTGTACCATTATACCCAGTGCCAAATCACAGAGCCTCAATACAAAAACACCCAGTGTCACATCAAACAGCCTCCATCCAATAACACCCAGTGTCACAACACACAGTCTCTATATAACACCCAGTATCAGGTCAGACAGACTCTATATAACACCCAGGGTCACATCACACAGCCTCGAAATAACACCCAGTGTCACATCACACAGCCTCGATATAATAACACCCAGTGTCACATCACCAAGCCTCTATACAGGAACACCCAGTGTCACATCACACAGCCTCTGTATAACACCCAGTGTCACATCACACAGCCTCTAGATAACACCCAGTTTCACATCACACAGCCTCGATATAATAACACCCAGTGTCACATCACACAGCCTCTATATAACACCCAGTTTCACAGCACACAGCCTCTACATAACACCCAGTGTCACATCGCACAGCCTCGATATAATAACACCCAGCGACACGACACACAGACTTTATATAACACGCAGTGTCACATCATACAGCCTCTATATAATAACACCCAGTGTCACATCACACAGCCTCAATACAATAACAGTGTCACATCAAACAACCTCAATACAATAACACCCAGTTTCACATCACACAGCCTCTATATAACACCCAGTATCAAGTCACACAGCCTCTATATAATAATACACAGTGTTACTTCACACAGCCTCTGTATAACACTCAGTGTCACATCACAAAGCCTCTATATATCACCCAGTGTCAGATCACAAAGCCTGTATATAACTCCCAGTGTCACATCACACAGCCTCTATATAATACCACACAGCGTCATGTCACACAGCCTGTATATAACACCCAGTGTCACATCACACAGCCTCAATACAATATCAACCAGTGTCACATCAAACAGCCTCTATACAATATCACCCAGTGTCACATCACACAGCCTCTATATAACACCCAGTATCAAGTCAGACAGACTCTATATAATAACACCCAGTGTCACATCACACAGCCTCTACACTGTAAAACCCAGTGTTACATCACACAGAATCTATATAATAACACCAAGCGTTACGTCACACAGCCTCTATATAATAATACGCAGTGTTACTTCACACAGCCTCTGTATAACACTCAGTGTCACATCACAAAGCCTCTATATATCACCCAGTGTCACATCACAAAGCCTGTATAATACTCCCAGTGTCACATCACACAGCCTCTATATAATAACACCCAGTGTCACATCACGCAGCCTCTATATAATAACAACCAGCGTCACATCACACATCCTCTATATAACAACCAGGCATACATCACACAGCTGCAATATAATAACACCCAGTATCACATCACACAGCCTATATATAACATGCAGTGTCACATCATGCAGCCTCAATATAATAACACCCAGTTTCACATCACACAGCCTCTCGATAACAACCAGTCACACATCACACAGCCTCTATATAATAACACCCAGTGTCACATCACACAGCCTCGATATGACACCCAGTGTCACATCACACAGCCTCTATATAACACCCAGTTTCACATCACACAGCCTCTTTATAATAACATTCAATGTCAGATCACACAGCATCTATATAATAACACCCAGTCTCATGTCACACAGACTTTATATAACACCCAGTGTCACATCACACAGCCTCTATATAACACCCAGTGTCACGTCACACAGCCTCTAAAAACACCCAGTGTCACATCACACAGCGTCTGTGTAATAACACTCAGTGTCATATCTCACAGCCTGTATATAACACCCAGTGTCACATCTCACAGCCACTATATAACACCCAGTGTCACATCTCACAGCCTCTATATACCACCCAGTGTCACATCTCACAGCCACTATATAATACCCAGTGTCACATCACACAGCCTCTATATAATAACAATCAGCGTCACATCACACAGCCTCTATATAATAACACCCAGCCTTACGTCACACAGCCTCTGTGTAACACGCAGTGTCACATCACACAGCCTCTATTTAACATTCAGTGTCACATCACACAGCCTCTATATAATAACACAGTGTCATATCATGCAGCCTTTAAATAACACCCAGTGTCACATCACACAGCCTCGATATAATAACATCCAGCGACACGAGACACAGCTTCTATATAACACCCATTCTCACATCACGCAGCCTCTAGATAATAACAACCAGTGTCACATCGCACATCCTCTATATCACAACCAGTCATATATCACACAGCCCCAATATAATAACACCCAGTATCACCTCACACAGCCTCTATACAAAAACACCCAGTGTCACATCACACAGCCTCTATTTAACACCCAGTGTCACATCTCACAGCCACAAAATAACACCCAGTGTCACATCACACAGACTCGATATAAAACCCGGTGTCACATCACACAGCCTCTATATAACATCAAGTGTCACATCACACAGCCTCTATATAATTATACCAAGTGCCACATCACACAGCCTCGATACAAAGCACCCAGTGTCACATCACACAGCCTCTATATAACACCCAGTATCAAGTCAGACAGACTCTATATAACACCCAGGGTCACATCACACAGCCTCAAGATAATAACACACAGTGTCACATCACACAGCCTCTATATAATAACACCCAGTGTCACATCACACAGCCTCGATACAATAACACCCAGCGTTACGTCACACAGCCTCTGTATAACACGCAGTGTCACATCACACAGCCTCTATTTAATACTCAGTTTCACATCACACAGCCTCGATATAATGACACCCAGTGTCACATCACCCAGCCTCTATATGTCACCCAGTGTCACATCACATATCCTCTATACAACATCCAGTCACACAACATGCAGCCGCAATATAGTGTGAAATCGAGACAATAATACCCAGTGTCACATCTCAGAGCCACTATATAACATCCAGTGTCACAACACTCTCTCTATATAACACCCAGTTTCACATCACACAGCCTCTATATAACATGCAGCGTCACATCACGCAGCCTCGATATAAGACCCTGTTTCACATCTAACAGCCTCTATATAACACTCAATTTCACATCACACAGCCTCTACATAACGCCCAGTTTCACATCACAGCAGCCTGTATTTAACACCGAGTTTCACATCACACAGCCTCTGTATTATAACACCCAGTGTCACATCACACAGCCTCGACATAACACCCAGCGTTACGTCACACAGACTCTGTATAACACCCAGTTTCACATCACACAATCTCTATATATTAACACCCAGTGTCACGTTACACAGACTTTATATAACACCCAGTGTCACATCTCACAGCCTGTATATAACACCCATTGTCACATCACACAACCTCTGTATAATAACACAGTGTCAAATCACACAGCCTCCATATAATAACACCCAGCATCACGTCACACAGCTTCTATATAACAAACATTGTCACATCACACAGCATCTATATAATAACACCCAGTCTCATGTCACACAGACTTTATATAACACCCAGTGTCACATCACACAGCCTCTAAAAACACCCAGTGTCACATCACACAGCGTCTGTATTAGCCGGGAAATTGTGTTGGGGAAATTGATGGGATTGAAGGCCGATAAATCCCCAGGGCCTGATGGACTGCATCCCAGAGTACTTAAGGAGGTGGCCTTGGAAATAGTGGATGCGTTGACAGTCATTTTCCAACATTCCATTGACTCTGGATCAGTTCCTATGGAGTGGAGGGTAGCCAATGTAACCCCACTTTTTAAAAAAGGAGGGAGAGAGAAAACAGGGAATTATAGACCGGTCAGCCTGACATCGGTAGTGGGTAAAATGATGGAATCAATTATTAAGGATGTCATAGCAGTGCATTTGGAAAGAGGTGACATGATAGGTCCAAGTCAGCATGGATTTGTGAAAGGGAAATCATGCTTGACAAATCTTCTGGAATTTTTTGAGGATGTTTCCAGTAGAGTGGACAAGGGAGAACCAGTTGATGTGGTATATTTGGACTTTCAGAAGGCGTTCGACAAGGTCCCACACAAGAGATTGATGTGCAAAGTTAGAGCACATGGGATTGGGGGTAGTGTACTGACATGGATTGAGAACTGGTTGTCAGACAGGAAGCAAAGAGTAGGAGTAAATGGGTACTTTTCAGAATGGCAGGCAGTGACTAGTGGGGTACCGCAAGGTTCTGTGCTGGGGCCCCAGCTGTTTACACTGTACATTAATGATTTAGATGAGGGGATTAAATGTAGTATCTCCAAATTTGCGGATGACACTAAGTTGGGTGGCAGTGTGAGCTGCGAGGAGGATGCTGTGAGGCTGCAGAGCGACTTGGATAGGTTAGGTGAGTGGGCAAATGCATGGTAGATGAAGTATAATGTGGATAAATGTGAGGTTATCCACTTTGGTGGTAAAAACAGAGAGACAGACTATTATCTGAATGGTGACAGATTAGGAAAAGGGGAGGTGCAAAGAGACCTGGGTGTCATGGTACATCAGTCATTGAAGGTTGGCATGCAGGTACAGCAGGCGGTTAAGAAAGCAAATGGCATGTTGGCCTTCATAGCAAGGGGATTTGAGTACAGGGGCAGGGAGGTGTTACTACAATTGTACAGGGCCTTGGTGAGGCCACACCTGGAGTATTGTGCACAGTTTTGGTCTCCTAACCTGAGGAAGGACATTCTTGCTATTGAGGGAGTGCAGCGAAGGTTCACCAGACTGATTCCCGGGATGGCGGGACTGACCTATCAAGAAAGACTGGATCAACTGGGCTTGTATTCACTGGAGTTCAGAAGAATGAGAGGGGACCTCATAGAAACATATAAAATTCTGACGGGGTTAGACAGGTTAGATGCAGGAAGAATGTTCCCAATGTTGGGGAAGTCCAGAACCAGGGGTCACAGTCTAAGGATAAGGGGTAAGCCATTTAGGACCGAGATGCGGAGGAACTTCTTCACCCAGAGAGTGGTGAACCTGTGGAATTCTCTACCACAGAAAGTTGTTGAGGCCAATTCACTAAATATATTCAAAAAGGAGTTAGATGAGGTCCTTACTGCTAGGGGGATCAAGGGGTATGGCGAGAAAGCAGGAATGGGGTACTGAAGTTGAATGTTCAGCCATGAACTCATTGAATGGCGGTGCAGGCTAGAAGGGCCGAATGGCCTACTCCTGCACCTATTTTCTATGTTTCTATGTTTCTAACACCCAGTGTCACATCTCACAGCCACTTTATAACACCCAGTGTCACATCACACAGCCTCGATATACCACCCAGTATCACATCACACAGCGTCCAGATAAGACCCTGTTTCACATCTAACAACCTCGATATAACACTCAATGTCACATCACACAGCCTCTACATAACACCCAGTTCCACATCACACAGCCTCGATATAACACCCAGTTTCACATCACACAGCCTCTACATAACACCCAGTGTCACGTCACACCGCCTCTATATAATAACACACAGCGTCACGTCACACATCCTCTATATAACACCCAGTATCACATCACACAGCCTCTATATAACACCCAATGTCACATCACACAGCCTCTATGTAACACCCAGTGTCACATCACACAGACTCTATATAAAACCCAGTGTAACATCACACAGCCTGGAAATAACACGCAGTGTCACTTCACACAGCCTCTATATAACATGCAGTGTCACATCACACAGCCTCTATATAACATTCAGTTTCACATCACACAGCCTCTATATAACATGCAGTGTCACATCATGCAGCCTCAATATAATAACACCCAGTCTCACGACACACAGCCTCTATTTAACACCTATTTTCACATCACACAGCCTCTATATAACACCCAGTTTCACATCACACAACCTCTTTATAATAACACCCAGTGTCACATCACACAGCCTCTAAAAACACCCAGTGTCACATCACACAGCGACTGTGTAATAACACTCAGTGTCACATCTCACAGCCTGTATATAACACCCAGTGTCACATCTCACTGCTTCTATATAACACCCAGTGTCACATCACACAGCTTCGATATAACATCCAGTGTAACATCACACAGCCTCGAAATAACACGCAGTGTCACTTCACACAGCCTCGATATAACACTCAGTGTCACATCACACAGCCTCTAGATAAGACCCTGTTTCACATCGAACAGCCTCGACATAACACTCAATGCCACATCACACTGCCTCTATATAATAACACCCAGTGTCACATCACACAGCGTCTGTATAATAACACCCAGTGTCACATCACACAGCCTCTATATAACATGCAGTGTCACATCATGCAGCCTCTATATAATAACACTCAGCATCACTTCACACAGCCTCTACATAACACCCAGTTTCACATCACACAGCCTCTAAATAACACCCAGTGTCACATCACACAGCCTCGATATAACAACATCCAGCGACACGAGACACAGCTTCTATATAACACCCATTCTCACATCACGCAGCCTCTAGATAATAACAACCAGTGTCACATCGCACATCCTCTATATCACAACCAGTCATACATCACACAGCCCCTATATAATAACACCCAGTATCACCTCACACAGCCTCTATACAAAAACACCCAGTGTCACATCACACAGCCTCTATTTAACACCCAGTGTCACATCTCACAGCCACAAAATAACACCCAGTGTCACATCACACAGACTCGATATAAAACCCGGTGTCACATCACACAGCCTCTATATAACATCAAGTGTCACATCACACAGCCTCTATATAATTATACCAAGTGCCACATCACACAGCCTCTATACAAAGCACCCAGTGTCACATCTCACAGCTTCTATATAACACCCAGTTTCACATCACACAGCTTCTATATAACACCCAGTGTAACATCACACAGCCTGGAAATAACATGCAGTGTCACTTCACACAGCCTCTATATAACATTCAGTTTCACATCACACAGCCTCTATATAACATGCAGTGTCACATCATGCAGCCTCAATATAATAACACCCAGTCTCACGACACACAGCCTCTATTAAACACCTATTTTCACATCACACAGCCTCTATATAATAACACCCAGTGTCACATCACACAGCCTCGATTTAACACCCAGTGTCACATCACACAGCCTCGATATAACACCCAGTTTCACATCACACAACCTCTTTATAATAACATTCAATGTTACATCACACAGCATCTATATAATAACACCCAGTCTCATGTCACACAGACTTTATATAACACCCAGTGTCACATCACACAGCCTCTATATAACACCCAGTGTCACGTCACACAGCCTCAAAAAACACCAAGTGTCACATCACACAGCGACTGTGTAATAACACTCAGTGTCACATCTCACAGCCTGTATATAACACCCAGTGTCACATCTCACTGCTCCTATATAACACCCAGTGTCACATCACACAGCTTCTATATAACATCCAGTGTAACATCACACAGCCTCGAAATAACTCGCAGTGTCACTTCACACAGCCTCGATATAACACCCAGTGTCACATCACTCAGCTTCTATATAACACCCAGTGTCACATCACACAGCCTCTAGATAAGACCCTGTTTCACATCGAACAGCCTCTATATAACACTCAATGGCACATCACACTGCCTCTATATAATAACACCCAGTGTCACATCACACAGCGTCTGCATAATAACACTCCGTGTCACATCACACAGCCTCTATATAACATGCAGTGTCACATCATGCAGCCTCAATATAATAACACCCAGTCTCACGTCACACAGCCTCTATTTAACACCCATTTTCACATCACACAGCCTCTTTTTAATAACACCCAGTGTCACATCACACAGCCTCGATTTAACACCCATTTTCACATCACACAGCCTCTTTTTAATAACACCCAGTTTCACATCACACAACCTCTTTATAATAACATTCAATGTCACATCACACAGCATCTATATAATAACACCCAGTCTCATGTCACACAGACTTTATATAACACCCAGTGTCACATCACACAGCCTCTATATAACACCCAGTGTCACGTCACACAGCCTCTAAAAACACCCAGTGTCACATCACACAGCATCTATATAAGACCCTGTTTCACATCTAACAGCCTCTATATAACACTCAGTTTCACATCACACAGCCTCTACATAACACCCAGTGTCACATCACACCGCCTCTATATAATTACACCCAGCGTCACGTCACACATCCTCGATATAACAACCAGTCACACATCACACAGCTGCAATATAATAACACCCAGGATCACATCACACAGCCTATATATAACATGCAGTGTCACATCATGCAGCCTCAATATAATAACACCCAGTTTCACATCACACAGCCTCTCTATAACAACCAGTCACACATCACACAGCCTCTATATAATAACACCCAGTGTCACATCACACAGCCTCGATATAACACCCAGTGTCACATCACACAGCCTCTGTATAACACCCAGTTTCACATCACACAACCTCTTTATAATAACATTCAATGTCAGATCACACAGCATCTATATAATAACACCCAGTCTCATGTCACACAGACTTTATATAACACCCAGTGTCACATCACACAGCCTCTATATAACACCCAGTGTCACATCACACAGCGTCTGTGTAATAACACTCAGTGTCATATCTCACAGCATGTATATTACACCCAGTGTCACATCTCACAGCCACTATATAACACCCAGTGTCACATCACACAGCCTCTATATACCACCCAGTGTCACATCTCACAGCCACTATATAACACCCAGTGTCACATCACACAGCCACTATATAACACCCAGTTACACATCACACAGCCTCTATATAACACCCATTTTCACATTACACAGCCGCTATATAATAACACCCAGTGTCACATCACACAGCCTCTCTATAACAACCAGTCACACATCACACAGCTGCAATATAATAACACCCAGTATCACATCACACAGCCTCTATACAATAACACCCAATGTCACATCACACAGCCTCTATGTAACACCCATTGTCACATCACACAGACTCTATATAAAACCCAGTGTCACATCACACAGCCTCAATATAACACCCAGTATCATATCAAACAGACTCTGTATAACACCCAGTGTCACATCACACAGCCTCGATATAACACCCAGTGTCACATCTCACAGCTTCTATATAACACCCAGTGTCACATCACACAGCTTCGATATAACACCCAGTGTAACATCACACATCCTCAAAATAACACGCAGTGTCACTTCACACAGCCTCTATATAACACCCAGTTTCATATCACTCAGCCTCTATATAACACCCAGTGTCACATCACTCAACCTCTATATAACACCCAGTGTCACATCACACAGCCTCTGTATAACATGCAGTGTCACATCACACAGCCTCCATATAATAACACCCAGTGTCACATCACAAAGCGTCTGTATAACAACACCCAGTGTCACATCACACAGCCTCTATATAACATGCAGTGTCACATCATGCAGCCTCAATACAATAACACCCAGTTTCACATCACACAGCCTCTATTTAACACCCATTTTCATATCACACAGCCTCTATATAATAACACCCAGTGTCACATCACACAGCCTCTATATAACACCCAGTGTCATATCTCACAGCTTCTATATCACACCAAGTGTCACATTACACAGCTTCTATATAACACCCAGTGTAACATCACACAGCCTCGAAATAACACGCAGTGTCACTTCCCACAGCCTCTATATAACACCCAGTTTCACATCACTCAGCCTCTATATAACACCCAGTGTCACATCACTCAGCCTCTATATAACACCCAGTGTCACATCACACAGCCTCTGTATAACACCCAGTGTCACATCACACAGCCTCCATATAATAACACCCAGTGTCACATCACAAAGCGTCTGTATAACAACACCCAGTGTCACATCACACAGCCTCTATATAACATGCAGTGTCACATCATGCATCCTCAATATAATAACAGCCAGTTTCACATCACACAGCCTCTATTTAACACCCATTTTCAAATCACACATCCTCGATATAATAACACCCAGTGTCACATCACACAGCCTTTATATAACACCCAGCTTCACATCACACAGCTTCTATATAATAACATTCAATGTCACATCACACAGCATCTATATAATAACACCCAGTCTCACGTCACACAGACTTTATATCACACCCAGTTTCACATCACACAGCCTCAAAACAATTATACTCAGTGCCACATCACCCAGCCTCTATACAATAAAATCCAGTGTCACAGCACACAGCCTCTATATAACACCAAGTTTCACATCACACAGCCTCAATATAACACCCAGTGTCACATCACCCAGCCTCTATATAATAACACCCAGTGTCACATCACACATCCTCTATATAACAACCAGTCACACAACTCACAGCCGCAATATAATAACACCCAGTGTGACATCACACAGCCTCTATATAACACCGAGTGGCACATCTCACAGCCACTATATAACAACCAGTGTCACATCACACATCCTCAAAATAATAACACCCAGTGCCACAAAACTCTCTCTATATAACACCCAGTGTCACATCATACAGCCTCTGTATAACATGCAGTGTCACATCATACAGCCTCTTTATAATAACACCCAGTGTCATATCACACAGCGTCTGTATAACAACACCCAGTGTCACATCACACAGCCTCGATATAATAACACCCAGTGTCACATCACACAGCGTCTGTATAATAACACCCAGTGTCACATCACACAGCCTCTATATACCACCCAGTGTCACATCACACATCCTCAAAATAATAACACCCAGTGCCACAAAACTCTCTCTATATAACACCCAGTGTCACATCACACAGCCTCTATATAATAACACCCGGTGTCACATCACACAGCCTCGATATAATAACACCCAGCGTCACTTCACACAGCCTCTATATAACACCGAGTTTCACATCACGCAGCCTCGAGATAATAACAACCAGTGTCACATCACACATCCTCTATAACACAACCAGTCATACATCACACAGCCCCAATATAATAACACTCAGTATCACCTCACACATCCTCGAGATAACACCCAGTGTCACATCTCACAGCCACAAAATAACACCCATTGTCACATCACACAGACTCAATATAAAACCCGGTGTCACATCACACAGCCTCTATATACCACCAAGTGTCACGTCTCACAGCCTCTATAATACACCCAGTGTCACATCACACAGCTTCTATATAACACCCAGTGTCACGTCTCACAGCGTCAAAAAACACCCAGTGTAACATCACACAGCCTCCATATAACACGGAGTGTCACTTCACACATCCTGCATATAAAACCCAGTATCACATTACTCAACCTCTATATAACACCCAGTGTCACATCACACAGCCTCTAGATAAGACCCAGTTTCACATCACTCAGCCTCTATATAATTATATCAAGTGCCACATCACACAGCCTCTATACAATAAAATCCAGTGTCACATCACGCAGCCTCTATATAACACCCAGTGTCACAGCACACAGCCTCTATATAACCAGCCACACAACACGCAGCCGCAATATAATAACATCCAGTGTGACATCACACAGCCTCTATATAATACCCAGTGTCACATCACACATTCTCAAAATAATAACACCAAGTGCCACAACACTCTCTCTATATAACATGCAGTGTCACATCACACAGCCTCTATATAATAACACCCAGTGTCACATCACAAAGTGTCTGTATAACAACACCCAGTGTCACATCACACAGCCTTTATATAACATGCAGTGTCACATCATGCAGCCTCTATATAATAACACCCAGTGTCACATCACACAGCCTCAATATAACACCCAGTTTCACATCACACATCCTGTATTTACCACCTAGTTTCACATCACACAGCCTCTGTACAATAACACCCAGTGTCACATCACACAGCCTCTATATAACACCCAGTTTCACATCACATAGCCTCTACATAACACCCAGCGTGACGTCACACAGATTCTATATAACACCCAGTTTCACATCACACAGCCTCGATAGAACACAGTGTGTCACATCACACAACCTCTATATAATAATACCCAGTGTCACATCACACAGCCTCTATATAATAACACCCAGCGTCACGTCACACAGACTCCATATAACACCCAGTTTCACATCACACAATCTCTAAATAATAACACCCAGTGTCCCGTCACACAGACTTTATATAACACCCAGTGTCACATCACATTGCGTCTGTATAATAACACTCAGTGTCACATCTCACAGCCTGTATATAACACCCACTGTCACATCACACAGCCTCTATATAATAACACACAGTGCCACATCACACAGCCACTATATAATAACACCCAGCGTCACGTCACACAGCCTCTATATAACACCCAGTTTCACAGCACACAGTCTCTATATAATAACACACAGTGTCACAGCACGCAGCCTCTATATAATAACACCCAGTGTCACATCACACATCCGCTATATAACAACCAGTCATACATCACACAGCCGCAATATAATAACACCCAGTATAACATCACACAGCCTCTACACAATAACACCCAGTGTCACATCACACAGCCTCTATTTCACACCCACTGTCACATCTCACAGCCTCTATATAACACCCAGTATCACGTCAAACAGACTCTATATAACACCGAGTGGCACATCTCACAGCCACTATATAACACCAAGTGTCACATCACACAACCTCCATATAACACCCAGTGTCACATCACACATCCTCAAAATAATAATACCCAGTGCCACAACACTCTCTCTATCAACAACCAGTGTCACATCATACAGCCTCTGTATAACATGCAGTGTCACATCACACAGCCTCTATATAATAACACCCAGTGTCACATCACACAGCATCTGTATAACAACACCCAGTGTCACATCACACAGCCTCTATATAATGACAACCGGTGTCACATCACACAGCGTCTGTATAATAACACCCAGTGTCACATCACACAGCCTCTAGATAACACCCAGTTTCACATCACACAGCCTCGAAATAATAACACCCAGTGTCACATCACACAGCCTCCATATAACACCCAGTTTCACAGCACACAGCCTCTACATAACACCCAGTGTCACATCTCACAGCCTCGATATAATAACACCCAGCGACACGACACACAGACTCTATATAATAACACCCAGAGTCACGCTACACAGACTTTATATAGCACCCAGTGTCACATCACGCAGCCTCTATATAACACCCAGTGTCACATCACACAGCCTCTATATAATTATACCAAGTGCCACATCAGATAGCCTCAATACAATTACACCCAGTGTCACATCAAACAGCCTCTATATAACACCCAGTGTCACATCACACAGGCTCTATCTAACACCCAGTGTCACATCACACAGCCTCGATATAATAACAGCCAGTGTCACATCACAAAGCCTCTATACAGGAACACCCAGTGTCACATCACACAGCCTCTGTATAACACGCTGTGTCACATCACATAGCCTCTATTTAACACTCAGTTTCACATCAAACAGCCTCTATACAATAACAGCCAGTGTCACATCACACAGCCTCTATATAACACCCAGTGTCACATCACACAGCCTCTATGTAATAACACCCAGTGTCACATCACACAGCCTTGATATAATAACAGCCAGTGTCACATCATACAGCCTCTATATAATAACACCCAGTGTCACATCACACAGCCTCTATCTAATAACACCCAGTGTCACATCACACAGCCTCGATACAATAACACCCAGCGTTACATCACACAGCCTCTGTATAACACGCAGTGTCACATCACACAGCCTCTATCTAATTACACCCAGTGTCACATCACACAGCCTCTATATAACAACCAGTCACACAACACGCAGCCCGCAATATAATAACATCCAGTGTGAAATCACACAGCCTCTATATAATACCCAGTGTCACATCACAAAGCCTCTATATATCACCCAGTGTCACATCACAAAGCCTGTATATAACTCCCAGTGTCACATCACACAGCCTCTATATAATAACACACAGCGTCACGTCACACAGCCTCTATATAACACCCAGTGTCACATCACACAGCCTCAATACAATATCAACCAGTGTCACATCAAACAGCCTCTATACAATAACACCCAGTGTCACATCACACAGCCTCTATATAACACCCAGTATCAAGTCAGACAGACTCTATATAATAACACCCAGTGTCACATCACACAGCCTCTACACTGTAACACCCAGTGTCACATCAGACAGCCTGTATATAACACCCAGTTTCACATTACTCAGACTCGATATAACACCCAGGGTCACATCTCACAGCCTCTATATAACACCGAGTGTCACATCACACAGCCTCTAGATAACACCCAATATCAAGTCAGACAGACTCTATAGAACACCCAGGGTCATATCACACAGCCTCTATATAATACCCAGTTTCACATCACACATCCTCTATATGACACCCAGTGTCACATCACACAGCCTCTATCTAATAACACCCAGTGTCACATCACACAGCCTCTATACAATAACAACCAGTGTCACATCAAACAGCCTCTATACAATAACACCCAATTGCACATCATACAGCCTCTACATAACACCCAGTGTCACATCACACAGCCTCTATATAACACACAGTGTCACATCACACAGCCTCTATATAATAACACCCAGTGTCACAACTCACAGCCTCAATGTAACACCCAGTGTCACATCACACAGACTCTATATAAAACCCAGTGTCACATCCCACAGCCTCTATATAACACCTAGTATCAAGTCAGACAGACTCTATATAACACCCAGGGTCACATCACACAGCCTCTATATAACACCCAGTGTCACATCACACATCATCTATATAACACCCAGTGTCACATCACACAGCATCTATATAACACCCAGTGTCACATCACAAAGCCTCTATATAATAACACCCAGTGTCAAATCACACAGCCTCAATACAATAACAACCAGTGTCACATCAAACAGCCTCTTTACAATAACACCCAGTGTCACATCACACAGCCTCTATATAACACCCAGTATCAAGTCAGACAGACTCTATATAACACCCAGGGATACATCACACAGCCTCTATATAACACCCAGTGTCACATCACACAGCCTTTATATAACACCCAGTGTCACATCACACAGCCTCTATACTGTAACACCCAGTGTCACATCACACAGCCTCTATATAATAACACCCAGCGTTACGTCACACAGCCTCTATATAATAATACGCAGTGTTACTTCACACAGCTGCAATATAATAACACCCAGTGTCACATCACACAGCCTCTATACAATAACACCCAGTGTCACATCACACAGCCTCTATCTAATAACACCCAGGGTCACATCACACAACCTCTATTTAAAACTCAGTGTCACATTACACAGTCTCGAAATAATAACACCCAGTGTCACATCACACAGTCTCTATATAATAACACCCAGCATTACGTCACACAGCCTCTATAAATAACACGCAGTGTTACTTCACACAGCCTCTGTATAACACGCAGTGTCACATCACACAGCCTCTTTTTAATACTCAGTTTCACATCACACAGCATCTATATAATAACACCCAGTATCTCATCACACATCCTCGAAATAACACCCAGTGTCACATCACACAGCCTCTATATAAAAACACCCAGGGTCACATCACACAGCCTCGATATAACACCCAGTGTCACATCACACATCATCTATATAACACCCAGTGTCACATCACACAGCATCTATATAACACCCAGTGTCACATCACAAAGCCTCTATATAATAACACCCAGTGTCAAATCACACAGCCTCAATACAATAACAACCAGTGTCACATCAAACAGTCTCTTTACAATAACACCCAGTGTCACATCACACAGCCTCTATATAACACCCAGTATCAAGTCAGACAGACTCTATATAACACCCAGGGACACATCACACAGCCTCTATATAACACCCAGTGTCACATCACACAGCCTTTATATAACACCCAGTGTCACATCACACAGCCTCTATACTGTAACACCCAGTGTCACATCACACAGCCTCTATATAATAACACCCAGCGTTACGTCACACAGCCTCTATATAATAATACGCAGTGTTACTTCACACAGCTGCAATATAATAACACCCAGTGTCACATCACACAGCCTCTATACAATAACACCCAGTGTCACATCACACAGCCTCTATCTAATAACACCCAGGGTCACATCACACAACCTCTATTTAAAACTCAGTGTCACATTACACAGTCTCGAAATAATAACACCCAGTGTCACATCACACAGTCTCTATATAATAACACCCAGCATTACGTCACACAGCCTCTATAAATAACACGCAGTGTTACTTCACACAGCCTCTGTATAACACGCAGTGTCACATCACACAGCCTCTTTTTAATACTCAGTTTCACATCACACAGCCTCTATATAATAACACCCAGTATCTCATCACACATCCTCGAAATAACACCCAGTGTCACATCACACAGCCTCTATATAAAAACACCCAGGGTCACATCACACAGCCTCTATATAACACCCAGTGTCACATCACACAGCCTATATAGAATAACACCCACTGTCACATCACACAGCCTCTGTATAACACGCTGT
Source organism: Pristiophorus japonicus (assembly GCF_044704955.1). Classification (NCBI taxonomy): domain Eukaryota; kingdom Metazoa; phylum Chordata; class Chondrichthyes; family Pristiophoridae; genus Pristiophorus; species Pristiophorus japonicus. The sequence goes on from NC_091982.1 coordinate 128,264,440, forward strand.
GTCACATCACACAGCCTCTATTTAACACACAGTGTCACACCACACAACCTCTAGATAATAACACCCAGCGTCACGTCACACAGCCTCTATATATCACCCAGTGCCACATCACACAGCCTCTATATAATAACACACAGTGTCACACCACACAACCTCTATATACAACCCAGTGTCACATCACACATGCTCAAAATAATAACACCCAGTGCCACAACATTCTCTCTAAGTAACACCCAGTGTCACATCACACAGCCTCTATATAATAACACCCAGTGTCACATCACACAGCGTCTGTCTAACAACAGCGAGTGTCACATCACACAACCTCTATGTAATAACACCCAGTGTCACATCACACAGCGTCTGTATAATAACACCCAGTGTCACATCACACAGCCTCTATATAACACCCAGTGTCACATTACACAGCCTCTATATAACACGCAGTGTCACATCACACAGCCGCTATATAACATCCAGTTTTACATCACTCAGCCTCTATATAACACCAAGTGTCACATCACACAGCCTCTATATAATAACAGCCAGCGTCACATCACACAGCCTCTATATAACACCCAGTTTCACATCACACAGCCTCTATATAATAACACAGTGTCACATCACACAGCTTCGATATAATAACACCCAGCGTCACGTCACACATCTATGTAACATCCATTGTCACATCACGCAGCCTCAATATAATAACACCCAGTATCACATCACACAGCCTCGATATAATAACACCCAGTGTTACATCACATAGCCTCTATATACCACCCAGTGTCACATCACACATCCTGAAAATAATAACACCCAGTGCCACAACACTCTCTCTCTATAACACCCAGTGTCACATCACACAGCCTCTATATAACACCCAGTTTCACATCACTCAGCCTCTATATAATAACACCCAGCCTTACGTCACACAGCCTCTGTGCAACACCCAGTATCACATCACATAGCCTCTATACAATAACACCCAGTGTCACATCACACAGCCTCTATAAAACATCCAGTGTCACATCTCACAGCCTCAATGTAACACTCAGTGTCACATCACACAGCCTCTATATAATAACACCCAGTGTCACATCACACAGCCTCTATAAAACATCCAGTGTCACATCTCACAGCCTCTATGTCACACCCAGGGTCACATCACACAGCCTCTATATAACACCCAGTGCCACATCATACAGCCTCTATACAGGAACACCCAGTGTTACATCAGACATCCTCTGTATTACACGCTGTGTCACATCACACAGCCTCTATGTAACAACACCCAGTGTCACATCACACAGCCTCCATCCAGGAACACCCAGTGTCACATCACACAGCCTCTGTATAACACGCTGTGTCACATCAACAGCCTCTATTTAACACCCAGTGATACATCATGCAGCCTCTATATTATAACACCCATTGTCACATCACGCAGCCTCTATATAATAACAACCAGTGTCACAGCACACAGCCTCTATATAACACGCAGTGTCACATCACACTGCTTCAATACAATAACACCCAGAGTCACATCAAACAGCCTCAATACAATAACACCCAGTGTCACATCACACAGCCTCTGTATAACACGCTGTGTCACATCACACAGCCTCTATTTAACACTCAGTATCGATTCACACTGCCTCTATATAATAACACCCAGTGTCGCATCACACAGCCTCTATATAACACTCAGTGTCACATCACACAACCTCTATCTAATAATACCCAGCGTTACGTCACACAGCCTCTATATAAAACCCAGTGTGACAACACACATCCTCTATGCAATTATACCCAATGCCACATCACACAGCCTCTAGACAATAACAGCCAGTGTCACATCACACAGCGTCTATATAATAACACACAGTGTCACATCACACAGCCTCTATATAATAACACCCAGCGTCACTTCACACAGCCTCTAAATAACACCCAGTGTCACAGCACACAGCCTCGTGATAAGACCCTGTTTCACATCACACAGCCTCTATTTAACACTCAGTGTCACCTCACACAGCCTCTATATAATAAAACCCAGTGTCACATCACACAGCCTCTATATAACACCCAGTGTCACATCACACAACCTCTATCTAATAATACCCAGCGTTACGTCACACAGCCTCTATATAAAACCCAGTGTGACAACACACATCCTCTATGCAATTATACCCAATGCCACATCACACAGCCTCGAGACAATAACAGCCAGTGTCACATCACACAGCCTTTAGATAACACCCAGCATTACGTCACACAGCCTCTGTATAACACGCAGTGTCACATCACACAGCCTCTATTTAATACTCAGTTTCACATCACACAGCCTCTATATAATAACACCCAGTGTCACATCATACAGCCTCTATATTATAACACCCATTGTCACATCACGCAGCCTCTATTTCATAACACCCAGTGTCACAGCACACAGCCTCTATATACCACCCAGTGTCACATCACAGATCCTCAAAATAATAACACCCAGTGCCACAACACTCTCTCCATATAACACCCATTGTCACATCACGCAGCCTCTATTTCATAACACCCAGTGTCACATCACACAGCCTCTATATAACACCCAGTGTCACATCACAGAGCCTCTAGATAAGACTCTGTTTCAACTCTAACAGCCTCTATATAACACTCAATGTCACCTCACACAGCCTCTATATAATAACACCCAGTGTCACATCACATAGCCTCTATATAATAACACCCAGTGTCACATCACACAGCCTCTATACAATAACTCCCAGTGTCACATCACACAGCCTCTATTTAATACTCAGTTTCACATCACACAGCCTCTATATAATAACACCCATTGTCACATCTCACAGACACTATATAACACCCAGTGTCACATCACATAGCCTCGATCGAACACCCAGTGTCACATCACACAGCCTCTATATAATAAAACCCAGTGTCACATCACACAGCCCCTATACAGTAACACCCAGTGTCACATCACACAGCCTCTGTATAACACGCTGTGTCACATCACACAGCCTCTATTTAACACCCTGTATCAAGTCAGACAGACTCTATATAACACCCAGGGTCACATCACACAGCCTCTATCTAATAACACCCAGTGTCACAACACACAGCCTCTATGCAATTATACCCAATGCCACGTCACACAGCCTCTAGACAATAACAGCCAATGTCACATCACACAGCCTTTAGATAACACCCAGTATCAAGTCAGACAGACTCTATATAACACCCAGTGTCACATCACACAGCCTCTATATAATAACACACAGTGTCACACCACACAACCTCTAGATAATAACACCCAGCGTCACGTCACACAGCCTCTATATATCACCCAGTGCCACATCACACAGCCTCTATATAATAACACACAGTGTCACACCACACATGCTCAAAATAATAACACCCAGTGCCACAACATTCTCTCTAAGTAACACCCAGTGTCACATCACACAGCCTCTATATAATAACACCCAGTGTCACATCACACAGCGTCTGTCTAACAACAGCGAGTGTCACATCACACAACCTCTATGTAATAACACCCAGTGTCACATCACACAGCGTCTGTATAATAACACCCAGTGTCACATCACACAGCCTCTATATAACACCCAGTGTCACATTACACAGCCTCTATATAACACGCAGTGTCACATCACACAGCCGCTATATAACATCCAGTTTTACATCACTCAGCCTCTATATAACACCAAGTGTCACATCACACAGCCTCTATATAATAACAGCCAGCGTCACATCACACAGCCTCTATATAACACCCAGTTTCACATCACACAGCCTCTATATAATAACACAGTGTCACATCACACAGCTTCGATATAATAACACCCAGCGTCACGTCACACATCTATGTAACATCCATTGTCACATCACGCAGCCTCAATATAATAACACCCAGTATCACATCACACAGCCTCGATATAATAACACCCAGTGTTACATCACATAGCCTCTATATACCACCCAGTGTCACATCACACATCCTGAAAATAATAACACCCAGTGCCACAACACTCTCTCTCTATAACACCCAGTGTCACATCACACAGCCTCTATATAACACCCAGTTTCACATCACTCAGCCTCTATATAATAACACCCAGCCTTACGTCACACAGCCTCTGTGCAACACCCAGTATCACATCACATAGCCTCTATACAATAACACCCAGTGTCACATCACACAGCCTCTATAAAACATCCAGTGTCACATCTCACAGCCTCAATGTAACACTCAGTGTCACATCACACAGCCTCTATATAATAACACCCAGTGTCACATCACACAGCCTCTATAAAACATCCAGTGTCACATCTCACAGCCTCTATGTCACACCCAGGGTCACATCACACAGCCTCTATGTAACAACACCCAGTGTCACATCACACAGCCTCCATCCAGGAACACCCAGTGTCACATCACACAGCCTCTGTATAACACGCTGTGTCACATCAACAGCCTCTATTTAACACCCAGTGATACATCATGCAGCCTCTATATTATAACACCCATTGTCACATCACGCAGCCTCTATATAATAACAACCAGTGTCACAGCACACAGCCTCTATATAACACGCAGTGTCACATCACACTGCTTCAATACAATAACACCCAGAGTCACATCAAACAGCCTCAATACAATAACACCCAGTGTCACATCACACAGCCTCTGTATAACACGCTGTGTCACATCACACAGCCTCTATTTAACACTCAGTATCGATTCAAACTGCCTCTATATAATAACACCCAGTGTCGCATCACACAGCCTCTATATAACACTCAGTGTCACATCACACAACCTCTATCTAATAATACCCAGCGTTACGTCACACAGCCTCTATATAAAACCCAGTGTGACAACACACATCCTCTATTCAATTATACCCAATGCCACATCACACAGCCTCTAGACAATAACAGCCAGTGTCACATCACACAGCGTCTATATAATAACACACAGTGTCACATCACACAGCCTCTATATAATAACACCCAGCGTCACTTCACACAGCCTCTATATAACACCCAGTTTCACATCACACAGCCTCTAAATAACACCCAGTGTCACAGCACACAGCCTCGTGATAAGACCCTGTTTCACATCACACAGCCTCTATTTAACACTCAGTGTCACCTCACACAGCCTCTATATAATAAAACCCAGTGTCACATCACACAGCCTCTATATAACACCCAGTGTCACATCACACAACCTCTATCTAATAATACCCAGCGTTACGTCACACAGCCTCTATATAAAACCCAGTGTGACAACACACATCCTCTATGCAATTATACCCAATGCCACATCACACAGCCTCGAGACAATAACAGCCAGTGTCACATCACACAGCCTTTAGATAACACCCAGCATTACGTCACACAGCCTCTGTATAACACGCAGTGTCACATCACACAGCCTCTATTTAATACTCAGTTTCACATCACACAGCCTCTATATAATAACACCCAGTGTCACATCATACAGCCTCTATATTATAACACCCATTGTCACATCACGCAGCCTCTATTTCATAACACCCAGTGTCACAGCACACAGCCTCTATATACCACCCAGTGTCACATCACAGATCCTCAAAATAATAACACCCAGTGCCACAACACTCTCTCCATATAACACCCATTGTCACATCACGCAGCCTCTATTTCATAACACCCAGTGTCACATCACACAGCCTCTATATAACACCCAGTGTCACATCACAGAGCCTCTAGATAAGACCCTGTTTCAACTCTAACAGCCTCTATATAACACTCAATGTCACCTCACACAGCCTCTATATAATAACACCCAGTGTCACATCACATAGCCTCTATATAATAACACCCAGTGTCACATCACACAGCCTCTATACAATAACTCCCAGTGTCACATCACACAGCCTCTATTTAATACTCAGTTTCACATCACACAGCCTCTATATAATAACACCCATTGTCACATCTCACAGACACTATATAACACCCAGTGTCACATCACATAGCCTCGATCGAACACCCAGTGTCACATCACACAGCCTCTATATAATAAAACCCAGTGTCACATCACACAGCCCCTATACAGTAACACCCAGTGTCACATCACACAGCCTCTGTATAACACGCTGTGTCACATCACACAGCCTCTATTTAACACCCTGTATCAAGTCAGACAGACTCTATATAACACCCAGGGTCACATCACACAGCCTCTATCTAATAACACCCAGTGTCACAACACACAGCCTCTATGCAATTATACCCAATGCCACGTCACACAGCCTCTAGACAATAACAGCCAATGTCACATCACACAGCCTTTAGATAACACCCAGTATCAAGTCAGACAGACTCTATATAACACCCAGTGTCACATCACACAGCCTCTATGTAATAACACCCAGTGTCACATCACACAGCCTCTGTATAACACGCTGTGTCACATCACACAGCCTCTATATGATAACACCTATTGTCACATCACGCAGCCTCTATATAATAACACCCAGTGCCACATCACACAGCATCGATATAACACCCAGTATCACTTCAAACAGCCTCGATATCTCACCCAGTGTCACATCACATAGCCTCCATATAACAGCCAGTGTCACATCACACAGCCTCTATATAACACCCAGTTTCACATCTAACAGCCTCTATATGACATTCAGTGTCAAATCACAGCCTCGATATAACAGCCAGTGTCACATTCACAGCCTCTATATAACACCCAGTTTCACATCCAACAGCCTCTATATAACAGCCAGTGTCACATCACACAGCCTCCATATAACACTTAGTGTCATATCACATACCCTCTAGATAACACCCGGTGTCACATCACACTGCCTCGAGACAATAACACCCAGTGTCACCACACACATCCTCTGTTCAATAACACCCAGTGTCACATCACACTGCCTCTACGTAACACCCAGTATCACGTCAGACAGACTCTATATCACACCAAGTGTCATATTATACAGCCTCTATATAAAACCCAGTATCACATCAGACAGACTCTATATAACACCCATTGTCACATTATACAGCCTCTATATAAAACCCAGTGTCACATCACACATCCTCTGTACAATAACACCCAGTATCATATCAGACAGCCTCGATATAATAACATCCAGTTTCACATCACACAGCCTCTATATAAAATCCATTGTCACATCACACAGCCTCTATATAATAACACACAGTGTCACACCACACAACCTCTAGATAATAACACCCAGCGTCACGTCACACAGCCTCTATATATCACCCAGTGCCACATCACACAGCCTCTATATAATAACACACAGTGTCACACCACACAACCTCTATATACCACCCAGTGTCACATCACACATGCTCAAAATAATAACACCCAGTGCCACAACATTCTCTCTAAGTAACACCCAGTGTCACATCACACAGCCTCTATATAATAACACCCAGTGTCACATCACACAGCGTCTGTCTAACAACAGCGAGTGTCACATCACACAACCTCTATGTAATAACACCCAGTGTCACATCACACAGCGTCTGTATAATAACACCCAGTGTCACATCACACAGCCTCTATATAACACCCAGTGTCACATTACACAGCCTCTATATAACACGCAGTGTCACATCACACAGCCGCTATATAACATCCAGTTTTACATCACTCAGCCTCTATATAACACCAAGTGTCACATCACACAGCCTCTATATAATAACAGCCAGCATCACATCACACAGCCTCTATATAACACCCAGTTTCACATCACACAGCCTCTATATAATAACACAGTGTCACATCACACAGCTTCGATATAATAACACCCAGCATCACGTCACACATCTATGTAACATCCATTGTCACATCACGCAGCCTCAATATAATAACACCCAGTATTACATCACACAGCCTCGATATAATAACACCCAGTGTTACATCACATAGCCTCTATATACCACCCAGTGTCACATCACACATCCTGAAAATAATAACACCCAGTGCCACAACACTCTCTCTCTATAACACCCAGTGTCACATCACACAGCCTCTATATAACACCCAGTTTCACATCACTCAGCCTCTATATAATAACACCCAGCCTTACGTCACACAGCCTCTGTGCAACACCCAGTATCACATCACATAGCCTCTATACAATAACACCCACTGTCACATCACACAGCCTCTATAAAACATCCAGTGTCACATCTCACAGCCTCAATGTAACACTCAGTGTCACATCACACAGCCTCTATATAATAACACCCAGTGTCACATCACACAGCCTCGAAATAATAACACCCAGTGTCACAGCACACATCCTCTATATAATAACACCCAGCCTTACGTCACACAGCCTCTGTGCAACACGCAGTGTCACATCACACAGCCTCTATTTAACACTCAGTGTCACATCACACAGCCTCTATATAATAACACCCAGCGTCACATCACACAGACTCTATATAACACCCAGTGTCACATCAAACAGTCTCGATAGAATTATACCCAGTGTCACATCACACAGCCTCTGTACAATAACACCCAGTGTCATTTCAGATAGCCTCGATATAATAACATCCAGTTTCACATCACACAGCCTCTATATAAAACCCATTGTCACATCACACAGCCTCTATATAATAACACACAGTGTCACACCACACAGCCTCTATATAATAACACCCAACGTCACATCACACAGCCTCGATATAACACCCAGTGTCAACATCACACAGCCTGTATATAACACCCAGTGTCAAATCACACAGCCTCGAGATAACACCCAGTGTCACATCTCACAGCCTCTATGTCACACCCAGGGTCACATCACACAGCCTCTATATAACACCCAGTGCCACATCATACAGCCTCTATACAGGAACACCCAGTGTTACATCAGACATCCTCTGTATTACACGCTGTGTCACATCACACAGCCTCTATGTAACAACACCCAGTGTCACATCACACAGCCTCCATACAGGAACACCCAGTGTCACATCACACAGCCTCTGTATAACACGCTGTGTCACATCAACAGCCTCTATTTAACACCCAGTGATACATCATGCAGCCTCTATATAATAACAACCAGTGTCACAGCACACAGCCTCTATCTAACACGCAGTGTCACATCACACAGCCTCTCTATAACAGCCAGTGCCACATCACACTGCTTCAATACAATAACACCCAGAGTCACATCAAACAGCCTCAATACAATAACACCCAGTGTCACATCACACAGCCTCTGTATAACACGCTGTGTCACATCACACAGCCTCTATTTAACACTCAGTATCGATTCACACTGCCTCTATATAATAACACCCAGTGTCGCATCACACAGCCTCTGTATAACACGCTGTGTCACATCACACAGCCTCTATATAATAACACCTATTGTCACATCACGCAGCCTCTATATAATAACACCCAGTGCCACATCACACAGTATCTATATAACACGCTGTGTCACATCACACAGCCTCTATATAACACCGACTGTCACATCACACAGCCTCGAAAAACACCCAGTGTCACATCACATAGCCTCTAAACAATAACATCGAGTGTCACATCACACAGCCTCTACAGAAAACACAGTATCACGTCAAACAGCCTCGATATATCACCCAGTGTCACATCACATCGCCTCTATATAACAGCCAGTGTCACATCACACAGCCCCTATATAACACCCAGTGTCACATCACACAGTCTCTAGATCAGACCCAGTTTCACATCCAACAGTCTCTATATGAAACTTAGTGTCAAATCACACAGCCTCGATATAACACCCAGTATCACATCACGCAGCCTCTATCAAACACCCAGTATCACATCAGACAGACTCTATATAACACCCATTGTCACATTATACAGCCTCTATATAAAACCCAGTGTCACATCACACAGCCTCTGTACAATAACACCCAGTATCATATCAGCCAGCCTCGATATAATAACATCCAGTTTCACATCACACAGCCTCTATATAAAACCCATTGTCACATCACACAGCCTCTATATAATAACACAGTGTCACACCACACAACCTCTAGATAATAACACCCAGCGTCACGTCACACAGCCTCTATATATCACCCAGTGCCACATCACACAACCTCTATATAATAACACACAGTGTCACACCACACATGCTCAAAATAATAACACCCAGTGCCACAACATTCTCTCTAAGTAACACCCAGTGTCACATCACACAGCCTCTATATAATAACACCCAGTGTCACATCACACAGCGTCTGTCTAACAACAACGAGTGTCACATCACACAACCTCTATGTAATAACACCCAGTGTCACATCACACAGCGTCTGTATAATAACACCCAGTGTCACATCACACAGCCTCTATATAACACGCAGTGTCACATCACACAGCCTCTATATAACATCCAGTTTTACATCACTCAGCCTCTATATAACACCAAGTGTCACATCACACAGCCTCTATATAATAACAGCCAGCGTCACGTCACACAGCCTCTATATAACACCCAGTTTCACATCACACAGCCTCTATATAATAACAGTGTCACATCACACAGCTTCTATATAATAACACCCAGCGTCACGTCACACATCTATGTAACATCCATTGTCACATCACGCAGCCTCAATATAATAACACCCAGTATCACATCACACAGCCTCGATATAATAACACCCAGTGTTACATCACATAGCCTCTATATACCACCCAGTGTCACATCACACATCCTGAAAATAATAACACCCAGTGCCACAACACTCTCTCTCTATAACACCCAGTGTCACATCACACAGCCTCTATATAACACCCAGTTTCACATCACTCAGCCTCTATATAATAACACCCAGCCTTACGTCACACAGCCTCTGTGCAACACCCAGTATCACATCACACAGCCTCTATACAATAACACCCAGTGTCACATCACACTGCCTCTATAAAACATCCAGTGTCACATCTCACAGCCGCTATGTAACACTCAGTGTCACATCACACAGCCTCTATATAATAACACCCAGTGTCACATCACACAGCCTCGAAATAATAACACCCAGCGTCACATCACACAGCCTCTGTGTAATAACACCCAGTGTCACATCATGCAGCCTCTATATTATTACACCCATTGTCACATCACGCAGCCTCTATATAATAACACCCAATGTCACAGCACACAGCCTCTATATAATAACACCCAGCCTTACGTCACACAGCGTCTGTGCAACACCCAGTATCACATCAAACAGCCTCTATACAATAACACCCAGTGTCACATCACACAGCCTCTATAAAACATCCAGTGTCACATCTCACAGCCTCTATGTAACACTCAGTGTCACATCACACAGCCTCTGTGTAATAACACCCAGTGTCACATCATGCAGCCTCTATATTATAACACCCATTGTCACATCACGCAGCCTCTATATAATAACACCCAGTATCACGTCACACGCCTCTATATAATAACACACAGTGTCACATCATGCAGCCTCTGTATTATAACACCCATTGTCACATCACGCAACCTCTATATAATAACAACCAGTGTCACAGCACACAGCCTCTATATAACAACCAGTGTCACAGCACACAGCCTCTATATAACAGCCAGTGTCACATCACCCAGCTTCTATATAACACCCAGAGTCACATCACACAGCCTCTATATAATAACACTCAGTGTCACATGACACATCCTCTGTATAACAACTAGTCACACAACACACAGCCGCAATATTATAACACCCAGTGTCACATCACACAGATCTCTATATAACAGCCAGTGTCACATCACCCAGCTTCTATATAACAGCCAGTGTCACATCACACAGCCTCTATATAGTAACACCCAGTGTCACGTCACACGCCTCTATATAATAACACACAGTGTCACATCATGCAGCCTCTGTATTATAACACCCATTGTCACATCACGCAACCTCTATACAATAACAACCAGTGTCACAGCACACAGCCTCTATATAACAGCCAGTGTCACATCACACAGCTTCTATATAACACCCAGAGTCACATCACACAGCCTCTATATAGTAACACCCAGTGTCACGTCACACGCCTCTATATAATAACACACAGTGTCACATCATGCAGCCTCTGTATTATAACACCCATTGTCACATCACGCAACCTCTATATAATAACAACCAGTGTCACAGCACACAGCCTCTATATAACAACCAGTGTCACAGCACACAGCCTCTATATAACAGCCAGTGTCACATCACCCAGCTTCTATATAACACCCAGAGTCACATCACACAGCCTCTATATAATAACACTCAGTGTCACATGACACATCCTCTGTATAACAACTAGTCACACAACACACAGCCGCAATATTATAACACCCAGTGTCACATCACACAGATCTCTATACAATAACACCCAGTGTGACATCACACAGCCTCTATATAACACCCAGTGTCACATCTCACAGCCTCTATATAACACCAGTGTCACATCTCACAGCCTCTATATAACACCAGTGTCACATCACAAAGCCTGTAAATACATCCCAGTGTCACATCATTAATCCTCAAAATAATAACACCCAGTGCCACAACACTCTCTCGAGAAACACCCAGTGTCACATCACACATCCTCTATATTATAACACCCATTGTCACATCACGCAGCCTCTTTCTAATTACACACAGTTTCACATCACACAGCCTCTATTTCACACCCAGTGTCACATCACCCAGCCTCTATATAACACCAAGTGTCACATCACACATCCTCTATATAACACCCAGTTTCACATCACACAGCCTCTTTATAACACCCAGTGTCACATCACACAGCCTCTATATAACACCCAGTGTCACATCACACAGCCTCTATATAACACCCAGTATCAAGTCAGACAGACTCTATATAACACCCAGGGTCACATCACGCAGCCTCTATATAACACCCAGTGTCACATCATACAGCCTCTATATAATTATACCAAGTGCCACATCACACAGCCTCGATACAAAGCACCCAGTGTCACATCACACAGCCTCTATATAATAATACGCAGTGTCACATCACACAGCCTTGATATAATAACACCCAGCGACACGGCACACAGACTCTATATAACACCCAGTGTCACGTCACACGGCCTCTAAAAACACCCAGTGTCACATCACACAGCGTCTATATAATAACACACAGTGTCACATCACACAGCCTCTATATAATAACACCCAGCGTCACTTCACACAGCCTCTATATAACACCCAGTTTCACATCACACAGCCTCTAAATAACACCCAGTGTCACATCACACAGCCTCGATATAATAACATCCAGCGACACGAGACACAGCTTCTATATAACACACATTCTCACATCACGCAGCCTCTAGATAATAACAACCAGTGTCACATCGCACATCCTCTATGTCACAACCAGTCATACATCACACAGCCCCAATATAATAACACCCAGTATCACCTCACACAGCCTCTATACAAAAACACCCAGTGTCACATCACACAGCCTCTATTTAACACCCAGTGTCACATCTCACAGCCACAAAATAACACCCAGTGTCACATCACACAGACTCGATATAAAACCCGGTGTCACATCACACAGCCTCGATATAACACCAAGTGTCACATCACACAGCCTCTATATAATTATACCAAGTGCCACATCACACAGCCTCTATACAAAGCACCCAGTGTCACATCACACAGCCTCTATTTAACACCCAGTGTCACATCTCACAGCCACAAAATAACACCCAGGGTCACATCACACAGCATCTATATAACACCAAGTGTCACATCACACAGCCTCTATATAATTATACCAAGTGCCACATCACACAGCCTCTATATAATAACACCCAGTGTCACATCACACAGCCTCGATACAATAACACCCAGCGTTACGTCACACAGCCTCTGTATAACACGCAGTGTCACATCACACAGCCTCTATTTAATACTCAGTTTCACATCACACAGCCTCGATATAATGACACCCAGTGTCACATCACCCAGCCTCTATATGTCACCCAGTGTCACATCACACATCCTCTATACAACATCCAGTCATACAACATGCAGCCGCAATATAGTGTGAAATCGATACAATAATACCCAGTGTCACATCTCAGAGTCACTATATAACATCCAGTGTCACAACACTCTCTCTATATAACACCCAGTTTCACATCACACAGCCTCTATATAATAACACCCAATGTCACATCACACAGCCTCTATATAACATGCAGCGTCACATCACGCAGCCTCAATATAAGACCCTGTTTCACATCTAACAGCCTCTATATAACACTCAATTTCACATCACACAGCCTCTACATAACACCCAGTTTCACATCACACAGCCTGTATTTAACACCTAGTTTCACATCACACAGCCTCTATATAATAACACTCAGTGTCACATCACACAGCCTCTGTATTATAACACCCAGTGTCACATCACACAGCCTCGACATAACACCCAGCGTTACTTCACACAGACTCTGTATAACACCCAGTTTCACATCACACAATCTCTATATATTAACACCCAGTGTCACATCACACAGCGTCTATATAATAACACCCAGTGTCACATCAAAAAGACTTGATATAACTCACAGTGTCACATCACATAGCGTCTGTATAATAACACTCAGTGTCATATCTCACAGCCTGTATATAACACCCATTGTCACATCACACAACCTCTATATAATAACAGTGTCAAATCACACAGCCTCCATATAATAACACCCAGCATCACGTCACACAGCTTCTATATGACAAACATTGTCACAGCACGCAGCCTCTATATAATAACACCCAGGGTCACATCTCACAGCCTGTATATAACACCCAGTGTCACATCACACAACCTCTTTATAATAACACTCAATGTCACATCACACAGCATCTATATAATAACACCCAGTCTCATGTCACACAGACTTTATATAACACCCAGTGTCACATCACACAGCCTCTAAAAACACCCAGTGTCACATCACACAGCGTCTGTATAATAACACCCAATGTCACATCTCACAGCCACTTTATAACACCCAGTGTCACATCACACAGCCTCTATATACCACCCAGTGTCACATCACACAGCGTCTAGATAAGACCCTGTTTCACATCTAACACCCTCTATATAACATTCAGTGTCACATCACACAGCCTCTACATAACACCCAGTTCCACATCACACAGCCTCGATATAACACCCAGTTTCACATCACACAGCCACTACATAACACCCAGTGTCACATCACACCGCCTCTATATAATAACACACAGCGTCACGTCACACATCGTCTATATAACACCCAGTGTCACATCACACAGTCTCGATATAACACCCAGTGTCACATCTCACAGC
The DNA here is from genome assembly GCF_044704955.1 of Pristiophorus japonicus. NCBI lineage: Eukaryota > Metazoa > Chordata > Chondrichthyes > Pristiophoridae > Pristiophorus > Pristiophorus japonicus. The sequence continues at coordinate 128,279,927 of NC_091982.1, forward strand.
TTCTATATAACACCCAGTTTCACATCACACAGCTTCTATATAACACCCAGTGTAACATCACACAGCCTGGAAATAACACGCAGTGTCACTTCACACAGCCTCGATATAACACTCAGTTTCACATCACTCAGCCTCGATATAACACCCAGTGTCACATCACTCAGCTTCTATATAACACCCAGTGTCACATCACACAGCCTCTAGATAAGACCCTGTTTCACATCGAACAGCCTCTATATAACACTCAATGGCACATCACACTGCCCCTATATAATAACACCCAGTGTCACATCACACAGCCTCTATATAACATGCAATGTCACATCATGCAGCCTCAATATAATAACACCCAGTCTCACGTCACACAGCATCTATTTAACACCCATTTTCACATCACACATCCTCTATATAACACCCAGTTTCACATCACACAACCTCTTTATAATAACATTCAATGTCACATCACAGAGCATCTATATAATAACACCCAGTCTCATGTCACACAGACTTTATATAACACCCAGTGTCACATCACACAGCCTCTATATAACACCCAGTGTCACGTCACACAGCCTCTAAAAACACCCAGTGTCACATCACACAGCGTCTGTGTAATAACACTCAGTGTCACATCTCACAGCCTGTATATAACACCCAGTGTCACATCTCACAGCCACTATATAACACCCAGTGTCATATCACACAGCCACTATATACCACCCAGTGTCACATCACACAGCGTCTATATAAGACCCTGTTTCACATCTAACAGCCTCTATATAACACTCAATGTCACATCACACAGCCTCTACATAACACCCAGTTCCACATCACACAGCCTCTATATAACACTCAGTTTCTCATCACACAGCCTCTACATAACACCCAGTGTCACATCACACCGCCTCTATATAATTACACCCAGCGTCACATCACACATCCTCGATATAACAACCAGTCACACATCACACAGCTGCAATATAATAACACCCAGTATCACATCACACAGCCTATATATAACATGCAGTGTCACATCATGCAGCCTCAATATAATAACACCCAGTTCCACATCACACAGCCTCCATTTAACACCCATTTTCACATCACACAGCCTCTATATAATAACACCCAGTGTCACATCACACAGCCTCGATATAACACCCAGTGTCACATCACACAGCCTCTATATAACACCCAGTTTCACATCACACAACCTCTTTATAATAACATTCAATGTCACATCACACAGCATCTATATAATAACACCCAGTCTCATGTCACACAGACTTTATATAACACCCAGTGTCACATCACACAGCCTCTATATAACACCCAGTGTCACATCACACAGCCTCGATATAACACCCAGTGTCATATCTCACAGCCTGTATATAACACCCAGTGTCACATCTCACAGCCACTATATAACACCCAGTGTCACATCACACAGCCTCTATATACCACCCAGTGTCACATCTCACAACCACTATATAACACCCAGTGTCACATCACACAGCCACTATATAACACCCAGTTACACATCACACAGCCTCTATATAACACCCATTTTCACATCACACAGCCGCTCGAAAATAACACCCAGTGTCACATTACACAGCCTCTCTATAACAACCAGTCACACATCACACAGCTGCAATATAATAACACCCAGTATCACATCACACAGCCTCTATACAATAACACCCAATGTCACATCACACAGCCTCTATGTAACACCCAGTGTCACATCACACAGACTCTATATAAAACCCAGTGTCACATCACACAGCCTCTATATAACACCCAGTATCATATCAAACAGACTCTATATAACACCCAGTATCACATCACACAGCCTCGATATAACACCCAGTGTCACATCTCACAGCTTCTATATAACACCCAGTGTCACATCACACAGCTTCTATATAACACACAGTGTAACATCACACAGCCTCGAAATAACGCGCAGTGTCACTTCACACAGCCTCTATATAACACCCAGTTTCACATCACTCAGCCTCTATATAACACCCAGTGTCACATCACTCAACCTCTATATAACATCCAGTGTCACATCACACAGCCTCTAGATAAGACCCTGTTTCACATCTAACAGCCTCTAGAAACACTCAATGGCACATCACACAGCCTCTGTATAAAATGCAGTGTCACATCACACAGCCTCCATATAATAACACCCAGTGTCACATCACAAAGCGTCTGTATAACAACACCCAGTGTCACATCACACAGCCTCTATATAATAACACCCAGTGTCACATCACACAGCGTCTGTATAATAACACCCAGTGTCACATCACACAGCCTCTATATAACATGCAGTGTCACATCATGCAGCCTCAATATAATAACACCCAGTTTCACATCACACAGCCTCTATTTAACCCCCATTTTCATATCACACAGCCTCTATATAATAACACCCAGTGTCACATCACACAGCCTCTATATAACACCCAGTGTCATATCTCACAGCTTCTATATCACACCAATTGTCACATTACACAGCTTCTATATAACACCCAGTGTAACATCACACAGCCTCGAAATAACACGCAGTGTCACTTCCCACAGCCTCTATATAACACCCAGTTTCACATCACTCAGCCTCTATATAACACCCAGTGTCACATCACTCAGCCTCTATATAACACCCAGTGTCACATCACACAGCCTCTGTATAACACCCAGTGTCACATCACACAGCCTCCATATAATAACACCCATTGTCACATCACAAAGCGTCTGTATAACAACACCCAGTGTCACATCACACAGCCTCAATATAATAACACCCAGTGGCACATCTCACAGCCACTATATAACACCCAGTGTCACATCACACAGCCTCTATATACCACCCAGTGTCACATCACACATCCTCAAAATAATAACACCCAGTGCCACAAAACTCTCTCTATATAACACCCAGTGTCACATCATACAGCCTCTGTATAACATGCAGTGTCACATCATACAGCCTCTTTATAATAACACCCAGTGTCACATCACACAGCCTATATATACCACCCAGTGTCACATCACACATCCTCAAAATAATAACACCCAGTGCCACAAAACTCTCTCTATATAACACCCAGTGTCACATCACACAGACTTTATATCACACCCAGTGTCACATCACACAGCCTCTATATAATAACACCCGGTGTCACATCACACAGCCTCGATATAATAACACCCAGCGTCACTTCACACAGCCTCTATATAACACCGAGTTTCACATCACGCAGCCTCGAGATAATAACAACCAGTGTCACATCACACATCCTCTATAACACAACCAGTCATACATCACACAGCCCCAATATAATAACACTCAGTATCACCTCACACAGCCTCGAGATAACACCCAGTGTCACATCTCACAGCCACAAAATAACACCCATTGTCACTTCACACAGACTCCATATAACACCCAGTTTCACATCACACAATCTCTAAATAATAACACCCAGTGTCCCGTCACACAGACTTTATATAACACACAGTGTCACATCACATTGCGTCTGTATAATAACACTCAGTGTCACATCTCACAGCCTGTATATAACACCCACTGTCACATCACACAGCCTCTATATAATAACACACAGTGTCACATCACACAGCCACTATATAATAACACCCAGCGTCACATCACACAGCCTCTATATAACACCCAGTTTCACATTACACAGTCTCTATATAATAACACAGTGTCACAGCACGCAGCCTCTATATAATAACACCCAGTGTCACATCACACACCCGCTATATAACAACCAGTCATACATCACACAGCCGCAATATAATAACACCCAGTATAACATCACACAGCCTCTACACAATAACACCCAGTGTCACATCACACAGCCTCTATTTCACACCCACTGTCACATCTCACAGCCTCGATATAACACCCAGTATCACGTCAAACAGACTCTATATAACACCAAGTTTCACATCACACAATCTCCATATAACACCCAGTGTCACATCACACATCCTCAAAATAATAATACCCAGTGCCACAACACTCTCTCTATAAACAACCAGTGTCACATCATACAGCCTCTGTATAACATGCAGTGTCACATCACACAGCCTCTATATAATAACACCCAGTGTCACATCACACAGCATCTGTATAACAACACCCAGTGTCACATCACACAGCCTCTATATAATGACAACCGGTGTCACATCACACAGCGTCTGTATAATAACACCCAGTGTCACATCACACAGCCTCTATATAACATGCAGTGTCACATCATGCAGCCTCTATATAATAACACACAGTGTCACATCACACAGCCTCTAGATAACACCCAGTTTCACATCACACAGCCTCGATATAATAACACCCAGTGTCACATCACACAGCCTCTATATAACAGACAGTTTCACAGCACACAGCCTCTACATAACACCCAGTGTCACATCTCACAGCCTCGATATAATAACACCCAGCGACACGACACACAGACTCTATATAATAACACCCAGAGTCACGCTACACAGACTTTATATCACACGCAGTGTCACATCACACAGCCTCTATATAATAACACCCAGTGTTACGTCACACAGCCTCTAATAACACGCAGTGTCACATCACACAGCCTCTATATAATAAAACCCAGCGTCACTTCACACAGCCTCTATATAACACCCAGTTTCACATCACATAGCCTCAAAATAACACCCAGTTTCACATCACTAAGCCTCTATATAGCACCGAGTGTCACATCACGCAGCCTCTATATAACACCCAGTGTCACATCACACAGCCTCTATATAATTATACCAAGTGCCACATCGCACAGCCTCGATACAATAAAATCCAGTGTCACATCACACATATCGACATAACACCCAGTGTCACATCACACAGCCTCTATACAATTATACCCAGTGCCACATCAGATAGCCTCAATACAATTACACCCAGTGTCACATCAAACAGCCTCTATACAATAACAGCCAGTGTCACATCACACAGATTCTATATAACACCCAGTGTCACATCACACAGGCTCTATCTAACACCCAGTGTCACATCACACAGCCTCGATATAATAACAGCCAGTGTCACATCACAAAGCCTCTATACAGGAACACCCAATGTCACATCACACAACCTCTGTATAACACGCTGTGTCACATCACATAGCCTCTATTTAACACCCATTTTCACATCACACAGCCTCTATATAATAACACCCAGTGTCACATCACACAGCCTCGATTTAACACCCAGTGTCACATCACACAGCCTCTATATAACACCCAGTTTCATATCACACAACCTCTTTATAATAACATTCAATGTCACATCACACAGCATCTATATAATAACACCCAGTCTCATGTCACACAGACTTTATATAACACCCAGTGTCACATCACACAGCCTCTATATAACACCCAGTGTCACGTCACACAGCCTCTAAAAACACCCAGTGTCACATCACACAGCGTCTGTGTAATAACACTCAGTGTCACATCTCACAGCCTGTATATAACACCCAGTGGCACATCTCACAGCCACTAGAAAACACCCAGTGTCACATCACACAGCCTCTATATACCACCCAGTGTCACATCACACAGCGTCTATATAAGACCCTGTTTCACATCTAACAGCCTCTATATAACACTCAATGTCACATCACACAGCCTCTACATAACACCCAGTTCCACATCACACAGCCTCTATATAACACTCAGTTTCACATCACACAGCCTCTACATAACACCCAGTGTCACATCACACCGCCTCTATATAATTACACCCAGCGTCACGTCACACATCCTCGATATAACAACCAGTCACACATCACACAGCTGCAATATAACAACACCCAATATCACATCACACAGCCTATATATAACATGCAGTGTCACATCATGCAGCCTCAATATAATAACACCCAGTTTCACATCACACAGCCTCGATATAACATGCAGTGTCACATCGTGCAGCCTCAATATAATAACACCCAGTTCCACATCACACAGCCTCTATATAACACCCATTTTCACATCACACAGCCTCTACATAATAACACCCAGTGTCACAGTACACAGCCTCGATATAACACCCAGTGTCATATCACACAGCCTCTATATAACACCCAGTTTCACATCACACAACCTCTTTATAATAACATTCAATGTTAGATCACACAGCATCTATATAATAACACCCAGTCTCATGTCACACAGCCTCTATATAACACCCAGTGTCACGTCACACAGCCTCTAAAAACACCCAGTGTCACATCACACAGCTTCTGTGTAATAACACTCAGTGTCATATCTCACAGCCTGTATATAACACCCAGTGTCACATCTCACAGCCACTATATAACACCCAGTGTCACATCACACAGCCTCTATATACCACCCAGTGTCACATCTCACAGCCACTATATAACACCCAGTGTCACATCACACAGCCACTATATAACACCCAGTTCCACATCACACAGCCTCTATATAACACCCATTTTCACATCACACAGCCGCTATATAATTACACCCAGTGTCACATCACACAGCCTCTCTATAACAACCAGTCACACATCACAAAGCTGCACTATAATAACACCCAGTATCACATCACACAGCCTCTATACAATAACACCCAATGTCACATCACACAGCCTCTATGTAACACCCAGTGTCACATCACACAGCCTCTATGTACCACCCAGTTTCACATCACTCAGCCTCTATATAATACCCAGTGTCACATCACACAGCCTCTATATAATAACAATCAGCGTCACATCACACAGCCTCTATATAACACCCAGTTACACATCACACAGCCTCTATATAATAACACCCAGTATCACATCACACAGCCTCTATACAAAAACACCCAGTGTCACATCACACAGCCTCTATTTAACACCCAGTGTCACATCTCACAGCCACAAAATAACACCCAGTGTCACATCACTCAGCCTCTATATAATACCCAGTATCACATCACACAGCCTCTATACAATAACACCCAATGTCACATCACACAGCCTCTATGTAACACCCAGTGTCACATCACACAGCCTCTATGTACCACCCAGTTTCACATCACTCAGCCTCTATATAATACCCAGTGTCACATCACACAGCCTCTATATAATAACAATCAGCGTCACATCACACAGCCTCTATATAACACCCAGTTACACATCACACAGCCTCTATATAATAACACCCAGTGTCACATCACACAGCCTCTGTGTAACACGCAGTGTCACATCACATAGCCTCTATTTAACACTCAGTATCACATCACACAGCCTCTATATAATAACACCCAGTGTCACAGCACACAGCCTCTATTTAACACTCAGTGTCACATCACACAGCCTCTATATAATAACACCCAGTGTCACAGCACACAGCCTCCATATAACACCCAGTTTCACATCACACAGCCTCTATATAACATCCAGTGTCACGTCACACAGCCTCTAAAAACACCCAGTGTCACATCACACAGCGTCTGTGTAATCACACTCAGTGTCATATCTCACAGCCTGTATATAACACCCAGTGTCACATCTCACAGCCACTATCTAACACCCAGTGTCACATCACACAGCCTCTATATACCACCCAGTGTCACATCTCACAGCCACTATGTAACACCCAGTGTCACATCACACAGCCTCTATATACCACCCAGTGTCACATCTCACAGCCACTATGTAACACCCAGTGTCACATCACACAGCCTCTATATAATAACAATCAGCGTCACATCACACAGCCTCTATATAACACCCAGTTACACATCACACAGCCTCTATATAATAACACCCAGTATCACATCACACAGCCTCTATATAACACCCAGTGTCACAGCACACAGCCTCTATTTAACACTCAGTGTCACATCACACAGCCTCTATATATAAACACCCAGTGTCACATCACTCAGCTTCTATATAACACCCAGTGTCACATCACACAGCCTCTAGATAAGACCCTGTTTCACATCGAACAGCCTCTATATAACACTCAATGGCACATCACACTGCCTCTATATAATAACACCCAGTGTCATATCACACAGCGTCTGTATAATAACACCCAGTGTCACATCACACAGCCTCTATATAACATGCAGTGTCACATCATGCAGCCTCAATATAATAACACCCAGTGTCACATCACACAGCCTCAATATAATAACACCCAGTGGCACATCTCACAGCCACTATATAACACCCAGTGTCACATCACACAGCCTCTATATACCACCCAGTGTCACATCACACATCCTCAAAATAATAACACCCAGTGCCACAAAACTCTCTCTATATAACACCCAGTGTCACATCATACAGCCTCTGTATAACATGCAGTGTCACATCATACAGCCTCTTTATAATAACACCCAGTGTCACATCACACAGCCTATATATACCACCCAGTGTCACATCACACATCCTCAAAATAATAACACCCAGTGCCACAAAACTCTCTCTATATAACACCCAGTGTCACATCACACAGACTTTATATCACACCCAGTGTCACATCACACAGCCTCTATATAATAACACCCGGTGTCACATCACACAGCCTCGATATAATAACACCCAGCGTCACTTCACACAGCCTCTATATAACACCGAGTTTCACATCACGCAGCCTCGAGATAATAACAACCAGTGTCACATCACACATCCTCTATAACACAACCAGTCATACATCACACAGCCCCAATATAATAACACTCAGTATCACCTCACACAGCCTCGAGATAACACCCAGTGTCACATCTCACAGCCACAAAATAACACCCATTGTCACTTCACACAGACTCCATATAACACCCAGTTTCACATCACACAATCTCTAAATAATAACACCCAGTGTCCCGTCACACAGACTTTATATAACACACAGTGTCACATCACATTGCGTCTGTATAATAACACTCAGTGTCACATCTCACAGCCTGTATATAACACCCACTGTCACATCACACAGCCTCTATATAATAACACACAGTGTCACATCACACAGCCACTATATAATAACACCCAGCGTCACATCACACAGCCTCTATATAACACCCAGTTTCACATTACACAGTCTCTATATAATAACACAGTGTCACAGCACGCAGCCTCTATATAATAACACCCAGTGTCACATCACACACCCGCTATATAACAACCAGTCATACATCACACAGCCGCAATATAATAACACCCAGTATAACATCACACAGCCTCTACACAATAACACCCAGTGTCACATCACACAGCCTCTATTTCACACCCACTGTCACATCTCACAGCCTCGATATAACACCCAGTATCACGTCAAACAGACTCTATATAACACCAAGTTTCACATCACACAATCTCCATATAACACCCAGTGTCACATCACACATCCTCAAAATAATAATACCCAGTGCCACAACACTCTCTCTATAAACAACCAGTGTCACATCATACAGCCTCTGTATAACATGCAGTGTCACATCACACAGCCTCTATATAATAACACCCAGTGTCACATCACACAGCATCTGTATAACAACACCCAGTGTCACATCACACAGCCTCTATATAATGACAACCGGTGTCACATCACACAGCGTCTGTATAATAACACCCAGTGTCACATCACACAGCCTCTATATAACATGCAGTGTCACATCATGCAGCCTCTATATAATAACACACAGTGTCACATCACACAGCCTCTAGATAACACCCAGTTTCACATCACACAGCCTCGATATAATAACACCCAGTGTCACATCACACAGCCTCTATATAACAGACAGTTTCACAGCACACAGCCTCTACATAACACCCAGTGTCACATCTCACAGCCTCGATATAATAACACCCAGCGACACGACACACAGACTCTATATAATAACACCCAGAGTCACGCTACACAGACTTTATATCACACGCAGTGTCACATCACACAGCCTCTATATAATAACACCCAGTGTTACGTCACACAGCCTCTAATAACACGCAGTGTCACATCACACAGCCTCTATATAATAAAACCCAGCGTCACTTCACACAGCCTCTATATAACACCCAGTTTCACATCACATAGCCTCAAAATAACACCCAGTTTCACATCACTAAGCCTCTATATAGCACCGAGTGTCACATCACGCAGCCTCTATATAACACCCAGTGTCACATCACACAGCCTCTATATAATTATACCAAGTGCCACATCGCACAGCCTCGATACAATAAAATCCAGTGTCACATCACACATATCGACATAACACCCAGTGTCACATCACACAGCCTCTATACAATTATACCCAGTGCCACATCAGATAGCCTCAATACAATTACACCCAGTGTCACATCAAACAGCCTCTATACAATAACAGCCAGTGTCACATCACACAGATTCTATATAACACCCAGTGTCACATCACACAGGCTCTATCTAACACCCAGTGTCACATCACACAGCCTCGATATAATAACAGCCAGTGTCACATCACAAAGCCTCTATACAGGAACACCCAATGTCACATCACACAACCTCTGTATAACACGCTGTGTCACATCACATAGCCTCTATTTAACACCCATTTTCACATCACACAGCCTCTATATAATAACACCCAGTGTCACATCACACAGCCTCGATTTAACACCCAGTGTCACATCACACAGCCTCTATATAACACCCAGTTTCATATCACACAACCTCTTTATAATAACATTCAATGTCACATCACACAGCATCTATATAATAACACCCAGTCTCATGTCACACAGACTTTATATAACACCCAGTGTCACATCACACAGCCTCTATATAACACCCAGTGTCACGTCACACAGCCTCTAAAAACACCCAGTGTCACATCACACAGCGTCTGTGTAATAACACTCAGTGTCACATCTCACAGCCTGTATATAACACCCAGTGGCACATCTCACAGCCACTAGAAAACACCCAGTGTCACATCACACAGCCTCTATATACCACCCAGTGTCACATCACACAGCGTCTATATAAGACCCTGTTTCACATCTAACAGCCTCTATATAACACTCAATGTCACATCACACAGCCTCTACATAACACCCAGTTCCACATCACACAGCCTCTATATAACACTCAGTTTCACATCACACAGCCTCTACATAACACCCAGTGTCACATCACACCGCCTCTATATAATTACACCCAGCGTCACGTCACACATCCTCGATATAACAACCAGTCACACATCACACAGCTGCAATATAACAACACCCAATATCACATCACACAGCCTATATATAACATGCAGTGTCACATCATGCAGCCTCAATATAATAACACCCAGTTTCACATCACACAGCCTCGATATAACATGCAGTGTCACATCGTGCAGCCTCAATATAATAACACCCAGTTCCACATCACACAGCCTCTATATAACACCCATTTTCACATCACACAGCCTCTACATAATAACACCCAGTGTCACAGTACACAGCCTCGATATAACACCCAGTGTCATATCACACAGCCTCTATATAACACCCAGTTTCACATCACACAACCTCTTTATAATAACATTCAATGTTAGATCACACAGCATCTATATAATAACACCCAGTCTCATGTCACACAGCCTCTATATAACACCCAGTGTCACGTCACACAGCCTCTAAAAACACCCAGTGTCACATCACACAGCTTCTGTGTAATAACACTCAGTGTCATATCTCACAGCCTGTATATAACACCCAGTGTCACATCTCACAGCCACTATATAACACCCAGTGTCACATCACACAGCCTCTATATACCACCCAGTGTCACATCTCACAGCCACTATATAACACCCAGTGTCACATCACACAGCCACTATATAACACCCAGTTCCACATCACACAGCCTCTATATAACACCCATTTTCACATCACACAGCCGCTATATAATTACACCCAGTGTCACATCACACAGCCTCTCTATAACAACCAGTCACACATCACAAAGCTGCACTATAATAACACCCAGTATCACATCACACAGCCTCTATACAATAACACCCAATGTCACATCACACAGCCTCTATGTAACACCCAGTGTCACATCACACAGCCTCTATGTACCACCCAGTTTCACATCACTCAGCCTCTATATAATACCCAGTGTCACATCACACAGCCTCTATATAATAACAATCAGCGTCACATCACACAGCCTCTATATAACACCCAGTTACACATCACACAGCCTCTATATAATAACACCCAGTATCACATCACACAGCCTCTATACAAAAACACCCAGTGTCACATCACACAGCCTCTATTTAACACCCAGTGTCACATCTCACAGCCACAAAATAACACCCAGTGTCACATCACTCAGCCTCTATATAATACCCAGTATCACATCACACAGCCTCTATACAATAACACCCAATGTCACATCACACAGCCTCTATGTAACACCCAGTGTCACATCACACAGCCTCTATGTACCACCCAGTTTCACATCACTCAGCCTCTATATAATACCCAGTGTCACATCACACAGCCTCTATATAATAACAATCAGCGTCACATCACACAGCCTCTATATAACACCCAGTTACACATCACACAGCCTCTATATAATAACACCCAGTGTCACATCACACAGCCTCTGTGTAACACGCAGTGTCACATCACATAGCCTCTATTTAACACTCAGTATCACATCACACAGCCTCTATATAATAACACCCAGTGTCACAGCACACAGCCTCTATTTAACACTCAGTGTCACATCACACAGCCTCTATATAATAACACCCAGTGTCACAGCACACAGCCTCCATATAACACCCAGTTTCACATCACACAGCCTCTATATAACATCCAGTGTCACGTCACACAGCCTCTAAAAACACCCAGTGTCACATCACACAGCGTCTGTGTAATCACACTCAGTGTCATATCTCACAGCCTGTATATAACACCCAGTGTCACATCTCACAGCCACTATCTAACACCCAGTGTCACATCACACAGCCTCTATATACCACCCAGTGTCACATCTCACAGCCACTATGTAACACCCAGTGTCACATCACACAGCCTCTATATACCACCCAGTGTCACATCTCACAGCCACTATGTAACACCCAGTGTCACATCACACAGCCTCTATATAATAACAATCAGCGTCACATCACACAGCCTCTATATAACACCCAGTTACACATCACACAGCCTCTATATAATAACACCCAGTATCACATCACACAGCCTCTATATAACACCCAGTGTCACAGCACACAGCCTCTATTTAACACTCAGTGTCACATCACACAGCCTCTATATATAAACACCCAGTGTCACATCACTCAGCTTCTATATAACACCCAGTGTCACATCACACAGCCTCTAGATAAGACCCTGTTTCACATCGAACAGCCTCTATATAACACTCAATGGCACATCACACTGCCTCTATATAATAACACCCAGTGTCATATCACACAGCGTCTGTATAATAACACCCAGTGTCACATCACACAGCCTCTATATAACATGCAGTGTCACATCATGCAGCCTCAATATAATAACACCCAGTCTCACGTCACACAGCCTCTATTTAACACCCATTTTCACATCACACAGCCTCTATATAATAACACCCAGTGTCACATCACACAGCCTCGATTTAACACCCAGTGTCACATCACACAGCCTCTATATAACACCCAGTTTCACATCACACAACCTCTTTATAATAACATTCCATGTCACATCACACAGCATCTATATAATAACACCCAGTCTCATGTCACACAGACTTTATATAACACCCAGTGTCACATCACACAGCCTCTATATAACACCCAGTGTCACGTCACACAGCCTCTAAAAACACCCACTGTCACATCACACAGCGTCTGTGTAATAACACTCAGTGTCACATCTCACAGCCTGTATATAACACCCAGTGTCACATCTCACAGCCACTAGAAAACACCCAGTGTCACATCACACAGCCTCTATATACCACCCAGTGTCACATCACACAGCGTCTATATAAGACCCTGTTTCACATCTAACAGCCTCTATATAACACCCAGTGTCACATCACACCGCCTCTATATAATTACACCCAGCGTCACGTCACACATCCTCGATATAACAACCAGTCACACATCACACAGCTGCAATATAACAACACCCAGTATCACATCACACAGCCTATATATAACATGCAGTGTCACATCATGCAGCCTCAATATAATAACACCCAGTTTCACATCACACAGCCTCGATATAACATGCAGTGTCACATCGTGCAGCCTCAATATAATAACACCCAGTTCCACATCACACAGCCTCTATATAACACCCATTTTCACATCACACAGCCTCTACATAATAACACCCTGTGTCACAGTACACAGCCTCGATATAACACCCAGTGTCATATCACACAGCCTCTATATAACACCCAGTTTCACATCACACAACCTCTTTATAATAACATTCAATGTTAGATCACACAGCATCTATATAATAACACCCAGTCTCATGTCACACAGCCTCTATATAACACCCAGTGTCACGTCACACAGCCTCTAAAAACACCCAGTGTCACATCACATAGCGTCTGTGTAATAACACTCAGTGTCATATCTCACAGCCTGTATATAACACCCAGTGTCACATCTCACAGCCACTATATAACACAGAGTGTCACATCACACAGCCTCTATATACCACCCAGTGTCACATCTCACAGCCACTATATAACACCCAGTGTCACATCACACAGCCACTATATAACACCCAGTTCCACATCACACAGCCTCTATATAACACCCATTTTCACATCACACAGCCGCTATATAATTACACCCAGTGTCACATCACACAGCCTCTCTATAACAACCAGTCACACATCACAAAGCTGCACTATAATAACACCCAGTATCACATCACACAGCCTCTATACAATAACACCCAATGTCACATCACACAGCCTCTATGTAACACCCAGTGTCACATCACACAGCCTCTATGTACCACCCAGTTTCACATCACTCAGCCTCTATATAATACCCAGTGTCACATCACACAGCCTCTATATAATAACAATCAGCGTCACATCACACAGCCTCTATATAACACCCAGTTACACATCACACAGCCTCTATATAACACCCAGTATCACATCACACAGCCTCTATACAATAACACCCAGTGTCACATCACACAGCCTCTATACAATAACACCCAATGTCACATCACACAGCCTCTATGTAACACCCAGTGTCACATCACACAGCCTCTATGTACCACCCAGTTTCACATCACTCAGCCTCTATATAATACCCAGTGTCACATCACACAGCCTCTATATAATAACAATCAGCGTCACATCACACAGCCTCTATATAACACCCAGTTACACATCACACAGCCTCTATATAATAACACCCAGTATCACATCACACAGCCTCTATACAATAACACCCAGTGTCACATCACACAGCCTCTGTGTAACACGCAGTGTCACATCACATAGCCTCTATTTAACACTCAGTGTCACATCACACAGCCTCTATATAATAACACCCAGTGTCACAGCACACAGCCTCTATTTAACACTCAGTGTCACATCACACAGCCTCTATATAATAACACCCAGTGTCACAGCACACAGCCTCCATATAACACCCAGTTTCACATCACACAGCCTCTATATAACATCCAGTGTCACGTCACACAGCCTCTAAAAACACCCAGTGTCACATCACACAGCGTCTGTGTAATCACACTCAGTGTCATATCTCACAGCCTGTATATAACACCCAGTGTCACATCTCACAGCCACTATCTAACACCCAGTATCACATCACACAGCCTCTATATACCACCCAGTGTCACATCTCACAGCCACTATGTAACACCCAGTGTCACATCACACAGCCACTATATAACAGCCAGTTCCACATCACACAACCTCTATATAACACCCATTTTCACATCACACAGCCGCAATATAATAACACCCAGTGTCACATCACACAGCCTCTCTATAACAACCAGTCACACATCACACAGCTGCAATATAATAACACCCAGTATCACATCACACAGCCTCTATACAATAACACCCAATGTCATATCACACAGCCTCTATATAACACCCAGTGTCACATCACACAGCCTCTATATACCACCCAGTTTCACATCACTCAGCCTCTATATAATACCCAGTGTCACATCACACAGCCTCTATATAATCACAATCAGCGTCACATCACACAGCCTCTATATAACACCCAGTTACACATCACACAGCCTCTATATAATAACACCCAGTATCACATCACACAGCCTCTATACAATAACACCCAGTGTCACATCACACAGCCTCTGTGTAACACGCAGTGTCACATCACATAGCCTCTATTTAACACTCAGTGTCACATCACACAGCCTCTATATAATAACACCCAGTGTCACAGCACACAGCCTCTATTTAACACCCAGTTTCACATCACACAGCCTCTATATAACATCCAGTGTCTCATCACACAGCCTCTATATAATAACACCCAGTGCCACATCACACAGCCTCAATATAACACCAGTGTCACATCACACAGCCTGTATATACCACCCAGTGTCACATCACTAATCCTCAAAATAATAACAGCCAGTGCCACAACACTCTCTCTAGAAACACCCAGTGTCACATCACACAGCCTCTATATAATAACACCCATTGTCACATCACGCAGCCTCTATATAATAACACCCAGTGTCACAGCACACAGCCTCTATATAAGACCCTGTTTCACCTCTTACAGCCTCTATATAACACAATGTCACATCACACAGCCTCTATATAACACCCAGTGTCACATCACACAGCCTCGAGATAAGACCCTGTTTCACATCACACAGCCTCTATTTAACACTCAGTGTCACCTCACACAGCCTCTATATAATAAAACCCAGTGTCACATCACATAGCCTCTATATAATAACACCCAATGTCACATCACACAGCCTCTATACAATAATACCCAGCGTTACGGCACACAGCTTCTGCATAACACGCAGTGTCACATCACACAGCCTCTATTTAATACTCAGTTTCAATTCACACAGCCTCTATATAATACCCATTGTCACATCTCACAGCCACTATATAACACCCAGTGTCACATCACACAGCCTCTATATAATAACACACAGTGTCACATCACACAGCCTCTGTATAACACGCTGTGTCACATCACACAGCCTCTATTTAACACCCAGTATCAAGTCAGACAGACTCTATATCACACCCAGGGTCACATCACACAGCCTCTATCTAATAACACCCAATGTCACATCACACAGCCTCTATATAAAACCCAGTGTCACAACACACATCCTCTATGCAATTATACCCAATGCCACATCACACAGCCTCTAGACAATAACAGCCAGTGTCACATCACACAGCCTTTAGATAACACCCAGCATTACGTCACACAGCCTCTGTATAACACGCAGTGTCACATCACACAGCCTCTATTTAATACTCAGTTTCACATCACACAGCCTCTATATAATAACACCCAGTGTCACATCATACAGCCTCTATATTATAACACCCATTGTCACATCACGCAGCCTCTATTTCATAACACCCAGTGTCACAGCACACAGCCTCTATATAACACCCAGTTTCACATTAAACAGCCTCTATATAACACCCAGTGTCACATCACACAGCCTCTATATACCACCCAGTGTCACATCACACATCCTCAAAATAATAACACCCAGTGCCACAACACTCTCTCCATATAACACCCATTGTCACATCACACAGCCTCTATATAACACCCAGTGTCACATCACACAGCCTCTAGATAAGACCCTGTTTCAACTCTAACAGCCTCTATATAACACTCAATGTCACCTCACACAGCCTCTATATAATAACACCCAGTGTCACATCACATAGCCTCTATATAATAACACCCAGTGTCACATCACACAGCCTCTATACAATAACTCCCAGCGTTACATCACACAGCCTCTGTATAACATGCAGTGTCACATCACACAGCCTCTATTTAATACTCAGTTTCACATCACACAGCCTCTATATAATAACACCCATTGTCACATCTCACAGACACTATATAACACCCAGTGTTACATCACACAGCCTCGATCTAACACCCAGTGTCACATCACACAGCCTCTATATAATAAAACCC
The DNA here is from genome assembly GCF_044704955.1 of Pristiophorus japonicus. Lineage (NCBI taxonomy): Eukaryota > Metazoa > Chordata > Chondrichthyes > Pristiophoridae > Pristiophorus > Pristiophorus japonicus. The sequence continues at coordinate 128,298,225 of NC_091982.1, forward strand.
AGTGTCACATCACACAGCCTCTATACAGTAACACCCAGTGTCACATCACACAGCCTCTGTATAACACGCTGTGTCACATCACACAGCCTCTATTTAACACTCAGTGTCGATTCACACGGCCTCTATATAATAACACCCAGTGTCACATCACACAGCCTCTATATAATAAAAACCAGTGTCACATCACACAGCCTCTATACAGTAACACCCAGTGTCACATCACACAGCCTCTGTATAACACGCTGTGTCAGATCACACAGCCTCTATTTAACACCCTGTATCAAGTCAGACAGACTCTATATAACACCCAGGGTCACATCACACAGCCTCTATCTAATAACACCCAGTGTCACAACACACAGCCTCTATGCAATTATACCCAATGCCACATCACACAGCCTCTAGACAATAACAGCCAATGTCACATCACACAGCCTTTAGATAACACCTAGTATCAAGTCAGACAGACTCTATATAACACCCAGTGTCACATCACACAGCCTCTATATAATAACACCTATTGTCACATCACGCAGCCTCTATATAATAACACCCAGTACCACATCACACAGCATCGATATAACACCCAGTATCACGTCAAACAGCCTCGATATTTCACCCAGTGTCACATCACATAGCCTCCATATAGCAGCCAGTGTCACATCACACAGCCTCTATATAACACCCAGTTTCACATCCAACAGCCTCTATATAACAGCCAGTGTCACATCACACAGCCTCTATATAACACTTAGTGTCATATCACACACCCTCTATATAACACCCAGTGTCACATCACACTGCCTCGAGACAATAACACCCAGTGTCACCACACACATCCTCTGTTCAATAACACCCAGTGTCACATCACACTGCCTCTATATAACACCCAGTATCACGTCAGACAGACTCTATATCACACCAAGTGTCATATTATACAGCCTCTATATAAAACCCAGTGTCACATCACACAGACTCTATATAACACCCAGTGTCACATCAAACAGTCTCGATAGAATTATACCCAGTGTCACATCACACAGCCTCTATACAGGAACACCCAGTGTCACATCACACAGCCTCTGTATAACACGCTGTGTCACATCACACAGCCTCTATTTAACACCCAGTGATACATCATGCAGCCTCTATATTATAACACCCATTGTCACATCACGCAGCCTCTATATAATAACAACCAGTGTCACAGCACACAGCCTCTCTATAACAGACAGTGCCACATCACACTGCTTCAATACAATAACACCCAGAGTCACATCAAACAGCCTCAATACAATAACACCCAGTGTCACATCACACAGCCTCTGTATAACACGCTGTGTCACATCACACAGCCTCTATTTAACACTCAGTATCGATTCACACTGCCTCTATATAATAACACCCAGTGTCGCATCACACAGCCTCTGTATAACACGCTGTGTCACATCACACAGCCTCTATATAATAACACCTATTGTCACATCACGCAGCCTCTATATAATAACACCCAGTGTCACATCACACAGCCTCTGTATAACACGCTGTGTCACATCACACAGCCTCTATATAATAACACCTATTGTCACATCACGCAGCCTCTATATAATAACACCCAGTGCCACATCACACAGTATCTATATAACACGCTGTGTCACATCACACAGCCTCTATATAACACCGACTGTCACATCACACAGCCTCGAAAAACACCCAGTGTCACATCACATAGCCTCTAAACAATAACATCGAGTGTCACATCACACAGCCTCTACAGAAAACACAGTATCACGTCAAACAGCCTCGATATATCACCCAGTGTCACATCACATCGCCTCTATATAACAGCCAGTGTCACATCACACAGCCCCTATATAACACCCAGTGTCACATCACACAGTCTCCAGATCAGACCCAGTTTCACATCCAACAGTCTCTATATGAAACTTAGTGTCAAATCACACAGCCTCGATATAACACCCAGTGTCAAATAACACAGCCTCTCTATAGCACCCAGTATCACATCACGCAGCCTCTATATAAAAAAATCCAGTGTCACAAAACACAGCCTCCATACAACACCACATGTCACATCACACAGCCTCTATATAACACTCAGTGTCATATTACACAGACTCTATATAACACCCAGTGTCACCTCACACAGCCTCTATACAATCACACCCAGTGTCACCTCACACATCGCCGACAATAACACGCGGTGTCACATCACACAGCCTATATTTAACATCCATTTTACCATCACACAGCCTCTACACAATAACACCCAGTGTCACCACACACAGCCTATGTTCAATAACACTCAGTGTCACATCACACAGCCTCTATCTAACACCCAGTATCACGTCAGACAGACTCTATATAACACCCATTGTCACATTATACAGCCTCTATATAAAACCCAGTGTCACATCACACAGCCTCTGTACAATAACACCCAGTATCATATCAGACAGCCTCAATATAATAACATCCAGTTTCACATCACACAGCCTCTATATAATAACACACAGTGTCACACCACACAACCTCTAGATAATAACACCCAGCGTCACGTCACACAGCCTCTATATACCACCCAGTGTCACATCACACATGCTCAAAATAATAACACCCAGTGCCACAACATTCTCTCTAAGTAACACCCAGTGTCACATCACACAGCCTCTATATAATAACACCCAGCGTCACTTCACACAGCCTCTATATAACACCCAGTTTCACATCACACAGCCTCTAAATAACACCCAGTGTCACATCACACAGCCTCGATATAACATCCAGCGACACGAGACACAGCTTCTATATAACACCCATTCTCACATCACGCGGCCTCTAGATAATAATAACCAGTGTCACATCGCACATCCTCTATATCACAACCAGTCATACATCACACAGCCCCAATATAATAACACCCAGTATCACCTCACACAGCCTCTATACAAAAACACCCAGTGTCACATCACACAGCCTCTATTTAACACCCAGTGTCACATCTCACAGCCACAAAATAACACCCAGTGTCACATCACACAGACTCGATATAAAACCCAGTGTCACATCACACAGCCTCTATATAACATCAAGTGTCACATCACACAGCCTCTATATAATTATACCAAGTGCCACATCATACAGCCTGTATACAAAGCACCCAGTGTCACATCACACAGCCTCTATATAACACCTAGTATCAAGTCAGACAGACTCTATGTAACACCCAGTGTCACATCTCACAGCTTCTATATAACACCCAGTTTCACATCACACAGCTTCTATATAACACCCAGTGTAACATCACACAGCCTGGAAATAACATGCAGTGTTACTTCACACAGCCTCTATATGACATTCAGTTTCACATCACACAGCCTCTATATAACATGCAGTGTCACATCATGCAGCCTCAATATAATAACACCTAGTCTCACGACACACAGCCTCTATTTAACACCTATTTTCACATCACACAACCTCTATATAATAACACCCAGTGTCACATCACACAGCCTCGATTTAACACCCAGTGTCACATCACACAGCCTATGTTCAATAACACTCAGTGTCACATCACACAGCCTCTATCGAACACCCAGTATCACGTCAGACAGACTCTATATAACACCCATTGTCACATTATACAGCCTCTATATAAAACCCAGTGTCACATCACACAGCCTCTGTACAATAACACCCAGTATCATATCAGACAGCCTCAATATAATAACATCCAGTTTCACATTACACAGCCTCTATATAATAACACACAGTGTCACACCACACAACCTCTAGATAATAAAACCCAGTTTCACATCACACAGCCTCTATATAACACCCAGTTTTACATCACTCAGCCTCGATATAACACCAAGTGTCACATCACACATGCTCAAAATAATAACACCCAGTGCCACAACATTCTCTCTAAGTAACACCCAGTGTCACATCACACAGCCTCTATATAATAACACCCAGTGTCACATCAGACTGCGTCTGTCTAACAACAGCGAGTGTCACATCACACAACCTCTATGTAATAACACCCAGTGTCACATCACACAGCGTCTGTATAATAACACCCAGTGTCACATCACACAGCCTCTATATAACACGCAGTGTCACATCACACAGCCTCTATATAATACCCAGTTTCACATCACACAGCCTCTATATAACACCCAGTTTTACATCACTCAGCCTCGATATAACACCAAGTGTCACATCACACATGCTCAAAATAATAACACCCAGTGCCACAACATTCTCTCTAAGTAACACCCAGTGTCACATCACACAGCCTCTATATAATAACACCCAGTGTCACATCAGACTGCGTCTGTCTAACAACAGCGAGTGTCACATCACACAACCTCTATGTAATAACACCCAGTGTCACATCACACAGCCTCGATATAACACCAAGTGTCACATCACACAGCCTCTATATAATAACAGCCAGCATCACGTCACACAGCCTCTATATAACACCCAGTGTCACATCACACAGCTTCTATATAATAACACCCAGCGTCACGTCACACAACTATGTAACATCCATTGTCACATCACGCAGCCTCAATATAATAACACCCAGTATCACATCACACAGCCTCGATATAATAACACCCAGTGTTACATCACATAGCCTCTATATACCACCCAGTGTCACATCACACATCCTGAAAATAATAACACCCAGTGCCACAACACTCTCTCTCTATAACACCCAGTGTCACATCACACAGCCTCTATATAACACCCAGTTTCACATCACTCAGCCTCTATATAATAACACCCAGCCTTACGTCACACAGCCTCTGTGCAACACCCAGTATCACATCACACAGCCTCTATATAATAACACCCAGTGTCACATCACACAGCCTCGAAATAATAACACCCAGTGTCACATCACGCAGCCTCTATATAATAACACCCAGTGTCACAGCACACAGCCTCTATATAATAACACCCAGCCTTACGTCACACAGCCTCTGTGCAACACGCAGTGTCACATCACACAGCCTCTATTTAACACTCAGTGTCACATCACACAGCCTCTATTTAACACTCAGTGTCACGTCACACGCCTCTATATAATAACACACAGTGTCACATCATGCAGCCTCTGTATTATAACACCAAGTGTCACAGCACACAGCCTCTATATAACACCCAGATTCACATTACACAGCCTCTATATAAAAGCCAGTGTCACATGACACATCCTCTATTATAACAACCAGTCACACAACACACAGCCGCAATATTATAACACCCAGTGTCACATCACACAGACCGCGAGACAATAACACGCAGTGTGACATCACACAGCCTCTATATAACACCCAGTGTCACATCTCACAGCCTCTATATAACACCAGTGTGACATCACACAGCCTCTATATTATAACACCCAGTGTCACATCACACAGCCTCTTTCTAATAACACCCATTGTCACATCACGCAGCCCCTATATAATAACACCCAGTGTCACATCACACAGCCTCTATATAACACCAGTTTCACATCACTCAGCCTCTATACAACACCAAGTGTCACATCACACAGCCTCTATATAATAACACCCAGCCTTACGTCACACAGCCTCTATTTAACACTCAGTGTCACATCACACAGCCTCTATATAATAACACCCAGTGTCACATCACACAGCCTCTGTGTAATAACACCCAGTGTCACATCATGCAGCCTCTATATTGTAACACCATTTGTCACATCACACAGCCTCTATATAATAACAACCAGTGTCACAGCACACAGCCTCTATATAATAACACCCAGCCTTACGTCACACAGCCTCTGTGTAACACGCAGTGTCACATCACACAGCCTCTATATAATAACACCCAGTGTCACATCACACAGCCTCTATATAATAACACCCAGTGTCACATCATGCAGCCTCTGTATTATAACACCCATTGTCACATCACGCAGCCTCTATATAATAACACCCAGTGTCACAGCACACAGCCTCTATATAATAACACCCAGTGTCACATCATGCAGCCTCTGTATTATAACACCCATTGTCACATCACGCAGCCTCTATATAATAACACCCAGTTTCACATCACACGGCCTCTATATAACAGCCAGTGTCACATCACCCAGCTTCTATATAACACCCAGAGTCACATCACACAGCCTCTATATAATAACACTCAGTGTCACATGACACATCCTCTGTATAACAACTAGTCACACAACACACAGCCGCAATATTATAACACCCAGTGTCACATCACACAGACCTCTATACAATAACACCCAGTGTGACATCACACAGCCTCTATATAACACCCAGTGTCACATCACAAAGCCTGTAAATACATCCCAGTGTCACATCATTAATCCTCAAAATAATAACACCCAGTGCCACAACACTCTCTCTAGAAACACCCAGTGTCACATCACACATCCTCTATATTATAACACCCATTGTCACATCACGCAGCCTCTTTCTAATAACACACAGTTTCACATCACACAGCCTCTATTTCACACCCAGTGTCACATCACACAGCCTCTATTTAAAACTCAGTGTCACATCACACAGCCTCTATATAATAATACGCAGTGTCACATCACACAGCCTCGATATAATACCCAGCGACACGACACACAGACTCTATATAACACCCACTGTCACGTCACACAGCCTCTAAAAACACCCAGTGTCACATCACACAGCGTCTATATAATAACACACAGTGTCACATCACACAGCCTCTATATAATAACACCCAGCGTCACTTCACACAGCCTCTATATAACACCCAGTTTCACATCACACAGCCTCTAAATAACACCCAGTGTCACATCACACAGCCTCGATATAATAACATCCAGCGACACGAGACACAGCTTCTATATAACACCCATTCTCACATCACGCAGCCTCTAGATAATAACAACCAGTGTCACATCGCACATCCTCTATATCACAACCAGTCATACATCACACAGCCCCAATATAATAACACCCAGCATCACCTCACACAGCCTCTATACAAAAACACCCAGTGTCACATCACACAGCCTCTATTTAACACCCAGTGTCACATCTCACAGCCACAAAATAACACCCAGTGTCACATCACACAGACTCGATATAAAACCCAGTGTCACATCACACAGCCTCTATATAACATCAAGTGTCACATCACACAGCCTCTATATAATTATACCAAGTGCCACATCACACAGCCTCTATACAGAGCACCCAGTGTCACATCACACAGCCTCTATATAACAACTAGTATCAAGTCAGACAGACTCTATGTAACACTCAGTGTCACATCTCACAGCTTCTATATAACACCCAGTTTCACATCACACAGCTTCTATATAACACCCAGTGTAACATCACACAGCCTGGAAATAACATGCAGTGTCACTTCACACAGCCTCTATATAACATTCAGTTTCACATCACACAGCCTCTATATAACATGCAGTGTCACATCATGCAGCCTCAATATAATAACACCCAGTCTCACGACACACAGCCTCTATTTAACACCTATTTTCACATCACACAGCCTCTATATAATAACACCCAGTGTCACATCACACAGCCTCGATTTAACACCCAGTGTCACATCACACAGCCTATGTTCAATAACACTCAGTGTCACATCACACAGCCTCTATATAATAACAACCAGTGCCACAGTACACAGCCTCTATATAACACCCAGCCTTACGTCACACAGCCTCTGTGTAACACGCAGTGTCACATCACACAGCCTCTATATAATAACACCCAGTGTCACATCACACAGCCTCTATATAATAACACCCAGTGTCACATCATGCAGCCTCTGTATTATAACACCCATTGTCACATCACGCAGCCTCTATATAATAACACCCAGTGTCACAGCACACAGCCTCGATATAACACCCAGTTTCACATCACACGGCCTCTATATAACAGCCAGTGTCACATCACCCAGCTTCTATATAACACCCAGAGTCACATCACACAGCCTCTATATAATAACACTCAGTGTCACATGACACATCCTCTGTATAACAACTAGTCACACAACACACAGCCGCAATATTATAACACCCAGTGTCACATCACACAGACCTCTATACAATAACACCCAGTGTGACATCACACAGCCTCTATATAACACCCAGTGTCACATCTCACAGCCTCTATATAACACCAGTGTCACATCACAAAGCCTGTAAATACATCCCAGTGTCACATCATTAATCCTCAAAATAATAACACCCAGTGCCACAACACTCTCTCTAGAAACACCCAGTGTCACATCACACATCCTCTATATTATAACACCCATTGTCACATCACGCAGCCTCTTTCTAATAACACACAGTTTCACATCACACAGCCTCTATTTCACACCCAGTGTCACATCACCCAGCCTCTATATAACACCCAGTGTCACATCACACATTCTCTATATAACACCCAGTGAGACATCACACAGCCTCTTTATAACACCCAGTGTCACATCACACAGCCTCTATATAACACCCAGTGTCACATCACACAGCCTCTATTTAAAACTCAGTGTCACATCACACAGCCTCTATATAATAATACGCAGTGTCACATCACACAGCCTCGATATAATACCCAGCGACACGACACACAGACTCTATATAACACCCACTGTCACGTCACACAGCCTCTAAAAACACCCAGTGTCACATCACACAGCGTCTATGTAATAACACACAGTGTCACATCACACAGCCTCTATATAATAACACCCAGCGTCACTTCACACAGCCTCTATATAACACCCAGTTTCACATCACACAGCCTCTAAATAACACCCAGTGTCACATCACACAGCCTCGATATAATAACATCCAGCGACACGAGACACAGCTTCTATATAACACCCATTCTCACATCACGCAGCCTCTAGATAATAACAACCAGTGTCACATCGCACATCCTCTATATCACAACCAGTCATACATCACACAGCCCCAATATAATAACACCCAGTATCACCTCACACAGCCTCTATACAAAAACACCCAGTGTCACATCACACAGCCTCTATTTAACACCCAGTGTCACATCTCACAGCCACAAAATAACACCCAGTGTCACATCACACAGACTCGATATAAAACCCAGTGTCACATCACACAGCCTCTATATAACATCAAGTGTCACATCACACAGCCTCTATATAATTATACCAAGTGCCACATCACACAGCCTCTATACAGAGCACCCAGTGTCACATCACACAGCCTCTATATAACACCTAGTATCAAGTCAGACAGACTCTATGTAACACTCAGTGTCACATCTCACAGCTTCTATATAACACCCAGTTTCACATCACACAGCTTCTATATAACACCCAGTGTAACATCACACAGCCTGGAAATAACATGCAGTGTCACTTCACACAGCCTCTATATAACATTCAGTTTCACATCACACAGCCTCTATATAACATGCAGTGTCACATCATGCAGCCTCAATATAATAACACCCAGTCTCACGACACACAGCCTCTATTTAACACCTATTTTCACATCACACAGCCTCTATATAATAACACCCAGTGTCACATCACACAGCCTCGATTTAACACCCAGTGTCACATCACACAGCCTATGTTCAATAACACTCAGTGTCACATCACACAGCCTCTATCGAACACCCAGTATCACGTCAGACAGACTCTATATAACACCCATTGTCACATTATACAGCCTCTATATAAAACCCAGTGTCACATCACACAGCCTCTGTACAATAACACCCAGTATCATATCAGACAGCCTCAATATAATAACATCCAGTTTCACATTACACAGCCTCTATATAATAACACACAGTGTCACACCACACAACCTCGAGATAATAACACCCAGCGTCACGTCACACAGCCTCTATATATCACCCAGTGCCACATCACATGTCCTCTATATAACACCCAGTGTCACATCACACAGCCTCTATATACCACCCAGTGTCACATCACACATGCTCAAAATAATAACACCCAGTGCCACAACATTCTCTCTAAGTAACAACCAGTGTCACATCACACAGCCTCTATATAATAACACCCAGTGTCACATCAGACTGCATCTGTCTAACAACAGCGAGTGTCACATCACACAACCTCTATGTAATAACACCCAGTGTCACATCACACAGCGTCTGTATAATAACACCCAGTGTCACATCACACAGCCTCTATATAACACGCAGTGTCACATCACACAGCCTCTATATAATACCCAGTTTCACATCACACAGCCTCTATATAACACCCAGTTTTACATCACTCAGCCTCGATATAACACCAAGTGTCACATCACACAGCCTCTATATAATAACAGCCAGCATCACGTCACACAGCCTCTATATAACACCCAGTGTCACATCACACAGCTTCTATATAATAACACCCAGCGTCATGTCACACATCTATGTAACATCCATTGTCACATCACGCAGCCTCAATATAATAACACCCAGTATCACATCACACAGCCTCGATATAATAACACCCAGTGTTACATCACATAGCCTCTATATACCACCCAGTGTCACATCACACATCCTGAAAATAATAACACCCAGTGCCACAACACTCTCTCTCTATAACACCCAGTGTCACATCACACAGCCTCTATATAACACCCAGTTTCACATCACTCAGCCTCTATATAATAACAACCAGTGTCACAGCACACAGCCTCTATATAGTAACACCCAGCCTTACGTCACACAGCCTCTGTGCAACACGCAGTGTCACATCACACAGCCTCTATAAAACATCCAGTGTCACATCTCACAGCCTCTATGTAACACTCAGTGTCACATCACACAGCCTCTATATAACACCCAGTGTCACATCACACAGCCTCGAAATAATAACACCCAGTGTCACATCACACAGCCTCTATATAATAACACCCAGCGTCACATCACACAGCCTCTGTGTAATAACACCCAGTGTCACATCATGCAGCCTCTATATTATAACACCCATTGTCACATCACGCAGCCTCTATATAATAACACCCAATGTCACAGCACACAGCCTCTATATAATAACACCCAGCCTTACGTCACACAGCCTCTGTGCAACACCCAGTATCACATCACACAGCCTCTATACAATAACACCCAGTGTCACATCACACAGCCTCTATAAAACATCCAGTGTCACATCTCACAGCCTCGATGTAACACTCAGTGTCACATCACACAACTTCGAAATAATAACACCCAGTGTCACATCACGCAGCCTCTATATAATAACACCCAGTGTCACAGCACACAGCCTCGATATAATAACACCCAGCCTTACGTCACACAGCCTCTGTGCAACACCCAGTATCACATCACACAGCCTCTATTTAACATTCAGTGTCACATCACACAGCCTCCATATAATAACACCCAGTGTCACGTCACACGCCTCTATATAATAACAGACAGTGTCACATCATGCAGCCTCTGTATTATAACACCCATTGTCACATCACGCAGCCCCTATATAATAACACCCAGTGTCACAGCACACAGCCTCTATATAACACCCAGTTTCACATCACACAGCCTCTATATAAAAGCCAGTGTCACATGACACATCCTCTATATAACAACCAGTCACACAACACACAGCCGCAATATTATAACACCCAGTGTCACATCACACAGACCGCGAGACAATAACACGCAGTGTGACATCACACAGCCTCTATATAACACCCAGTGTCACATCTCACAGCCTCTATATAACACCAGTGTGACATCACACAGCCTCAATATTATAACACCCAGTGTCACATCACACAGCCTCTTTCTAATAACACCCAGTGTGACATCATGCAGCCTCTGTATAATAACACCCAGTGTCACATCACACAGCCTCTATATAACACCAGTTTCACATCACTCAGCCTCGATACAACACCAAGTGTCACATCACACAGCCTCTATATAATAACACCCAGCCTTACGTCACACAGCCTCTATTTAACACTCAGTGTCACATCACACAGCCTCTATATAATAACACCCAGTGTCACATCACACAGCCTCTATATAATAACACCCAGCCTTACGTCACACAGCCTCTATTTAACACTCAGTGTCACATCACACAGCCTCTATATAATAACACCCAGTTTCACATCACACAGCCTCTATATAATAACACCCAGTGTCACATCACACAGCCTCTGTGTAATAACACCCAGTGTCACATCATGCAGCCTCTATATTGTAACACCATTTGTCACATCACACAGCCTCTAGAAATAACAACCAGTGTCACAGCACACAGCCTCTATATAACAGCCAGTGTCACATCACCCAGCTTCTATATAACACCCAGAGTCACATCACACAGCCTCTATATAATAACACTCAGTGTCACATGACACATCCTCTGTATAACAACTAGTCACACAACACACAGCCGCAATATTATAACACCCAGTGTCACATCACACAGACCTCTATACAATAACACCCAGTGTGACATCACACAGCCTCTATATAACACCCAGTGTCACATCTCACAGCCTCTATATAACACCAGTGCCACATCACAAAGCCTGTAAATACATCCCAGTGTCACATCATTAATCCTCAAAATAATAACACCCAGTGCCACAACACTCTCTCTAGAAACACCCAGTGTCACATCACACATCCTCTATATTATAACACCCATTGTCACATCACGCAGCCTCTTTCTAATAACACACAGTTTCACATCACACAGCCTCTATTTCACACCCAGTGTCACATCACCCAGCCTCTATATAACACCCAGTGTCACATCACACATTCTCTATATAACACCCAGTGAGACATCACACAGCCTCTTTATAACACCCAGTGTCACATCACACAGCCTCTATATAACACCCAGTGTCACATCACACAGCCTCTATTTAAAACTCAGTGTCACATCACACAGCCTCTATATAATAATACGCAGTGTCACATCACACAGCCTCGATATAATACCCAGCGACACGACACACAGACTCTATATAACACCCACTGTCACATCACACAGCCTCTAAAAACACCCAGTGTCACATCACACAGCGTCTATATAATAACACGCAGTGTCACATCACACAGCCTCTATATAATAACACCCAGCGTCACTTCACACAGCCTCTATATAACACCCAGTTTCACATCACACAGCCTCTAAATAACACCCAGTGTCACATCACACAGCCTCGATATAATAACATCCAGCGACACGAGACACAGCTTCTATATAACACCCATTCTCACATCACGCAGCCTCTAGATAATAACAACCAGTGTCACATCGCACATCCTCTATATCACAACCAGTCATACATCACACAGCCCCAATATAATAACACCCAGTATCACCTCACACAGCGTCTATACAAAAATACCCAGTGTCACATCACACAGCCTCTATTTAACACCCAGTGTCACATCTCACAGCCACAAAATAACACCCAGTGTCACATCACACAGACTCAATATAAAACCCAGTGTCACATCACACAGCCTCTATATAACATCAAGTGTCACATCACACAGCCTCTATATAATTATACCAAGTGCCACATCACACAGCCTCTATACAAAGCACCCAGTGTCACATCACACAGCCTCTATATAACACCTAGTATCAAGTCAGACAGACTCTATGTAACACCCAGTGTCACATCTCACAGCTTCTATATAACACCCAGTTTCACATCACACAGCTTCTATATAACACCCAGTGTAACATCACACAGCCTGGAAATAACATGCAGTGTCACTTCACACAGCCTCTATATAACATTCAGTTTCACATCACACAGCCTCTATAAAACATGCAGTGTCACATCATGCAGCCTCAATATAATAACACCCAGTCTCACGAAACACAGCCTCTATTTAACACCTATTTTCACATCACACAGCCTCTATATAATAACACCCAGTGTCACATCACACAGCCTCGATTTAACACCCAGTGTCACATCACACAGCCTATGTTCAATAACACTCAGTGTCACATCACACAGCCTCTATCGAACACCCAGTACCACGTCAGACAGACTCTATATAACACCCATTGTCACATTATACAGCCTCTATATAAAACCCAGTGTCACATCACACAGCCTCTGTACAATAACACCCAGTATCATATCAGACAGCCTCAATATAATAACATCCAGTTTCACATTACACAGCCTCTATATAATAACACACAGTGTCACACCACACAACCTCTAGATAATAATACCCAGCGTCACGTCACACAGCCTCTATATATCACCCAGTGCCACATCACATGTCCTCTATATAACACCCAGTGTCACATCATACAGCCCGTATATAACACCCAGTGTCATGTCACACAGCCTCCATATAACACCTAGTGTCACATCGCGCAGCCTCTATATGACACCAGTGTCACATCACACAGCCTCTATATCACACCCAGTGTCACATCACAGCCTCTATGTGACACCCAGTATCACATCACATAGCCTCTATATCACACCCAGTGTCACATTACACAGCCTCTATACAATAACACCAGGTGTCACATCACACGGCCTCCATATAACACACAGTGTCATATCATACAGGCTCTATACCATAACACCCAGTGTCACATCACACAGCCTCTGTATAACACCCAGTGTCACATCACACAGCCTCCATATCACACTCATTTTCATATCACACAGCCTCTATATAACACCCAGTGTCACATAACACAGCCTCTACACAATAACACCCAGTGTCATATCATCCAGCCTCTATATAATAACACCCAGTGCCATATCACACAGCCTCTACACAATAACACCCAATGACACCTCACAGAGCCTCAAAATAATACCCAATGTCATATCACACAGCCTCGATATAACACCCAGTGCCACATCACACAACCTCTATATAACACTCAGTGTCACATCACACAGCCTCTATATATTAACAGCCAGTGTCACATCACACAGCCTCTATACAGTAACACCCAGTGTCACATCACACAGCATCAGTATTACACACTGTGTCACATCACACAGCCTCTATTTAACACTCAGTGTCACATCACACAGCCTCTATATAATAACACCCAGTGCCACATCACACAGCCTCTATACAATAAAATCCAGTGTCACATCACACATACTCTATATAACACCCAGTGTCACATCACACAGCCTCTATACAATTATACCCAGTGTCACATCACAGAGCCTCAATACAAAAACACCCAGTGTCACATCAAACAGCCTCCATCCAATAACAGCTAGTGTCACATCACACAGCCTCTAGATAACAGGCATTATCAAGTCAGACAGACTCTATATAACGCCGAGGGTCACATCACACAGCCTCTATACAGTAACACCCAGTGTCACATCACACAGCCTCTATATAATAACAGCCAGTGTCATATCACACAGCCTCTAAATAGTAACACCCAGTGTCACATCACACATCCTCGATACAATAACACCCAGTGTCACCTCACACAGCTGCTATATAACACCCAATGTCACATCACACAGCCTCTATATAACACCCAGTGCCATATCACTCAGCCTCTCCACAATAACACCCAGTAACACCACACACAGCCTCGAAATTACACCCAGTGTCATATCACACAGCCTCTACACAATAACACCCAGTGTCACATAACACAGTCTATATATAACAGTGTCACATCACACAGCTCCTATATAATAACACCCAGTGTCACATCATACAGCCTCTATATAACACCCAGTGTCATGTCATACAGCCTCTATTTAACACTCAGTGTCACATCACACAGCCTCTATATATTAACACCCAGTGTCACATCACACATCCTCGATACAATAACACCCAGTGTGACCTCACACAGCTACTATATAACACCGAATGTCACATCACGCAGCCTCTATATAACACACAGTGTCATATCACACAGCCTCTATATAATAACACCCAGTGCCATATCACACAGCCTCTACACAATAACATCCAGTGACACCACACACAGCCTCGAAATTACAACCAGTGCCATATCACACAGCCTCGACACAAAAACATCCAGTGTCACATCATACAGCTTGTATATAACACCCAGTGTCACATCACACAGGCTCTATATCACACCCAGTGTCACATCACACAGCCTCTATATGACACCAAGTATCACATCACATAGCCTCTATATCACACCCAGTGTCACATCACACAGCCTCTATACAATAACACCCAGTGTCACATCACACAGCCTCTGTATAACACCCAGTGTCACATCACACAGCCTCCATATCACACTCATTTTCACATCACACAGCCTCTATATAACACCCAGTGTCACATCACACATCCTCCATATAATAAAACCAGTGAGATATCACACAGCCTCTCCACAATAACACCCAGTGTCACATCACACAGCCTCTATATAACACCCAGTGTCATGTCACACAGTCTCGAAATAACACCCAGTGTCACATCACACAGCCTCTATATAACACCCAGTGTCACCTCACACAGCCTCTATATTACACCCAGTGTCACATCACACATCCTCCATATAATAAAACCAGTGATATATCACACAGCCTCTCCACAATAACACCCAGTGTCACATCACACAGCCTCTATAAAATAACAACCAGTGTCACATCACACAGTCTCTATATAACACAGTGTCACATCACACAGCCTCTACACAATAACACCCAGTGTCACATCATACAGCCTCTATATAACACCCAGTGTCACATCGCACAGCCTCTATATAACACCCAGTGTCACATCACACAGCCTCTATATAACACCCAGTGTCACGTCACACAGCCTCGACACAATAACACCCAGTGACACCACACACAGCCGCGAAATTACACCCAGTGCCATATCACACAGCCTCGACACAATAACACCCAGTGTCACATCATACAGCCCGTATATAACACCCAGTGTCATGTCACACAGCCTCCATATAACACCTAGTGTCACATCGCGCAGCCTCTATATGACACCCAGTGTCACATCACACAGCCTCTATATCACACCCAGTGTCACATCACACAGCCTCTATACAATAACACCAGGTGTCACATCACACGGCCTCCATATAACACACAGTGTCATATCATACAGGCTCTATACAATAACACCCAGTGTCACATCACACAGCCTCTGTATAACACCCAGTGTCACATCACACAGCCTCCATATCACACTCATTTTCACATCACACAGCCTCTATATAACACCCAGTGTCACATAACACAGCCTCTATACAATAACACCCATTGTCATATCATCCAGCCTCTATATAATAACACACAGTGCCATATCACACAGCCTCTACACAATAACACCCAATGACACCTCACAGAGCCTCGAAATAATACGCAATGTCATATCACACAGCCTCGATATAACACCCAGTGTCACATCACACAGCCTCGAAATAACACCCAGTGTCACATCACACAGCCTCTATATAACACCCAGTGTCACATCACACATCCTCGATATAATAACACCCAGTGTCACCTCACTCAGCCTCTATATAACACCCAATGTCACATCACACAGCCTCTATATTACACCCAGTGTCACATCACACATCCTCGATACAATAACACCCAGTGTCACCTCACTCAGACTCTATATAACACCCAATGTCACATCACACATCCCCTATATAACACCCAGTGTCATATCACACATCCTCCATATAATAAAACCAGTGAGATATCACACAACCTCTGCACAATAACACGCTGTGTCACATCACACAGCCTCTATATAACACCCAGTGTCACATCACACAACCTCTATAAAATAACAACCAGTGTCACATCACACAGTCTCTATATTACACCCAGTGTCACATCACACAGCCTCTACACAATAACACCCAGTGTCACATCACACAGCCTCTATTTAATTCTCAATGTCACATCACACAGCCTCTATATTACACCCAGTGTCACATCGCACAGCCTCTATATAACACCCAGTGTCACATCACACAGCCTCTATATAACACCCAATGTCACGTCACACAGCCTCTGCACAATAACACCCAGTGACACCTCAAACAGCCTCGAAATAATACCCAATGTCATATCACACAGCATCGATATAACACCCAGTGTCACATCACACAGCCTCTACACAATAACACCCAGTGTCACATCACAGAGCCTCTATTTAATACTCAATGTCACATCACACAGCCCGTATATAATAACACCCAGTACACTTCATACAGCCTGTATAAAACACCCAGTGTCACATCACACAGCCTCTATATAACACCCAGTGTCACATCGCACGGCCTCTATATAACACCCAGTGTAACATCACACAGCCTATATATAATACCCAGTTACACATCACAGAGCCTCCATACAATAACACCCAGTGTCACCTCACACAGCCTTTATATGACACCCAATGTCACATCACACAGCCTCTATATAACACCCAGTGTCATATCACACATCCTCGATACAATAACACACAGTGTCATCTCACACAGCCTTTATATAACACCCAATGTCACATCACACAGCCTCTATATTACACCCAGTGTCACATCACACATCCTCGATACAATAACACCCAGTGTCACCTCACTCAGACTCTATATAACACCCAATGTCACATCACACATCCCCTATATAACACCCAGTGTCATATCACACATCCTCCATATAATAAAACCAGTGAGATATCACACAACCTCTGCACAATAACACGCTGTGTCACATCACACAGCCTCTATATAACACCCAGTGTCACATCACACAACCTCTATAAAATAACAACCAGTGTCACATCACACAGTCTCTATATTACACCCAGTGTCACATCACACAGCCTCTACACAATAACACCCAGTGTCACATCACACAGCCTCTATTTAATTCTCAATGTCACATCACACAGCCTCTATATTACACCCAGTGTCACATCGCACAGCCTCTATATAACACCCAGTGTCACATCACACAGCCTCTATATAACACCCAATGTCACGTCACACAGCCTCTGCACAATAACACCCAGTGACACCTCAAACAGCCTCGAAATAATACCCAATGTCATATCACACATCATCGATATAACACCCAGTGTCACATCACACAGCCTCTACACAATAACACCCAGTGTCACATCACAGAGCCTCTATTTAATACTCAATGTCACATCACACAGCCCGTATATAACACCCAGTACACTTCATACAGCCTGTATAAAACACCCAGTGTCACATCACACAGCCTCTATATAACACCCAGTGTCACATCGCACGGCCTCCATATAACACCCAGTGTAACATCACACAGCCTATATATAATACCCAGTTACACATCACAGAGCCTCCATACAATAACACCCAGTGTCACCTCACACAGCCTTTATATGACACCCAATGTCACATCACACAGCCTCTATATAACACCCAGTGTCATATCACACATCCTCGATACAATAACACACAGTGTCATCTCACACAGCCTTTATATAACACCCAATGTCACATCACACAGCCTCTATATAACACCCAGTGTCATATTACACAGCCTCTATATAATAACACCCAGTGCCATATCACACAGCCTCTACATAATAACACCCAGTGTCACCTCACACAGCCTCTATATAACACCCATTGTCATATCACACAGCCTCGATATAACACCCAGTGTCACATCACACAGCCTCGAAATAACACCCAGTGTCACATCACACAGCCTCTATATAACACCCAATGTCACATCACACAGCTCTATATTACATCCAGTGTCACATCACACATTCTCCATATAATAAAACCAGTGAGATATCACACAGCCTCTCCACAATAACATGCTGTGTCACATCACACAGCCTCTATATAACACCCAGTGTCACATCACACAGCCTCTATAAAATAACAACCAGTGTCACATCACACAGTCTCTATATTACACCCAGTGTCACATCACACAGCCTCTATTTAATACTCAATGTCACATCACACAGCCCGTATATAATAACACCCAGTGTCACATCATACAGCCTGTATATAACACCTAGTGTCACATCACACATCCTCGATACAATAACACCCAGTGTCATCTCACACAGCCTCTATATAACACCCAGTGTCACATCACATAGCCTCTATATAACACACAGTGTCACATCACACAACCTCTATACAATAACACACAGTGTCACATCACACAGCCTCTATATAATACCCAGTGTCACATCACACAGCCTCAAAGAATAACACCCAGTGTCACATCACACAGCCTCTATATAATAACATCCTGTGTCACATCACACAGCCTCTTTATAACACCCGGTGTCATATCAGAAAGCCTTTATATAACACCCAGTGTCACATCACACAGCCTCAATATAATACCCAGTGTCACATCACACAGCCTCTTTCTAATAACACCCAGTGTCATATCACACAATCTCTATATAATAACACCCAGTGTCACATCACACAGCCTCTATATAACATGCAGTGTCACATCACATAGCCTCCATATAACACCCAGTGTCACATCACACAGTCTCTTTCTAATAACACCCAGTGTCATATCACACAACCTCTATATAACACTCAGTGTCACACCACAGAGCCTCTATACAATAACACCCAGTATGATATCAAACAGCCTTTATATAATAACACACAGTGTCACATCACACAGCCTCTATGTAACACCCAGTGTCACATCACACAGCCTCTATGTAACACTAAGTGTCACATCATACAGCCTCTATATAATAACACCCAGTGTCACATCACACAGCCTCTATATAACACCCAGTGTCACATCATACAGCCTCTATATAAAACCCAGTGTCACATCACACAGCCTCTATATAACACCCAGTGTCACATCACACAGCCTCTATATAACACCCAGTGTCACATCATACAGCCTCTATATAACACCCAGTGTCACATCACACAGCCTCTAGATAACACCGACAGGTGGAAATTCCATCCTTTCCATTTTGAGGCGTTAATCCCCCGCGAGCGTGTCCTAGCCCATCAACCCCCACGACAGAGTGACCCGGCCCGTTTCCCCCCGCGGCATGATGAATCAGCCCATCTCCCCCCGCGACACGGTGACCCAGCCTGTCTCCCCCCCTGAGGATGACACACCTCCACTCCCCTTGCGAGCGTGAATCAGCCCGTCTCCCCTCACGACATGGCGATCCAGCCTGTCAACCCTGCGACACGGTGACCCAGCCCGTCTCCACCCGCGAGTGTGACCCAGCCCGTCTCTCCCCGCGACACGGTGACCGAGCCCGTCTCCCCCTGTTTACATTGTACATTAATGATTTAGACGAGGGGATTAAATGTAGTATCTCCAAATTTGCAAATAACACTAAGTTGGATGGCAGTGTGAGCTGCGAGGAGGATGCTATGAGGCTGCAGAGTGACTTGGATAGGTTCGGTGACTGGGCAAATGCATAGCAGATGAAGTATAATGTGGATAAATGTGAGGTTATCCACTTTGGTGGTAAAAACAGAGAGACAGACTATCATCTGAATGGTGACAGATTAGGAAAAGGGGAGGTGCAACGAGACCTGGGTGTCATGGTACATCAGTCATTGAAGGTTGGCATGCAGGTACAGCAGGCGGTTAAGAAAGCAAATGGCATGTTGGCCTTCATAGCGAGGGGATTTGAGTACAGGGGCAGGGAGGTGTTGCTACAGTTGTACAGGGCCTTGGTGAGGCCACACCTGGTGTATTGTGTACAGTTTTGGTCTCCTAACTTGAGGAAGGACATTTTTTCTATTGCGGGAGTGTAGCGAAGATTCACCAGACTGATTCCCGGGATGGCGGGACTGACCTATCAAGAAAGACTGGAACAACTGGGCTTGTATTCACTGGAGTTCAGAAGAATGAGAGGGGATCTCATAGAAACGTTTAAAATTTTGACGGGTTTAGACAGGTTCGATGCAGGAAGAATGTTCCCGATGTTGGGGAAGTCCAGAACCAGGGGTCATAGGCTAAGGATAAGGTGTAAGCCATTTGAGGAGAAACTTCTTCACCCAGAGAGTGGTGAACCTGTGGAATTCTCTACCACAGAAAGTAGTTGAGGCCAATTCACTAAATTTATTCAAAAAGGAATTAGATGTAGGCCTTACTACTAGGGGGATCAAGGGATACTGAAGTTGCATGTTCAGCCATGAACTCATTGAATGGTGGTGCAGGCTAGAAGTGCTGAATGGCCGACTCTTGCACCTATTTTCTATGTTTCTATGACACGGTGATTCAGCTCATCTCCCCCAGCGAGAGTGACCAACCCATCTCCCCCGCGAAACGGTGACCCAGCCCGTCTCCCTCCGCGAGTGTAACCCTGTCCGTCTCCCCCCGCGACATGATGATCCAGCCCGCCTCCCCCCACGAGGGTGACCCAGTCCGTCTCCTCCCGCGACACGGTGACGCAGCCCCTCTCTCCCTGTGCGGGTTAACCAGCCCGTCTCCCCCCGCGACCCGGTGATCCGGCCCGTCGCCCCCCGCCACACGGTGATCCAGCCCATACATCCCCGTGAGGGTGACCCAGCCCATCTCCCCCCACGAAATGCTGACCCGACCCGTCTCCCCCGCGACACGGTGACCCAGCCCATCTCCCCCCGCGAGGGTAACCCAGCCCATCTTTCCCCGCGAGGGTGACCCAGCCCATCTCCCCCAATGACACGGTGACCCAACCTGTCTCCCCCTGCGATATGATGACCCATCCCGTCTCCCCCCGCTTGGGTGACCCAGCCCGTCTGTCCCCCAGCAACACGGTGACCCAGCTCGTCTCCCCTCGCGAGGGTGACCCAGCCCGTCTCCTCCAGCGACACGGTGACACAGCCCATCTCGCCCCCCGACACGGTGACCCAGCCCGTCTGCCCCATGACACAGTGGCCCAGCCTGTCTCGCACCCCAGTAAAACGGTGACCGAGCCCATCGCCCCCAAAACACGGTGACCCAGCCCGTCTCCCCCCGAGACACGGTGACCCAGCCCGTCTCCCACTGCGACGGTGACCCAGCCAGTCTCCCCCCGCGACTCGGTGACCCAGCCAGTCTTACCCCGCGACACGGTGGCCCAGCCTGCCTCCCCCCGCGACACGATGACCCAGCCAGTCTCCGCCTGCGACATGATGACCCAGCGCAACTCCCCTCGCAAGGTTGACCCAGCCCATCTCCCCCGGCAAGGTTGACCCAGCCCGTCTCCCCTCGCGACACGGTGAGCAAGACCGTCTCCCCCAACTAGTGTGACCCAGCCCATCTCCCCCCACTTGGGTTACCCAGCCCGACTCCCCCGGCGACAGTGACCCAGCCCTTTTCCCCCCGCGAGGATGACCCA
Source organism: Pristiophorus japonicus (assembly GCF_044704955.1). Classification (NCBI taxonomy): domain Eukaryota; kingdom Metazoa; phylum Chordata; class Chondrichthyes; family Pristiophoridae; genus Pristiophorus; species Pristiophorus japonicus. The sequence goes on from NC_091982.1 coordinate 128,321,669, forward strand.
GCCTGTCTCCCCCCGCAACATGATGACCCAGCCCGTCTCCCCACGCGAGGGTGACCCAGCCCGTCTCCCCGTGCGAGGGTGAATCAGCCCATCTCCCCCCGCGACACGGTAACCCAGCCCGTCTCCCACAGCAAGGGTGACCCAGACCGTCTCCCCCCGCAACACGATGACTCAGCCTGTCTCCCCCCCGCGACACGGTGACTCAGCCAATCTCCCCCCGTGATACGGTGAGCAAGACCGTCTCCCCCCGCTAGTGTGATCCAGCCCGTCTCCCCCCGTGAGGGTGAACCAGCCCGTCTCCCCCCGCGAGGGTAACCCAACCCGTCTTCCCTCGCGACACGGTAAGACCCAGCCTGTCTCTCCCCGCGACATGGTGACCCAACCCGTCTCCCCCCGTGACACAGTGGCCCAGCCTGTCTCCCCATGCAACACCCTGATCCAGCCCGCCCACCAACGAGACCCAGCCCGTCTCCCTCCGCGACACGGTGACCCAGCCAATCTGCCCTCGCGACACAGTGAGCAAGACCGTCTCCCCCTGCTAGTGTGACCCAGCCCGTTTCCCCCCCGCGACACAATGACCCAGCCCGTCTCCCCCCCGCGACACGGTGGCGCAGCCCGTCTCCCCCCCGCGACACGGTGGCGCAGCCCGTCTCCCCCCCGCGACACGGTGACCCAGCCAGTCTCCCCCATGAGGGTGATCCAGCCCATCTCCCGCTTTGAGGGTGACCACACCCGTCTCCCCCCACGATGCAGTGACCCAGCCCGTCTCCCCCCGCGAGGGAAAAGCCAGCCCGTCTCCCCCTGCAAGGGTGACCCAGCCCGTCTCACCCTGCGACACGGTGACCCGGCCCGTCTCCCCCCGCGACACGATGACCCAGCCCGTCTCTCCCCGCGACACGATGAACTAGCCCATCTCCCCCACGACACGGTGACCCAGCCCGTCTCCCTCCGCGACACGGTAACCCAGCCTGTACACCCCCGCACCAATGACCCAGCCCGTCTCCCCCAGCGACACGGTGACCAAGCCTGTCGCACCCGCAGCACGGTGTCCCAGCCCATCTCCCCCCCGTGACACGCTGACCCAGCCCGTCTCCCCCCATGAGGGTGACCCAGCCGGTAACCCCTCGCGACTCGGTGACCCAGCCCGTCTGCCCCTGCAAGGGTGACCGATTCCTTCTCCCTAGACGAGAGTGAATCAGCCTGTCTCTCCCCACGACACAATGACCCAGCCCTTCTCCCCCCACGAGGTTGACCCAGCCCATCTTCCCCCGCGACACGGTGACGAAGCCCACCTCCCCCCGTGCGGGTGACCCAGCCGGTCTGCCCCACGCGAGGGTGACCACGCCCGTCTACTCGCGCGATGCAGCGACGTAGCCCGTCTCCCCCCGTTAGGGTGACTCAGCCCATCTCCCGCTATGAGGGTCACACAGCCCGTCTCCACCCGCGACACGGTGACCCAGCCCGTGCCCCCCCACGACACGGTGGCCTAGCCCGTGCCCCCCCACGACACGGTGGCGCAACCCGTCTCCCACCGCAACACAGTGACCCAGCCCGTCTCCCCCTGCAAAACGGTGACCCAGCACGTTTCCCCTCCATGACACAGTGACCTCGCCCGTCTCCCCCTGCAAAACGGTGACCCAGCCCATCTCCCCCCATGACACGGTGACCCAGCTCGTCTCCCCCTGTGACATGGCGACCCAGCTCGCTCCCTCCGCGACACGGTAACCCAGCCCGTCTCCCCGTGCGAGGGTGAATCAGCCCATCTCCCCCCGCGACACGGTAACCCAGCCCGTCTCCCACAGCAAGGGTGACCCAGACCGTCTTCACCCGCAACACGATGACTCAGCCTGTCTCCCCCCGCGACACGGTGACTCAGCCAATCTCCCCCCGTGATACGGTGAGCAAGACCGTCTCCCCCCGCTAGTGTGATCCAGCCCCTCTCCCCCCGTGAGGGTGACCAAGCCCGTCTCCCCCCGTGACACGGTGACCCAGCCCGTCTTTCCCTGCGACATAGTGACTCAGCCCGTCTCCCCCCGCAACACGGTGACCCAGCCATCTCCCAATGTGACACGGTGACCCAGCCTGTCTCCTCCCGCGAGGGTGACTCAGCCTGTCGACCCCCACGACACAATGACCCAGCCCATCTCCACCCGCGACCCGGTGCCCCAGCCCGTCTCCCCTCGCGACACGGTGACCCATCCCGTCTCCCCCCGCGACACAGTGACCCAGCCCGTCTTCCCCCCGTGATGAGCTGACCCAGCTCGTCTTCCCCGTGACGCGGTGACTCAGCCCATCTCCCCCGCGACACGGTGACCATCCCGACTCCCCCCGCCACACGGTGAGCCAGCCCGTCTCCTCCCGTGACACGGTGACCCAGTCCGTCTCCCCCCGTGACACGGTGACCCAGCCCATCTTCCCTCGCGAGGGTGACCCAGCCCGTCTCTGCCGCGACACGGTGACCCAGCCCGTACCACCCGCCCCACGAGAGTGACCCAGCCCATCTCCTCCTGTCACATGGTGACCCAGTCCGTCTCCCCCCGCGACACGGTGACCGAGCCCATCACCCCCGTGACCCGGTCCGTCTGCCCTGTGAGGGTGACCCACTCCATCTCCCCCCGCGAGGATGACCCAGCCCGTCTCCCCCGGCCACACGGTGACCCAGCCCATCTCCCCCCACGACATGTTGACCCAGCCCATCTCCCCCCACGACACAGTGACCCAGCCTGTCACCCCCGCGACATGATGACCTAGCCCATGTCCCACGACATGGTGACCCAGCCCGTACCCACCACCCACGACGCAGTGACCTAGCTCATCTCCCCCCACGAGACAGTGACCCAGCCTGTCTTCCCCCAGCGAGGGTGACCCAGCCCGTCTCCCCCCCCATCGCGAGGGTGACCCAGCCCGTCTCCCCCGCGACACGGTGACCTAGCCCGTCTCCCCCCATGAGGGTGACCCAGCCAGTCTCCCCCACGACACGGTGACTCAGCCCGTCTCCTCCCGCGACCCGGTGACCCAGCCCGTCTCCCCCCGTGACACGGTGACCCAGTCCGTCTCCCCCCGTGCCATGGTGACCCAGCCCTTCTCCCCCCACGAGGGTTACCCAGCCCGTCTGCCCCCGCAACATGGTGAGCCAGCCCGTCTCCCCCCGCGACACGGAGACCCAGCCCGTCTCCCCCCACGACACGGTGACCCAGCCCGTCTCCTTCGCGAGCGTACCCAGCCCATCTCCTCTTGCAAGGGTGACTCAGTCCATCTCCCCCCACGAGGTTGAATCAGCCCGTCTCCCCTGCGACACGGTGACACAGCCCATCTCCCCCATGATGGTGACCCAGCCCGTCTCCCCCCGCGACGCGGTGACCCAGCCCGTCTCCTTCCGCGACCCGGTGACCCAGCCCGTCTCCCCCCGTGACACGGTGACCCAGTCCGTCTCCCCCCGTGCCATGGTGACCCAGCCCTTCTCCCCCCACGAGGGTTACCCAGCCCGTCTGCCCCTGCAACATGGTGAGCCAGCCCACCTCCCCCCGCGACACCGAGACCCAGCCCGTACCCCCCAGCGATGGTGACCCAGCCCGTCTCCCCCCACGACACGGTGACCCAGCCCGTAACCCCCCGATGAGAGTGACCCAGCCCATCTCCGCCCGCGACGCGGTGACCCAGCCCTTCTCCTCCCTCGACCCGGTGACCCAGCCCATCTCCCCCGCATGACACGGTGACCCAGCCCGTTTCCCTCCGCGACACGGAGACCCAGCCCGTAAACCCCCGCGACACGTTGAGCCAGCCCGTCTCCACCCGTCACACAGTGGCCCAGCCTGCCGTACCCCCGCAGCAGGCTGACCCAGCCCATCTCCCCCCTGCGACACGGTGACCCAGCCCCGCCCCCCCAGCCCATCTCATTTCACGACCCGGTGACCCAGCACATCTTCCCTCACGAGGGTGACCCAGCCCGGCTCTGCCTGACACACGGTGACCAAGCCCATCACCCCGCGAGGGTCACCCAGCCCGTCTCACCCACGACACGGGGACCCAGCAAGTCTTCGCCCGCGAGGGCGACCAAGCCCGTCTCCCCCTGCGACATGGTGACCCAGCCCGTCTCCCCACGCTATCCGGTGACCCAGCCCATCTCCCCCTGCGAGGGTGAGCCAGCCCATCTCCCCCCACGAGGGTGACCCAGCCAGTATCTCCCTGTGACATGGTGACCCAGCCTGTACCACCCCACCCCACGAGAATGACCCAGCTCGTCTCCCCCAATGACATGATTACCCAGACCATCTCCCCCATCGAGGGTGACCCAGTCCATCTCTTCCCGTGAAACGGTGAGCCAGCCCATCTCCCCCCGCAACACGGTGAGCCAGCCCGTCTCCTCCCGTGAGCCTACACAGCCTGTCTCCCCCTCCAAGGGTGACCCAGTCCATCTTCCCCCGCGAGCGTGTCCCAGCCCGGGTCAGCCTCACGACACGGTGACCCAGCCCGTCTTCCCCTGCGACATGGTGACCCAGCCCGTACACAACCGCGACACGGTGAGCCAGCCTATCTCCCCCCGCCACACGGTAACCCAACCCATCTCCACCTGTGAGGGTGACCCGGCCCGTTTCCCCCCCGCGACACGGTGACCCAGCCCGTTTCCTGCCGCAACACGGTGACCCAGCCCGTCTCCCCCCGAGACATGGTGACCCAGCATATCTCCCCCCGCGACACGGTGACCCAGCCCAACACCCCCTGCGATGGTGAACCAGCCCCTCTGCCCCGCGACACGATGACCTGGTCCGTCTCCCCCCGCGACACGGTGACCCAGCCTGTACCACCCCCGCGAGCGTGACACAGCCAGTCTCCCCCCCCACCCCGACACGGAGACCCAGTCCGTCTCCCCGGCGACATGGTGACCCAGCCAGTCTCCCCCTCCAAGGGTGACCCAGTCCATCTCCCCCCGCGAGCGTGTCCCAGCTCGTCTCCGCCTCACGACACAGTGACCCAGCCCGTCTCCCCCGGCGACACGGTGACCCAGCCCGTCTCCCCCCGCGACACGGTGACCCAGTCTGTCTCCCCCCCGCGACACGGCGGCCCAGCATGTCTTCCGTCGCGAGGGTGACCCAGCCCGACTCCCCCGCGAGGGTGACCAAGCCCGTCTCCCTGCATGACACGGTGACCCAGCCCGTCTCCCCTCGCCACACAGTGACCCAGCCTGTCTCCTCCTGCGAGGGTGACCCAGCCCATCACCCCCGAGACATGGTGACCGAGCCCATCTCCCCCCGTGAGGGAAAAGCCAGCCCGTCTCCCCCTGCGAGGGTGATCCAGCCCATCTCCCACTGTGACACGGTGACCCAGCCGGACTCTCCCCGCGAGAGTGACCCAGCTTGTCTCCCCCTCAAAGAGTGACCCAGCTTGTCTCCCCCTCAAAGGGTGACCCAGCCAGTCTCTCCCCGCGAGGGTGACCGAGCCTGTATTCCCTCCCCTGCGAGGGTGACTCAGCCTGTCTCCATCTGCGACACAGTGACCCAGTCCGTCTCCCCCCGCGACACGGTGACCCAGCCGGAGTGACCCAGCACGTCACCCCACGCTACATGGTAACCCATGACACGATGACTCAGACCGTCTCCCCCAGCGAGGGTGACCCAGCTCGTATCCCCCACCTCCCCTGCGAGGGTGACCCTGCTGGTCTCAAGCCACGACACGGTGACCCAACCCGTCTCCATCTACGATGGTGACCCAGCCCGTCTCCCCCGTGGCACGGTGACCCAGCCCGTCTCCCCCCCGCACACGGTGACACAGCCCGTCTCCCCCAGCGAGGGTAACCCAGCCCGTCTCCCCCCGTGACACGATGACCCAGCCAATCTCCCTCCGCGACACAGTGAGCAAGACCGTCTCCCCCGCTAATGTGACCCAGCTCGTCTCCACCCGTGACACGGTAACATGGTGACCCAGCCCGTCTTTCCATACGAGGGTGACCCAGCCCGTCTCCTCCTGCGACATGGTGATCCAGCCCATCCTCCCCCCACGAGGGTGACCCAACCCAGCTTCCCACGTGACACGGTGACCCAGCCCATCCTCCCCCCACGAGGGTGACCCAACCCAGCTCCCACCGCAAGGGTGACCCAGCCCTTCTCCCCACGTGACACGGTGAACCAGCCCGTCTCCCCCACGACACGGTGACGCAGACTGTGCCCCACCCACGACACGGTGACGCAGCCCTTCTCCCCCGCGACACGGTGACCCGACACGGTGACCCAGCCCGTCTCCCCCTGCGACACGGTGACCCAGCCCGTCTCCCCCTGCGACACGGTTACCTACCGGTCTCCCCCCTCGAGGGAAAAGCCAGCCCGTCTCCCCCTGCGACACGGTTACCTACCGGTCTCCCCCCTCGAGGGAAAAGCCAGCCCGTCTCCCCCTGCGAGGGTGACCCAGCCCGTCTCACCCAGTGACACGGTGATCCGGCCCATCTACCCCCGCGACACGATGAACTAGCCCGTCTCCCCCCATGACACGGTGACCCAGTCCGTACCCCCCAGCGAGGGTGACCCAGCCCGTCTCCTCCGACGCGGTGACCCAGCCCATCTTCCCCAGCAAGAGTGACCCAGCCCCTCTCCTCCCGCGACGCGGTGACCCAGCCCATCTCTCCCAGCAAGAGTGACCCAGCCCCTCTCCTCCCGCGACGCGGTGACCCAGCCCATCTCCCCCGGCAAGAGTGACCCAGCCCGTCCCCCCCCGCGACACGGTGACCCAGCCCATCTCCCCCCACGAGGGTGACCCAGCCCCGCTCCTCCCGCGACACGGTGACCCAGCCCGTCTCCCTCCACGACACGGTGAACCACCCCGTCTCTCCCCGCGACACGGTGACCCAGCCTGTCTCCCCCCCGCGAGGGTGACCCAGCCCCTCTCCTCCCGCGGCACGGTGACCCAGCCCGTCTGCCCCACGACACTGTGACCCAGCCCGTCACCCCCAGCGAGTGCACCCTGCCCGTTTCACCCTGCAAGGGTGACCCAGTCCTTCTCCCCAGGCGAGGGTGAATCAGCCTGTCTCCGCCGCGACACGGTAAACCAGCCTGTCTCCCCCCGCGAGGGTGACCCAGCCCCTCTCCTCCCGCGACACGGAGACCCAGCCCGTCTCCTCCGACGCGGTGACCCAGCCCATCTCCCCCAGCAAGAGTGACCCAGCCCGTCCCCCCCCCGCGACACGGTGACCCAACCCATCTACCCCAGCAAGAGTGACCCAGCCCCTCTCCTCCCGCGACACGGTGACCCAGCCCATCTCCCCCGGCAAGAGTGACCCAGCCTGTCTCCCCCCCGCGAGGGTGACCCAGCCCCTCTCCTCCCGCGGCACGGTGACCCAGCCCGTCTGCCCCACGACACTGTGACCCAGCCCGTCACCCCCAGCGAGTGTACCCTGCCCGTTTCACCATGCAAGGGTGACCCAGTCCATCTCTCGCGGCGACAGGGTGACACAGTCCGTACCCCCCAGCGAGGGTGACCCAGCCCATCTCCCCCCGCGACATGGTGACCCAGCCCGTCTCCCCCAGCAACTCGTTGAGCCAGCCCCTCTCCCCCCGTGACACAGTTACCTACCGGTCTCCCCCCTCGAGGGAAAAGCCAGCCCGTCTCCCCCAGCGAGGGTGACCCAGCCCGTCTCACCCAGTGTCCCAGTGATCCGGCCCATCGACCCCCGCGACACGATGACCCATGCCATCTCCATCCACGACACTGTGACCCAGCACGTCTCTCGCAGTGACACGGTGACACAGCCCGTAACCCCCAGCGAGGGTGACCCAGCCCGTCTCCCCCCATGACACAGTGGCCCAGCCTGTTGCACCCCCGTGACACGCTGACCCAGCCCTTCTCCCCCTGCAAGGGTGACCCAGTCCTTCTCCCCAGGTGAGGGTGAATCAGCCTGTCTCTCCCCACGACACGATGACCCAGCCCTTCCCCCCGCCCCTTGGTTGACCCAGCCCGTCTCCGCCCGCGACAAGGTGACGCAGCCCACCTCCCCCCGTGCGGGTGACCCAGTCCGTCTGCCTCCACGACATAATGGCGCAGCCCGTCTCCCCCCGCGACACGGTGACCCAGCCTGTCTCCCCCAGCGACACGGTGACCCACCCCATCTCCCCGTACGACATAGTGGCCCAGCCTGTTGCACCCCCGAAGCACGGTGTCCCAGCCCATCTCCCTGCTGACACGGTGACCCAGCCCGTCTCCCCCCGCGACACGGTGGCAGAGCCCGTCTCCGCCCGCGACACGGTGACCCAGCCCGTCTTCCCCGGCTGTGGTGAATCAGCCCATCTGGCCCCCCTCCGCGACACAGTGACCCAGCCCGTCTCCCCCCGAGACACGGTGACCCAGCCCGTTTCCCACCGCGACAAGGTGACCCAGCCCGTCTCCCCCTGCGACAAGGTGGCAGAGCCCGTCTCCTCCTGCGAGGGTGACCCAGCCCGTCTCCGCCCCTGCGACACGATGACCCAGCCCATCTCCCCTCGAGACACAGTGACCCAGCCCGTCTCCCCCTGCGACACGGTGCAGAGCCCGTCTCCGCCCCTGCGACACGGTGACCCAGCCCGTCTCCGCCCCTGCGACACGGTGACCCAGCCCATCTCCCCCCGAGAAACGGTGACCCAGCCCGTCTCCCCCCGCGGCACGTAGACCTAGCCCGTCTCCGCCCCTGCGACACAGTGACCCAGCCCTTCTCCCCAGGCTAGGGTGAATCAGCCGACTCTCCCCACGACACAGTGACCCAACCCGTCTCCCCCAGCGACACGGTGACCCAGCCCGTCTCCGCCCCTGCGACGCGGTGACCCAGCCCGTCTCCTCCCCGATGCAGTGACCCAGCCCTTCTCCCCAGGCAAGGGTGAATCAGCCGACTCTCCCCACGACACAGTGACGCAACCTGTCTCCCCCTACGAGAGTGACCCAGCCCGTCTCCCCCAGCGACACGGTGACCCAGCCCGTCTCCCCCCGCGACACGGTGACCCAGCCCATCTCCCCAGGTGAGGTTGATTCAGCCGACTCTCCCCACGACACGGTGACCCAGCCCGTCTCCCCCCGCGGCACATTGACCCAGCCCGTCTCCGCCCCTGCGACACGGTGACCCAGCCCGTCTCCGCCCCTGCGACACGGTGACCCAGCCCGTCTCCGCCCCTGCGATGCGGTGAACCAGCCCATCTCCCCCCGCGACGCGGTGACCCAGCCCGTCTCCACCCCTGCGACACGGTGACCCAGCCCGTCTCCGCCCCTGCGATGCGGTGAACCAGCCCATCTCCCCCCGCGACGCGGTGACCCGGCCCGTCTCCACCCCTGCGACACGGTGACCCAGCCCGTCTCCGCCCCTGCGATGCGGTGAACCAGCCCATCTCCCCCCGCGACGCGGTGACCCGGCCCGTCTCCACCCCTGCGACACGATGACCCAGCCCGTCTCCGCCCCTGCGACACGGTGACCCAGCCCGTCTCCGCCCCTGCGACACGGTGACCCAGCCCGTCTCCGCCCCTGCGACACGGTGACCCAGCCCGTCTCCTCCCCGATGCAGTGACCCAGCCCTTCTGCCAAGGCGAGGGTGATTCAGCCGACTCTCCCCGCGACACAGTGGCCCAGTCCATCTCGCCTTGCGAGGGTGACCCAGCCGGACTCCCCCGCGACATGGTGACCCAGACTGTCTCCCCCGCGACACGGTAACCCAGCCATCTTCCCCCGCAACATGGTGACCCAGCCAGTCTCCCCCTGCGACATGGTGACCTCGACCATCTCCCCCCCCGCGATGGTGAACCAGCTCATCACCCCCTCTGTGAGAGTGAATCAGCCCGTCACCCCACACGACACGGTGACCCAGCCTATTTGCCCCCCCGCGACATGATGACCCAGCCCATCTCCCGCCGCGAGGGTGACCCAGCCCGTACCCCGCAATGAGGGTGACACATCCGGTCTCCCCCCCGCGAGGGTATCCCAACCCGTCTCCCCCCCGCGACACGTTGACACAGCCCGTCTCCCCCCCGCAGCACGGTGACCCAGCCTGTCTCCCACAACGAGGGTGACCCAGCCTGTCTCTCTCCCCGCGCGACACGGTGACCCAGCCCGTCTTTCCCTACGAACGTGACCCAGCCCGTCTCCCAATGTGACACGGTGACCCAGCCCGTCTACCCCCGCGAGCGTACCCAGCCCGTCTCCCCCTGCGATGCGGTGACACAGCCCTTCTCCCTCCAGTGACACGGTGACCCAGCCCGTCTCCCCCCGCGACACAGTGACACAGCCCTTCTCCCTCCAGTGACACGGTGACCCAGCCCGTCTACCCCCGCGAGCGTACCCAGCCCGTCTCCCCCTGCGATGCGGTGACCCAGCCCGTCTCCTCCCGCGACCCGGTGACCCAGCCCGTCTCGTCTCATGACACGATGACCCAGCCCGTCACACCCCGCGACACAGATACCCAGCCCATCTCCCCCCGCGACACGGTGTCCCATCCCGTCTCCCCCCACCACACGGTGATCCAGCCCATCTCCCCCCGCGACACGGTGACCCAGACCGTCTCCCCTACCTCCACCGCGAGGGTGACCCTGCTGGTCTCACGCCACGACACGGTGACCCAGCTCGTGTCCCCTCGCGACACGTTGGCGCAGCCCGTCACCCTCCGCGACACGGTGACCCAGCCCGTCTCCCCCTGTGACACGGCGACCCAGCCCGTCTCCCCCTGTGACACGGCGACCCAGCCCGTCTCCCCCTGTGACACGGCGACCCAGCCCGTCTCCCCCCGCAACACGGTGGCACAGCTCGTCTCCCCCGGGACACGGTGACCCAGCCCGTCTCCTCCCCGATGCAGTGACCCAGCCCTTCTGCCAAGGCGAGGGTGATTCAGCCGACTCTCCCCGCGACACAGTGGCCCAGTCCATCTCGCCTTGCGAGGGTGACCCAGCCGGACTCCCCCGCGACATGGTGACCCAGACTGTCTCCCCAGGTGAGGTTGATTCAGCCGACTCTCCCCACGACACGGTGATCCAGCCCGTCTCCCCCCGCGGCACGTTGACCCAGCCCATCTCCGCCCCCGCATCACAGTGACCTAGCCCGTCTCCTCCCCGCGAGACGGTGACCCAGCCCATCTCCCCCCGCAACACGATGGCGCAGCCCGTCTCCCCCCGCGACACGGTGACCCAGCCCGTCTCCCCCCGAGACACGGTGACCCAGCCCATCTCCCCCCGCAACACGGTGACCCAGCCCGACTCCCCCCGCGAGCGTGACCAAGCCCGTCTTCCCCCCGCGACACGGTGACCCAGCCCGTCTCCTCCGCGAAACGGTGACCCAGCCCATACCACTCCCGCGAGCGTGACACAGCCAGTCTCCCCGCCGACACGGAGACCCAGTCCGTCGCCCCCCGCGACAAGGTTACCCAGCCCATCTCTCCACGCGACACGAAGACCCAGCCTGTCTCCCCCAGCGACACGGTGACCCACCCCATCTCCCCCCGCGAGCGTACCCAGCCCGTCTCCCCGTACGACATAGTGGCCCAGCCTGTTGCACCCCCGAAGCACGGTGTCCCAGCCCATCTCCCTGCTGACACGGTGACCCAGCCCGTCTCCCCCCGCGACAAGGTGACCCAACCCATCTGGCCCCCCTCCGCGACACAGTGACCCAGCCCGTCTCCCCCAGAGACACGGTGACCCAGCCCGTCTCCCCCTGCGACACGGTGGCAGAGCCCGTCTCCTCCTGCGAGGGTGACCCAGCCCGTCTCCGCCCCTGCGACACGATGACCCAGCCCATCTCCCCCCGAGACACGGTGACCCAGCCCGTCTCCCCCTGCGACACGGTGGCAGAGCCCGTCTCCGCCCCTGCGACACAGTGATCCAACCCGTCTCCCCCAGCGACACGGTGACCCAGCCCGTCTCCCCCCGCGACGCGGTGACCCAGCCCGTCTCCCCCCGCGACGCGGTGACCCAGCCCTTCTCCCCAGGCAAGGGTGAATCAGCCGACTCTCCCCACGACACAGTGACGCAACCTGTCTCCCCCTACGAGAGTGACCCAGCCCGTCTCCGCCCCTGCGACACGGTGACCCAGCCCATCTCCCCCCGAGACACGGTGACCCAGCCCGTCTTCCCCCATGAGGGTGACCACGCCCGTCTCCCCCCGCGACACGGTGACCCAGCCCGTCTCCTCCCGCGAGGGTAACTCAGCCCGTATCCCCCCGAAACACGGTGAACCAGCCCATCTCCCCCCACGACCTGGTGACCCAGCCCATCTCCCCCGGCGAGGGTGACCTAGCCCGTCTCCTCCCCATGAGGCTGACCCAGCCAATCTCGTGAATCAGCACGTCTCCCCCTGCGAAACGGTGACCCAACCCGTCACCTCCCGAGACATGATGACCTAGACCATCTCCCCCCGCGATGATGAACCAGCTCATCACCCCCCCCGTGAAGGTGAATCAGCCAGTCTGCCCCCCGCGACATGATGACCCAGCCCATCTCCCCCTGTGAGGGTGACCCAGCCCGTACCCCGCAGTGAGGGTGACCCAGCCCGTCTCCCCCCGCGAGTGTGACCCAGCCCGTCTCCCCCCGCGAAATGATGACCCTTACAGGGGAAGACAGCCTCACTGCCCCACACAATGTCAAAACTTTGCACTGCCCACCTAATGTGTACCAGGCCAGATGCCTCGTTGCTGGAGACACCCTAAAACCTCTCTTTAGCCTCCCCAGATATACCCCGCCCATCCAAGCGTCTCTCCTCCTCTAGCTCCCGACTCAGCCCGAGAACACCCACCGACACCTTCTAACTCTCCGCACATGGTCACAGGCCTTCAGCCTCAGAGTTACTCACAGCTCTTTGTCCCCCAATCCCACCATTGACACACCCACTGTGCGCTGCCATGCAGGCTGAGATACAGAGATTCACACCTCGCGACATCACTATCGACTCACTTACTGCAGACATGAAATTAGGGGTGCGTGCAATAAAGGTGCAGCAGTTATAATGGGTGACTTTAATATGCACATAGATTGGGTTAACCAAACTGGAAGCAATACGGTGGAGGAGGATTTCCTGGAGTGCATAAGGGATGGTTTTCTAGACCAATATGTCGAGGAACCAACTAGGGGGGAGGCCATCTTAGACTGGGTGTTATGTAATGAGAGAGGATTAATTAGCAATCTCGTTGTGCGAGGCCCCTTGGGGAAGAGTGACCATAATATGGTGGAATTCTGCATTGGGATGGAGAATGAAACAGTTAATTCAGAGACCATGGTCCAGAACTTAAAGAAGGCTAACTTTGAAGGTATGAGGCGTGAATTGGCTGGGATGGATTGGCGAATGATACTTAAGGGGTTGACTGTGGATGGGCAATGGCAGACATTTAGAGACCGCATGGATGAACTACAACAATTGTACATTCCTGTCTGGCATAAAAATAAAAAAGGGAAGGTGGCTCAACCGTGGCTATCAAGGGAAATCAGGGATAGTATTAAAGCCAAGGAAGTGGCATACAAATTGGCCAGAAATAGCAGCGAACCTGGGGACTGGGAGAAATTTAGAACTCAGCAGAGGAGGACAAAGGGTTTGATTAGGGCAGGGAAAATGGAGTATGAGAAGAAGCTTGCAGGGAACATTAAGACGGATTGCAAAAGTTTCTATAGATATGTAAAGAGAAAAAGGTTAGTAAAGACAAGCGTAGGTCCCCTGCAGTCAGAATCAGGGGAAGTCATAACGGGGAACAAAGAAATGGCGGACCAATTGAACAAGTACTTTGGTTCGGTATTCACTAAGGAGGACACGAACAACCTTCCGGTTATAAAAGGGGTCGGGGGGTCTAGTAAGGAGGAGGAACTGAGGGAAATCCTTATTAGCCGGGAAATTGTGTTGGGGAAATTGATGGGATTGAAGGCCGATAAATCCCCAGGGCCTGATGGACTGCATCCCAGAGTACTTAAGGAGGTGGCCTTGGAAATAGTGGATGCGTTGACAGTCATTTTCCAACATTCCATTGACTCTGGATCAGTTCCTATGGAGTGGAGGGTAGCCAATGTAACCCCACTTTTTAAAAAAGGAGGGAGAGAGAAAACAGGGAATTATAGACCGGTCAGCCTGACATCGGTAGTGGGTAAAATGATGGAATCAATTATTAAGGATGTCATAGCAGTGCATTTGGAAAGAGGTGACATGATAGGTCCAAGTCAGCATGGATTTGTGAAAGGGAAATCATGCTTGGCAAATCTTCTGGAATTTTTTGAGGATGTTTCCAGTAGAGTGGACAAGGGAGAACCAGTTGATGTGGTATATTTGGACTTTCAGAAGGCGTTCGACAAGGTCCCACACAAGAGATTGATGTGCAAAGTTAGAGCACATGGGATTGGGGGTAGTGTACTGACATGGATTGAGAACTGGTTGTCAGACAGGAAGCAAAGAGTAGGAGTAAATGGGTACTTTTCAGAATGGCAGGCAGTGACTAGTGGGGTACCGCAAGGTTCTGTGCTGGGGCCCCAGCTGTTTACACTGTACATTAATGATTTAGATGAGGGGATTAAATGTAGTATCTCCAAATTTGCGGATGACACTAAGTTGGGTGGCAGTGTGAGCTGCGAGGAGGATGCTGTGAGGCTGCAGAGCGACTTGGATAGGTTAGGTGAGTGGGCAAATGCATGGCAGATGAAGTATAATGTGGATAAATGTGAGGTTATCCACTTTGGTGGTAAAAACAGAGAGACAGACTATTATCTGAATGGTGACAGATTAGGAAAAGGGGAGGTGCAAAGAGACCTGGGTGTCATGGTACATCAGTCATTGAAGGTTGGCATGCAGGTGCAGCAGGTGGTTAAGAAAGCAAATGGCATGTTGGCCTTCATAGCGAGGGGATTTGAGTACAGGGGCAGGGAGGTGTTGCTACACTTGTACAGGGCATTGGTGAGGCCACACCTGGAGTATTGTGTACAGTTTTGGTCTCCTAAACTGAGGAAGGACATTCTTGCTATTGAGGGAGTGCAGCGAAGGTTCACCAGACTGATTCCCGGGATGGCGGGACTGACCTATCAAGAAAGACTGGATCAACTGGGCTTGTATTCACTGGAGTTCAGAAGAATGAGAGGGGACCTCATAGAAACATTTAAAATTCTGACGGGGTTAGACAGGTTAGATGCAGGAAGAATGTTCCCAATGTTGGGGAAGTCCAGAACCAGAGGTCACAGTCTAAGGATAAGGGGTAAGCCATTTAGGACCGAGATGCGGAGGAACTTCTTCACCCAGAGAGTGGTGAACCTGTGGAATTCTCTACCACAGAAAGTTGTTGAGGCCAATTCACTAAATATATTCAAAAAGGAGTTAGATGAGGTCCTTACTACTTGGGGGATCAAGGGGTATGGCGAGAAAGCAGGAATGGGGTACTGAAGTTGAATGTTCAGCCATGAACTCATTGAATGGCGGTGCAGGCTAGAAGGGCCGAATGGCCTACTCCTGCACCTATTTTCTATGTTTCTATGACACGTGTGGCCTACAGAGCCACTGACACCTTCTTGTTTTGGTCATTGCAGGCCAAGCTCACCCACAACAGACCTCCAGACCTCACCGCGGTCGCGGAGCGAGTATCCGCCCACAATGGGCCCCCGCTCGGCAGTGATGGTCTATGAATGAGATGGGCGTTTCTGTGAGAGCCCTGACCCATGAGCCCACGTGCCTTACAACATGTCGCTCCACAATAACCATGCCCCCTCCTTCTAGCCTTCCTGCCCCCACACTTGTGTAGCTTTGTGCTTGCAGGCAATGAGCCAGATGAGCTGCAGCCATCTTCGTCACATGAAGGGAGAGCATGAGGAGGCTGTGGAGATGAGTGTGGGCACAGAGTGGGACCAGTCCTCCGTGCTAGTGAGTGGCGAGCGCAGCTTGGTGGAGGAGACCACGTTCCTGGGGAACACGCAGCGCGAGGGGAAGCTCGGGGGCCAGCTCTCCAGAGGGTAAGTCGGCCCAGGAGCCCTGCTTAGATACAGGCTGATGAGGACCTGGATTTGGAGGCTATGTCCATGGAGATGCACCGTGAGATGATGGGTGCATTGGGGAGGGTGCCGCAGAGCATGGGCGCACTTGCTGTGAGTGTGGCGGAGGCCGCCTCCAGCATCGCCCGTGCCTCTCAGCAGCCCACTGAGCCCATCCTCGGTCGGCTAAACCGGGAAGCGGTCTCAATGAGCGACAGTGGGGGCCCAGAGGTGATGGCCCGTGCCATGGTTGATGTGGCAGCAGCCATGACCTCACAGGTTGAAGCAATGCAAGGTCTTCGTGATATAATGAGGACACTGGTTGCTGGCATGCACACTCAGACTGCAGTGTTTCAGGCACAGGCTGCCCTAATGTAGACTCAGAGCGATGCCATGCAAGTAGTGACTGCCGCCATCCTCTCTCTCATCCCCACAGTCGGACAGCGAACAGACGGTGCGGCAGCAGCTCAGCAAACTGTGGGGGCACATACTGCTCCTGATCCTCTGGCTCTGTCCCGGACAACTGGCAGTGTGCCGCTGGAAATGGAAGGTGTTGTCCTTCCTCATCATGACAGCATTCCAGCTCCCGCCGCTGCCCCTCTGCCTCTGCACCCGACACGGCCTGCACCCCCAGCCATCCCACACTGCTGCCCATCCTGAGGGGGTGCAGTCAGCAGCCGGGCCTTCCATGGCCACAGCTAGTCCACGGCATTCTCCCAGGCCTGACTCCCTCAGACATACAGCAGCCCTCGAGCAGCCTTGCTGCAGGCACTGAGGCCACATTGAGGAGGAGCAGTAGGCGTGGGAGGGGGGCGAGGCAGCAGGCTGGCAAATGCTAGCGCGAGGCGCACTGAGCAAAGGTGTCCCCACGGGGCCTCTGTACATGTGTTCTGGATGATAAAGATGTTTTGTGCTCCAGCATTCGTTATTTCCTGGTGTGGAGTTCGTGGGGTTGTTTGAGGGATATAATAAATAAAATGTTACTTTGACCGTCTCCTTCAGCCTCTAGTGTCTGAGGTGGATTATGAGGGAGATGTGGCATAACGGACACAATGCACGCTCATTATTAGCCGCGTCCCTCAACTCTCTCCACTTGAGCCACTGCCGAATAGCCCTGGGCCCGACAACATTGGCACCTGCCTCCTCCGTGGTTGCTGGTCCTCGACATGTCGCTGGGTGTTCGGGGCGTCAGCTTGCTCCTGGTCCTCCCCTTCCCCCTCCTCATCGTCATCCTCCTCCCCTCCCCTCCTCCTCCCACTCCTTCCCCTCCTCATCCACCGCCTCCTTCCCCTCCCCTCCTTGTCTTCCCCCTCCCCACCCTCCCCCACTCCCCTCTCCTCCTCCCCTCTCCGCCTCCTCCTCATCTTCCTCCTCCTCCCCATCTTCCTCACCCTCCTCCTCCTCCCCCATCCTCATACCCCTCGCCCTCCCCTCCCCCTCCCCCTCCGACTACTCCCCGCTTCTCCCTCCTCCTCCCGTCCCCCCTCCCCCCGTCCCCCCTCCCCCCCTCCTCCTCCTCCCGTCCCCCCTCCCCCCCCTCCTCCTCCTCCCCCCCCTCCTCCTCCTCCCTCCCGTCCCCCTACACCCCTCCTCCCCCCCCCCCTCCTCCCTCCTCCTCCCCCTCCTTCCTCCTCCTGAGGTGGGCCTGCAATCCCCACTGGCAAGGCCTGGACCCTAATGATGACCAAGTTGTGCAGCACACCACAATGAATTCAGAGACCTGTTGCAGGGAGTATTGAAGGCTACCTCCAGAGTGATCCAGGTATCGGAATCGAGTGAAGGAGCTCCGAGTAGAGTGCCTGCTTTGGAAGCCTTGTGTCTGGCATGCGGACAATGTGGCCTGCCCAGCAGAGCTGATCGAGTGTGGTCAGTGCTTCAATGCTGGGGATGTTGGCCTGATCAAGGACACTAACGTTGGTGCGTCTGTCCTCCCAGGGTATTTGTGGGATCTTGTGGAGATATCGTTGGTGATATTTTTCCAGCGACTTGAGATGTCTACTGTACATGGTCCATGTCTCTGAGCCATACAGGAGGGCGGGTATTACTACAGCCCTGTAGACCATGAGCTTGGTGGTAGGTTTGAGGGACTGATCTTCGAACACTCTTTTCCTCAGGCGGCCGAAGGCTGCACTGGAGGCGGTGTTGGATCTCGTCATCAATGCCTGCTCTTGTTGATAGGAGGCTCCTGAGATAGAGGAAGTGGTGCACGTTGTCCAAGGCCGCACCATGGATCTTGGTGACTGGGGGGCAGTGCTGTGCGGCGAGGACAGGCTGGTGGAGCTATACCACTCACAATAATGACCATTCTGGCTGCTAACAGGCAATAGACAACCCAATTTCCACCAGCTGCATGTCATTGTCCCACTCCCTCTCCGAGCATTTAATATGCCACCTGGTCTAATCCCACTCCATTGCTCACTCCCAAAGCCTGTATTATCCCACCCAGTCTAATCCCATTATCCTCTTTATCCCCCATATCCTTTAATGTCCCACCCCGTCTAATCACATGATCCTACTCACAATCCATACACCTTAATCTTGCACCCAGTCTAACCCTACGCTCTTGCTCAATCCCGAACCTTTTAACACATCAACCTGTCCAATCCCACTCTCCAGCTCACTCTCCATAACTTTAATATCCCGCACAGTCGAATCCCACTCTCCTGTGCATTTCCCATACCCTATAATATCCCCCACCCCGACCCCGACCCCCAGACTGATCGCACTCCGCTGCTCGGTCCACATACCAGTTAATATCTCACCCAATCTAATTCCCCTCTCCTCCTCATTCTCCATATCCTTTAATGGAGCAGATTTTGCGATTGCCGGCGTACCTACACAGTACGCTGTCGGCTTCCGAATAGGAAGTCACCCCTTGGCGAACTTGCTCTTTGTCGCTGTGTATTCAAGGGCAACGTAATGGCCCACGGATCCCAGAGGTGCAGCGTGTGAGGAAGCGTAGCTGGGACTCCGTGAGTCTGGTGCCCCAATCAGTGGAAGCAGGAAGTTTGCTCTTGGCAACTATGTGGGAGCCAGCATCGGGCTTTACAGTTAATTGCTGAATGGGATATGATAACTGGTACACAGGGAACAAAGTTACAGTGTTAAGTTGGACATGGTAACTAATACAAGGAGCGTGCAGATCATATCTGAGCCGCTGAATGCACGCACACAATAGGCAATCAATCACAACAGTATGCTGACTTTAAAAACTTTACTGTCAGCAAATAAGATATAAATCTATAGTTAGGTTTAAAATTTCATTCTTTATTTGTGGTTCAGTATGGGTTAAATTCAGATTGCCCGACACAAAAAACTGGCGTAATAACCGCATCAAGCTTCAACATCAGGATTTCAATAAAATGTGTAGATAAAATAAACTAGAAATGTAACTGTTATGTCAGCTAAATAAGCTAAATACATGCCGAATGACAGTTTGTATCTTTTGAGGTATGCCTTATGCCTGTTTGCATAAACTGTAACCTTTTCAGGCACAATTACCGGGGAGTTGGTGGGTGATTAGCCCAAGTCTGCATGGGGGAAATCCCCGAGAGTACGCTGTCATACCCATGGGGGAATCCCCGAGAGTCCGCTGTCATACCCATGGGGGAATCCCCGAGAGTATGCTGTCATACCCATCGCAAATTCTGGCCAATATCCCACCCAGTCTAATCCCAATCTTCCACTCACATCCCATATCCATTAATACCCTACCCAGTCTAATCCCACTCTCCTGCTCACACCCCATATCCCTTCATATTCCACGCAGTCTAATCCCACTCCATTACTTACACCAAATATCCTTTAATCTCGCACACAGTGTAAACTCCTTCTCCTGCTCACTCCCCATACCCTTTAATACCCCACCCCGTGTAAACTCCTTCTCCTGCTCACTCCCCATACCCTTTAATCTTGCAGCCAGTGTAAACTCCTTCTCCTGCTCACTCCCCATACCTTTAATACCCCACCCTGTGTAAACTCCTTCTCACCCCCCATACCCTTTAATACCCACCCAGTGCAATGCCATGCTCCTGCTCATACCCAATAGTCCTTACTATCCCACCCAGTCTAATCACTCCCAAGTGGTTTGATTGTTGTCCTTTTGAAGCTACTATCTGTATGGGATGGTCCCGGGGTCAGGTTCACCCCTGACCAACTTGAGTGGTTCGAATCGCTCCCAATCTCTTGGGTTCTAGACTCTGGGTTTATTTGGGGGGAGGGGGGGGGGGGGGTGGGGTGACAAAATGCAAAGGACACTGGTTTGATGCAAAAGAACTTTGTTTTTATTACAGACAAGAAAATACAATGTCAAACTTTTAATCACTCTAATAAAGAACAATACATTACACATTCAAAGGGGGTTACAGTAAAAATTACACCTCCCACCTCCCAATACCAAATCCTAGCTAGGTTAGACTCCAGGGCAGGCAGGGACTATGCTTACCAATCCTTTCTGGTCAGTTAGCGGTAGTTCGCGATTTCGGGGTTCGCTGGATTCTGTAGGTTCTGCTTGCCGTACCCCGAACGTCGGAGAAGACTTACTGCGCAATCTTCAGTTGGGTTGAGTCCGCTGATGCGGTAAGGCACGTTTTGTATCTATGGGGTAAGTACCCGGTTTTCTTCGTTAGAAATAGGTTCAAAGTCTCTTTAGGTAATGTTTTCACCTGTTGGTAGTCAGGACTTAGATTGTAGAGTGGAAACTTTGGATTTTTCGGTTTCTTCCTGTCGGAGTTTTGTTTCGAGTTTGGTCGCTCGTGGTGGTTTTTCGTTAGTACCATGTTGGCTGTGGTCGGTTGCTCGGTGACGGTGATATTCTTCCTTCCTTCAGGATTTCAGGACTTCGAGGCTGGAGAAGTTAGTTTACAACTGTTGCGTTGGTTTTTCTCTCTGTCTTGATGACATCAGCGTGGTCTCAGTTGTATGGCAAAGTGTGTCATACCCTCTGTTAAAACAGGGGGCCAGTTATACGGTTTGAGTTGTTCTAATCTTCGTGCCAAATCAGCTCAGAATTCTTTGTTAAATTTGGTGGGTTTGACTTTTCTTTGTAATATTTTGGCGGGCTCATTAAAAATTAATATGTCTTGGGTGGGTTGCATTTCCAAATCTATTTCCTGATGGAAATATTAGCTTGGTAAACACAGTGTCCTTTTGTGCTTGGTTTTTTCGCATACAGGCTGTAGTGGGCCCTTTGTTCTTATTCATGTTGAAGATGGCTTTTCTCAGTTTGGTTTGATGGCTGGCCATCCCTGAGTTATTGTTGTAATGTAAATGTCTCTTGTAGAGAAGGGTTTTTGAATGTCCATTCCTCCAGACAAGTTAACGTAGTCCCAACACCCAGACAGTTCTAATGATCAAGTGGACTTCCTTTGTTCCCTAGGCACACACACAGGCTTGAATTTGTCTTAGAAAAGTCAAAAATTCGATTAAAGTCCGTAGTTTCTTCCATAAGCACTTTAGGATTTCAAACTTTTTGGTCGATAGTCCCAAATTAAATTTCCTTTCAAATGAGCCCAAACACCGGGCTGGGGTGGGGAGAGGGGGGTGCTTCTTGTGAATTTTGCACCCCCTTAAGTCCTCTCTGTGACACTCTTGAGTGTCAATCAAGGTAAGCAAAATTCCTGCTCCCGAGAGTCAACCTTCGCTGCATTTATACGAGCTAAACATTATCCTGCATCCCCCATTGAAATGCAATGCAATATACAGGCGAATACAGTCATTACAATTCGGTTATAGCATAGAGGGGATATGATGTCCCTCTTTTACTTGGTTTTCACAGTAAAATAACGATATGCAGTCAAACACAACTTTAAGTTCAGTAAAAATAAAGGTACATATCCAAACACATTTAAGTAACACTCTTACAACACTCGCGATGTTGCGGTTTACAGCAGGTAAAATCAAACACAAATTAAACATGGTAGTATGGTGTCACCCCTCCCTGCGTGATTCCCAAGTTTGGCCAGGGAGCGCGTCGCACCTTTTGGTGCCTGATCTGACGGCCTCTGTGTTTCACTCGGCAAGTGAGACACTATAAGTAAAGAATAATCGCGAGTTGACAGATAACTAAAGTGTGGGAAGTGATTCTGATCCAGACTGGGACTTCGATATTTCTGAAAAGGTTCCACCAAGGCGGAAGGGTGATCTCAAGAATCCTTTTCCCTATCTCAATGGTTTTCTGTTCTAGAGTGTAGAAGTGTTTTTGTGAGATAATTACAGTTTTTAGCAGAGTGGTAAGATGTTTGGGTAGAGGGGGAATTGCATAGCCAAAATGTATAACATAATCCTCAGGTTTGTAATGTTTTCCTTCACAGTGAAGTGGACAATGGAGGGTTCAGGAATGGGGACAATCTGTTCCTGGGCCACTTGAACTGATGCCTCAGGTTTGAAGCAAAAACTGCTGTCACTTACCGGACACCAGAAGTGTCCATGCTGGTAGAGGGGCACACTGGTGGTGACACAATATGTCCCACCCCCTATGTGTGCTCCCTGTGGAGGGACATGGTCTTGTGCCATTACTTCCATGATGCAGTTAATAGGCTGTGTACCAGCAGCTTTAAACCCACACTGTGACTTAGAATGGGCATTCAAGTACTGGGGACACAGTATTACGTGTGCACCCCGGCTCCGGCACCCGGAGAGGTCAGTACCCATTACAGCATGCTCCCACTTTATGACATAGGGTGGGACCGCTGCGAAACGAATGTGTGCACCTCCCTGAATAACTCCAATGTTCTCCACCCGGTATACTGGTGCGGGTCGGGCTGTCCCACCCATGGCCGGCATCCTTAGTACGATTCCCATAATGGTGTGGTTAGAATTCCCACAGTCTACTGGGACAGGGTAGGCTTCAGAGGCTAGGCAGAGCTGGCATGGGCTTAGTGAATTACTGTATGGGTGGAGGGCTGCGAGGTGCTTGTTCCTGATCCAAGAGGGGACTACACCTTGTCCTAAATCCTCCAGGTTGTTGCGGCCCTCGCCCAACAACCATGCCCCATATAGTACGCACACCTCGTTCTGTGCAGCCTGGTCAGAAGCGTTTCTATCCTCCTATATAAGTGCAATCACTGTCTGTGCTTGTTTTTCCAGCTCAGCCACTATTTCCTTTAAATGGAGAGTCAAAGCCTGGTCCTCGTGTAGTTCTGAACCTATTACTGTCTTCTCTTGTTTCAGGATTTTTCTCAATTGGTTCTTTAAACCCTTTATCTGTGTTTGTAGTGCTATGTCATCTAGGCTATTTATTACAGAGGATCCTGTATTGTAGGCCGTGAAAATGTCGTTTATGATTTCCCTTCTAGGTCTCCCCGAGCTCATGGTGTCCCTAGCGTTTACGGTGTATAGGTCTGCTTTGTCTGCATTTCCAAAGTCTAACTCATAACATTTCTTCAACATGTCTCTAAGTAGGGCCTGGTATAGCAGCTCTGTTTCCTTCGGGAACCATGCAGGTAGGTGTACCTCGGTAAGGTTTAATATTACTGAAGCTACTGCATAATGTACCCCCTGGTATAACACCTTTTCGGTCGGTATCAATACTAATCCGTTCCCAGGTCCCTTGGTGGTAGGACACCTTTCTATCACTGTGCGTATTGGCGGGGTTGTGGGCAGGGGTTTCTTAATGTGTGCTCTTAGTTCGGTGGTGTTAATTGGGAGTGGGGAGTGTGGGACCACGTACCCGTGTAGGCTAGAATCCCACCCCATCCCTTCCCCTTCATCTTGCCATTGCCTGCGATATGCCTGCGGGACAAATACTCTCTGATCCCCACATGCAAACGTAAATTCGTTGTTCGGATTCCCACCATTTTCCCAACACACTGTTACTCCTCCCCATTTCCCCGTGATGGTTCGGTACATATCATTACAGAGTCTTTCCCAGTCCGATTCCTGGTCCCATGCGTCCTTGCTGAGTTTTCTGAGCCACCATCATCTTCCCAGGGGAATGTTTCTTTTGCAAGTCAAACACACACGCTTTCCTTCTGTAACACTGACTCGGGCAGCGATGATCGGTATCCGGGGACATGGAACTGAGGCCTCCCCGTAGGTAAAACCTTCCTGGCTGGAGTAGCGGGTAGAATTAGATCCCAGCCACCCTGGCCATCTTCCCTCGAGGGCGTAAACAATGAGTTCTTCCACGTCTCGGGGACCACCCCCGGGGGTTACGATCGGTGCTCTCCCTCCTGAACACCCGTAAATGAGGGATTCTTCCACGTCTCCTCGGTCGCTGCTGCACATCCTTATCAGGGCGAGCAGAAACAGGATCCTTCTCATGTTGTCCTCTTTCCTCTAGGGGCACATGAAACAGATTGTCGAGCCCTGAGAAAGCTCTCTGGCTTGACAAAAGTGACTGAGTTCCAATTTGGGCTCTCTTCCTTTCAGACATAGTATAGTCTTTAATCGACTGACTTTCTTATTCAGTTCCTTGTGAACTGATGTCTGCTTCTAACTTTTATCTCACAGCCATTTTGTTTGTTATCTGACCAGTGCTTCTCTTAACAGTTATACCGGTAGATTCTTCTTACTCCCGGGTATTACCCAGCCTGTGTCTTTTTTTTAAATAGCTGCACAGGTAGATTCTTTTCCTTACCCCAGTAACTAATACATATATACATATCATTACACATAATCTTACACTACTCTAAATTATTCACTAAACATTCTCAAATTCACATCGTACTATATATGTACATCTGCCACCCGTCTCTGGGTGGCCAGGTTAATTCCTGCCTTCTTTCTTTCTTTTGCCGCTGGGTACCCAGCGAGGTCTGTAATAAGTCGGCCTGCACCGCCAGACCCGGAGTGTCCTGACCAGAGGTGGGTTTGAGTCCCACATTATCGGGGGAACGTCCCCTCCGGTGCTACAGCACACCGCTCCTTTGGGGATGGCTGCCTGGTTCGTTTCTTCTCCTGGGGGTTCTGCCTGGTCGAGGGCTACGGGCTGGGGACTCCCACTTGGTGACTATCTCTTCTGAGGGTCCCTCATTGCCCAAGGCTACCGGCTGGGTAACCCTGCTCGTGGGCTGGTCTCTTACCTTAGGTGCCTTTTTGCCGGGGCTGAACCATTCGAATTGGAGCGCTGGTGACCACAGTGTCTTTGGCCATGGTGTGCGGGGAGTCCTTCTTAAGGCTCTGGCTGCTTGGGGTGCATCTGAGTCCCAAATGATTGGGGGGACAGCTCCTCCAGTAACACAGTACACTGCCCCTCTAGGTACAGTCTGTGGGTCTGCCACGTCCCCTGTGGGATTTCCTGTGGGGGCTATTGGCTGGGGGTCCCTGTCTTTAGTACGGCTTATAGTTTTTGGCTGTCCCTTATGTTTAGCTGTTGCCCCTGGGTTGAAAAGTTTGCACTGATTTATGTGAAACCACTTTGTTCGGCGGGGCAATTTTATGCCATAGACCATGGGGCTTGCCTTGTCGACAATGTGGTACGGTCCCATATACAGTGCCTCAAAGACCCCTACTCTAGCGTAGTTTCTCACCATAACCTGGTCCCCTATCTCCCACTCGTGGTGCTTGCGGGGTTCTAGCAGCAGTCGGTTGCTCCGTGCTGTTTTCCCATGTTGTTAGCAGCCTGCCAGTGAATCTGTTTGAGGTGTTCAAACAGATTCCTGACAAAGATCTCCTGGTTCGTTTCTCTAAGCTGACCTTCCGTGAGTACCGGGGCTAACACATGGGTGGGGGTTCGCATGGCTCTGCTGGTCATGAGCTCGTACGGGGAGTACCCCGTGCTCTTTGACTGGCTGGCCCGGATCCCCATGAGGACCAGTGGTAGGGCCTCTACCCACCCTTTGGGTGAGTCCCCTGTCTCTTTGCACAGCCTTTCTTTGATGGTGCGGTTTAAACGCTCCACAGGCCCAGATAACTATGGGTTGTGGGCGACATGCCATTTCCCTTTTATGCCGATCACCTTAAGGGTCTCCTGCATCACCCGCCCGATGAAGTGACTGCCTTTGTCGGACTCCACGTATTGTGGTAGTCCCCATCGGGAGAACACTTCTCTGACCAGGATCCTAGCTGTTCCCAGGGCAGTGGCTGTTCGGCATGGGAAGGCTTCCACCCATTTGGTGAATACATCCACCAATACTAGGCAGTACTTGTAACCTTCCTGGGCAGTGGGTAGGGGCTCGATGTAGTCGATTTGGATCGACTGCCAGGGTCCCTCTACCCTCCTGATATGTCCCATTGACACCTTTCTTTTCTGGGGGTCGGGGTTGTTGGCCGCGTACACCAGACAGCTAGCACAGAACTCACGGACGTCTTCCCTGAGTCCTGGCCACCATCCTGCCTGTTCCACTCGTTGCCAAGTGGTCTCAGGTCCGGGGTATCCTGCTCCTGGACCCTCATGGGCCAGCTGGAGGAATTCTCTCCGGTGTTGTTGTGGTACAACCCATTGCTCCCCATTGAACAGCATGCCTTCTTTAATGGCAATTGCTGCGGTGCCGCACGGACCGTCTATCCTTTCCCCTTTAGCTAGCGTGTTCAGGACACTTTTGAGGACGGGGTCTTGGGTCTGGACTATTTTTAGGTCCGGGGGCAGAGCAATTCCTGCCTTCCCTGCCATCCCTATCCTGCCCCTGACTGCTGCTATGGGTCCTGGATTGTACGGATCCCAGAGCTTGTCCGTGTGGGCTCCCTGCTTGGCCAACATGTCAGTCTGCTGGTTTCCCTCGCTACAGGGTTCAGTGGCGGAATGTGCCTTCACCTTATGTATGTAGATATTCCCTTCCTCCCCTACGGCTTTCGTGATCTTTTCCAGTAGGGGCTTGATTGCCAGGGGTCTCCTGTCTGCGGACGTATATCCGCGGTGGGACCAAATAACCAGGTACTCCGTACACGAATTGCATGTGAACATACTGTCCGAGCAAATCGTGTATGGGGTAGGGAATTCTTTGGGGTGTGTGACTACATACACCACCGCTGACAGTTCAGCGTGCTGGGCGCTCATAGTACTGGGCAGTTTAATCGCCAGGGCAATGCCTGCCTCGGGGTCATAAACTCCGCAGCCTGTGAATCGTTCACCTGCAGATACCGTGCTTGAACCGTCCACATAGATCTCTCGGCCTGTGGGGTATAACCTAGCCTGAAAGCCTATGTTAATTTCCCATACCCCTTCTATGGAACACCGGTGGGCTGTCCCTGGATAAATCATGTTGGCTATGAGTCTTGGCTCGCAGAGACCCTTTACCCGTAGGTCCATTTGAGAGAGGAGCAGGGTCCAACGAGCAATGCGGGCACTGTTCACTGTCCCGTCCTTGATTCTCCCGTCCAGGAGCATTTGGGTGGGCATATGGTGGGTAAGGAGTGTGATAGGGGACCCCCCCCTGTGAAGATCAGTGATCTTTTCACAGCCCAGTGAGTAGCTAGGAGGTGCTGCTCACAGTTGGAGTATCCCTTATCCACTGTATCCTGGAGGAGTAGACCACTAGTCTCAGCCGGCTGTGCTGCTCTTGGAGCAGTACTGCGCTCAGGCTGTCCCCACTGGCTGCTACCACCAGGAAAAACCCTTTACCCCCATCGATGGCCCCTAGAGCTGGCGCGGTCTGCAGGTCTTTCTTGAGTTGGATAAATGCTGCCTCACAACCTTTGTCCCATTCCCACTCCACTCCCTTGTGTAGGAGTCGGAGCAGAGAGGCTGCTGTGGCTGCATAATCCTCAATGAAGTCTCTGCAGTATCCGGTTAACCCTGGAAAAGATCTTACTCCTGTTACTGTGTTGGGGGTGGGTAACTTCTGCACTGCTTCCCTTCTAGCTTTGTCAATGGCTCTCTCCCCAGCACGCACAGTCAGTCCCAGGAATTTTACTTCCTTCAGGCCGATCTGTGCCTTCTTGGGATTTACTTTAAATCCCTCTTCTTTCAGCAGCTCCAGCAGTTCAGCCAGCAGTGGGCCATGTTCCTCCCCCTCATCGGTGAACAGGAGCAGGTCATCCACATATTGTATGAGCTGCTGGGGTCTGCTGAAGTTCTTTAAACAGTTGGCCATAAACTGGTGGAAAATACTGGGGCTGTTGTGGAAGCCCTGAGGGAGACAGTTCCAAGTGTATTGCTGTCCTTTAAAGATAAAAGCAAACTTGTACTGATCTTCCCTTCTTAAAGGTATGGACCAGAACCCGTTGGAAATATCCAGCACCGTGAAGGTGGTCGCGGAGACTGGGATACTTCCAATGAGGTCGGTGACAGCAGCAATGGTGGGTGCACAGGCGGGGATGTTACGGTTGAGTACTCAATAGTCCACCGTGGCTCTCCAGGAGTTGTCCGGTTTCTTAACCAGCCACAATGGAGAGTTCACATGGGTAGCTATTGGTCTCAGTACCCCCTGTTTAACCAGAGAACCCAAGGCTGCTCCCATGTCTGCCTCCTGGGGAAGTTGTACTGTTTCTGTGGTTGGGTCATGGGGTCCCCATCTATGCTAACCTCAACCCCGTTTATTCTCCCGCAGTCGTGTTTGTGAGTGGCAAAAGCTGCAAGGTTTCTCCTCACATATTCTTGATATTCTATCGGAGTGTTACTGACCAGTGATTCAAGGTCGTAACCCTCCTTTGGCTTCATGGTGCACACCGTCCCTTTTCCCTATTTTCCCGGGATAACCATCACCTCACTCTCCTGTCCTGTACAGACCGACCCCCAAAGACAGTGGTTTCTTAAATCCACTAGGATCCCGTGGCCTAGGAGGAAGTCAGCCCCCAGGATCCCTCTCCCTTCCTGCTCCCATTTTATCAGGACACAAGTCCATTTAGTGTGGCGTGTACCTAAATGAATGGAGAGCGGAATGGAGAATGAGCCAGTCTGTTCAGTGCCTGTGAAACCCACCAAGCTGTAGGGGAACCCGTTAGACAGAGGTGAGGCGGCGGGGTTAGCTACATAGACAAGGGTGCTTGAGGCACCGGTGTCCAGCAGGTAAGTCCCTTTCACCTTTTCCACCTCCATGTACGGTCGAGCTCCCCCACGCATCATACTCGAGGGAACACAGGTGGACAGGCTGTGCCTGTCCTAGTCATGGTTTTGGTTGGGAGGGGGCAGATGGGATTTCGGTACCGGTGGTGGTGGCTACCTTCCCAGGGCCATCTAACATGGCTCGGAGCGCAGTTAGTAAAGTATCGAATGAGTGGGGAGGGACTGGCTTATCTGTCTCGGTCTTTTGGGCAGGGACTGGAGAACTCTTTCCTGCGCTACTCTTCCAAGGATTTCTACAATCCTTTCTCCAGTGCCCACTCTTTCTGCACCCAAAGCAGGTACGTTTTCTATCGGAGGGGTTACCCCCCTCATGACGCCATTCCCTCTTATCTTGGCTCGATCGTATTTTGTGAACCCTTCCCTTTTGTGGGTGCTCTTCTGTCCCTCTGCCGTTTGTGTAAGCTAGGGTCAGTTGCCTAAGCACTCCCTGTTCTGCGGCTTGGGGATCTCTGGGGTCGAATCAGGCCTCAGCCTTGGTTCTTATTCTGGATAAACTGTTAGCTACTAGGCTTCGGAGTCAGTGTGCTAACTCATCCAGGTTTAAGTGATCTCTGTCTATGTCCCCACTACAGGCGCTTTTGTACACCGGCCACAGTCGGTCTGTGAAAGCCTGTGGGGTTTCTCCTGTGAGCTGCACCGTTTTCTCCACTCTAGAGAAGGGACTTCCGTCATTGCAGCCCATAGCTTCTAAAATGTCTTTCTGGATGGCATCAAGTGTTCTCCGTCTGCTTTTGCTCTCAGTAGAGAAGGACTGGTACAGCTTGCTGTCCAGGGATAGGAGGAGCATCTTTGCCATTTCTGCATCATCGCACCCATTAATATCCCCTGCCTGTTCCACCTGCATAAAGTGAACCGAGGGGTCTCCCTTTGGAGTTAGCTTTCCCAGGTGGCCTATCATAGCCCTAAGCTGGTGGGGGTGTGGGGGACCACAAATTGCCTTTCCAGGGGCCCTGGACCCCCGCTAAGGGTGGGCGGGCCAAACTTCTGTTGCCGGACCGGGCACATTGGCCCTGGTTCTGGCTCTCCCTGTTCTGGCTCGCCTACCCCTCCTCCCTGTGGCCAAGCCGAGCTGAAACTCGGTGCCACAGGTGGTGGTGGTTCACTATCCCTGTCTGCCTCACAGCTCGTTCACCCCTCCTGCTGCTGAACCGGTGTAGTCACCGGTGCCACAGGTAATGGCCAGGTAGTTTCCTCCTTCTCTTCCAGGTTTACCTGGGGCATACACGGGCTTATTAGCCACACCATGCCTTTTGCCTTGGACAGAGCAATGTTTAAACTTTTAATTTGTTGCTGGCAGGGACCGTGGTCTCCTGATTCAAACCTATTCGTGCTAGCTACTTTATTCGCTGCCTGCACATCTTTTAACCTTTCCTGCAGCTCTTTTACTTGTCGGGTGAGCCGAGTGCTTGCCTCCATGAGTGACTTTTCATTATTTTTGGCCTCGGTAACCTGACATTGAAAATAGTCCTGATTGTTTTTAAACCTTTCCATTATCTGGGTCCTTTCCTGTTTTAGCTTACGGAGTTCTCCCGATAATCTTTCTTCTGACATAACTCTTTCCTGACAGTTCTCTGCGCATTCCCATAACTCTGCCTGTCGTGTTTCATTCATTCTGTCTCGGAGTTGGACCTGTCACTGTAGACAGACCAACCAAATTGCCTTCTCTTCTGCTTCCTTGTGATCTTTGCTTGCTGTCCTCTGGGCTGCAGCATTAGCTGGACGCTCCACGTGCAATAGACTAAGCACCCATTCCTTAGTGACATTCACTTTCTTATACACATAGGAGGAAATCCTCTCTTCCATCTTGGTTCTTTGCCCCAAACCAGCACTCTCCACATCACAGCCCCTGAACCAGAGGTCTGCCGCCGTTGCCATTTTGTAAAGGGGTGGTCCCATGGTCAGGTTCACCTCTGACCTACTTGAGCAGTTCGAATTGCTCCCATTTCCTTGGGTTCTAGACTCTGGATTTATTTGGCTATTTGATAAAGTGCAAAGGACACTGGTTTAATGTAAAAGAAACTTTGGTTTTATTACAGACAAGAAAATACAATGTCAAACTTATAATCACTCTAATAAAGAACAATACATTACACATTCAAAGGGGGTTACAGTAAAAATTACACCTCCCACCTCCCAATACCTAATCCTAGCAAAGTTAGACTCCAGGGCAGGCAGGGACTATGCTTACCAATCCTTTCTGGTCAGTTAGCGGTAGTTCGCGATTTCGGGGTTCGTTGAATTCTGTAGGTTCTGCTTGCCGTACCCCGAACGTCGGAGAAGACTTCTTACTGCGCAATCTTCAGTTGGGTTGAGTCCGCTGATGTGGTATGGCACGTTTTGGATCTATGGAGTAAGTACGCGGTTTTCTTCGCTAGAAATAGGTTCAAAGTCTCTTTAGGTAATGTTTTCACCTGTTGGTAGTCAGGACTTAGATTGTAAAGTGGAAACTTTGGATTCTTCGATTTCTTCCTGTTGGAGTTTTGTTGCGAGTTTGGTCGATCGCGGTGGTTTTTCGTTGGTACCATGTTGGCTGTGGTCGGTTGTTGCCACGACGGTGATATTCTTCCTTCCTTCAGGATTTCAGGACTTCGAGGCTGGAGAAGTTAGTTTACAATTGTCGCATTGGTTTCTCTCCCTACCTTGATGACATCAACGTGGTCTCAGTTGTATGGCAAAGTGTGTCATACCCTCTGTTAAAACAGAGGGCCAGTTATACGGTTTGAGTTCTTCTAATTTTCGCGCCAAATCAGCTCAGATTTCTTTGTTTAAATTTGGCGGGCTTGACTTTTCTTTGTAATATTTTGGCGGGCTCGTTAAAAGTTAATATGTCTACGGTGGATTGCATTTCTAAATCTATTTCCTGATGGAAATATTAGCTTGGTAATCGCAATGTCCTTTTGTGCTTGGTTTTTGCATACAGGCTGTAGTGGGCCCTTTGTTCTTATTCATGTGGAAGATGGCTTTTCTCAGTCTGGTTTGATGGCTGGCCATCCCTGAGTTATTGTTGTAATGTAAATGTCTCTTGTGGAGAAGGGTTTTCGAATGTCCATTCCTCCAGTCAAGTTAACGTAGTCCCAACACCCAGACAGTTCTAATAATCAAGTGGGCTTCTTTTGTTCACAGGCTTGAATTTGTCTTGTAAAAGTCAAAAATTCGATTAAAGTCCGTAGTTTCTTCCATAAGCACTTTAGGATTTCAAACTTTTCAGTAGATAGTCCCAAATTAAATTTTCTTTCGCACGAGCCCAAACATCGGGGGGGTGGGTGGGAGGGGCGGGGGTGGGGGGGGGGGGGCGGGGGTGGGGGGAGGGGCGGGGGGGGGTGGGAGGGGGGGCGGGGGGGGGTGGGGGTGGGGGGGGGGGGGAACGGCTGTCCTGAAGTTTGCAACCTTCAGATCTAATTACTTTTTGAAAGAATTTACAGATTCTGCTTCAACAGCAGTTTGTAGCACAGAATTCCGTGTCCTAATCTCTCTCTGTGTAAAAGCAGGGCTGAGTCTTCCACGTGTGTGCTCCCCAGCCAGCAGGAGTCCCATTACTGGATGGGGAAACGCTGCCCCCGTATCTCCCGAGTGACCTCGATCAGGTCATTTCTCACCTGGAATGATAAAGTCCTACTTACTCAAGATTCTCTTCACAATGTAATACCTCACCCGGGTACCTTCCCAATCAACCGACACTGCACCCTTTCCACTGCTTTATAGCCTTTCTGTAATGCGGTGTCCAAAACTGCACCCAACACTCCAACCACAGCCTTACTAAGATCAACGTGAGTTCAACGTCACCCCCTCCATTCTATGTATCTCAATATAAATCTAAGCACTAGGCACCCTGTAATATAAATCGGGTCAATGTGGTCTTCTGGTGTGGTTTTGATCACCTAAAAGGGCTGGAGAGGAATTTTCCAGGTGTCTCCCACCTCCCCCCACCTCATCACCTCCCCCCTCCCCACCACCGCCCCTCCCCCCTCCACTCTCCCAGTATATTACATGGCTCCAGGTGAATGCTTCTGTTCTTCTGGTTTTGGTGAGGAGCATTTGTATTGTGATGCTTAAGGCATCACAACTGTATGGGACAAGTTGGATGGACAGTGGGTCTTTTTGGTTCATCCTTTTGCATTCGTGAGTATGTTTATATTTCTCTTTTTATGGCTTTCTCTACTTATGCTGCCCCCTTCAATGACCGATTTGTACAGAAAAGTCCACCGACTCCTCTATCCCATTCATCAATGAGGGTATGTTGGTTTTTGTTCATTCTCGTGATGTGGGCATCGCTATATCTATAAAAATATAATGGCGCTATAGGTCCAAGTCAAGTTGATGTATATCTTGGAGGGGGACTTGGAAGTGGTGTGTTCCAATGCATCGGCTGCTCTTGTTAAGAAGGCATACGGAATACTTGCTTTATTAGCCGAGGCATAGAATACAAGAGCAGGAAGGTTATGCTTGAACTGTATAAAACACTGGTTAGGCCACAGCTGGAGTACTGTGTGCAGTTCTGGTCACCACATTACAGGAAAGATGTGATTGCACTGGAGAGGAGATTTACAAGAATGTTGCCTGGACTCGAACATTTTGGCTATGAGGAAAGATTGTAGATGCTGGGTCTGTTTTCTTTGCAATAGAGGAGGCTGAGGGGAGACCTGATTAAGGTGTATAAAATTATGGGGGGGGGGGGCCTGGAGAGAGTGGATAGGAAGGACCTGTTTCCCTTGGCAGAGGGGTCAACAACCAGGGGGCATAGATTTAAAGTAATTGGGGGGGGGGAGGTTTAGAGGGGATTTGAGGGGAAATTCCTTCATCCAGAGGGTGGTGGGGGTCTGGAACTCACTGCCTGAATGGGTGGTAGAGGCAGAAACTCTCATCACATTTAAAAAGTACTTGGATGTGCACCTGAAGTGACGTAACCTACAGGGTTACGGATCAAGAGCTGGAAAGTGGGATTAGGCTGGGTAGCTCTTTGTTGGTCGGCGCGGACATGATGGGCCGAAATGGCCTCCTTCCGTGCTGTAAATTTCTATGATTCTATAACAGGACACCACCAAGGCTCAAATATTAATTCTGTTTATTCTGAAAATGAGACAATTTTGATGTTAAGTTCCTACTCTGCTCAGGATTGAAGAACAGTGATGTCCATGTGAGGTTATTTATGGAAACAAGAGTTTTCCTTTAAAGGATCCCTTTTCAGTGAGGTTTGAGTACTGTACATCCCAAGGTATAGGATCATAGAATCATACAGCACAGGAGGCCATTCAGCCCATCGTTCCTGTGCCGGTTCTGTGAATGAGCAATCCAATTAGTCCCACTCCCTGCTCTTTCCGCATAGTCACAGTCTCAGAATAAGGGGGCGGCCATTTCGGACTGAGAGGAGGAGAAGTTTCTTCACTCAGAGGGGGGTGAATCTTTGGAATTCTTTCCCCCAGAGGGGTGTGGAGGCTCAGTCTTTGCATATGTTGAAGACAGAGATCGATAGATTTTTGGATATTAAGGGAATCCAGGGATATGTGGATAGTGCAGGAAAGTGGAGTTGAGGTCGAAGATCAGCCATGATCTGATTGACTGGCGGAGCAGGCTCGAGGGGCTGAATGGCCTACTCCTGCTCCTGATTTTTATATTTATGTTTATTCAATGTTTCCTTTTCATTTCACTTTTAACTGTGGCACCAAGTCTTGGCTGTGACCCAGAAGAGCAATTGGGTGAGACTCACTTCAAAGCAATTAGCAATGTAACATCATTTCCATTAGGACAAGATTGTAGGGGAAAGTCTTTTCAATGTAAAGTGTTCAGTCTCTCGTGTGCTTCATACCCTTGGCTTTCAACAGTCTCCTTCCTTTGAAGAATCCTGCTTCGAGAGTGGGGAGAACCCCAGAGAGCAGATGACAGCCAGTAATTCAAAGGAGAAATGAACTAGAACTGATGACTGATGTCAGCCCACAAGGTCATGGCCGATCGCAGCACACAGCTTGCTCTGTTTCACTCACCGATCAAAGGTTTACTCCTGGCATTGAAGGTGTCTCCTTTTCTGCCCAGTGAAGGATGAGCTTACATCGCCAGAGATGAGGGATCACGGAAAGGAACCTGGATAATTCCAAGGTGTGTGAGTGTACCGCAGTATGTTAGGTTACACTGATATCACTGCTTCTTAATCCTATCAGCTGAGAAGGATTCTGGGTGTGTGAGGGGCGGCAAATGCCCTTTGACCCGAGCCCTCAGATTTGGCAGAAATTTGTTAATTCTAAAACACAAATTGGTGGGCGGTGAGTGGGCGACAGTGGACTAAAGTGGGTGGCAGTTGGCGACAGTGGGCGGCAGTGGGCGGTGATTGGGCGGTGAGTGGGTGAAAGTGGGCGGTGAGTGTGTGACAGTGGGTGGTGAGTGGTCCACAGTGGGCGGCAGTGGGCAGCAGTGTGCGGTAGTGGGTGACGGTGGGCGGTTGTGGGCGACAGTGGGCAGAGAGTGGGTGACGGTGGGCGACAGTAGGCGGCGGGGTGCAACAGTGGGCAGTGAGTGGCCGACAGTGGAGGGCAGTGGGCGACAGTGGGCAGCGAGTGGGCGGCAGTGGGCAGCGCGTGTGGGGCAGTGGGTGGTGAGTGGGTGACAATGGGCGGTGAGTGGGCGACAGTGGGTGGCAGTGGGCAGTGGGCGGTGAGTGGCCGGTAGTGGGCATTGAGTGGGCGACAGTGGGGGGCAGTGGGTGGCAGTGGACGGTGAGTGGGCGGCAGTGGGCGTTGAGTGGGCGGCAGTGGGCGTTGAGTGGGCGACAGTGGGCGGCAGTGGGCGGCAGTGGGTGGCAGTGGGTGGCAGTGGGCGGTGAGTGGGCGACAGTGGACGAAAGTAGGTGGTGAGTGGGCAACAGTGGGCGGTGAGTGGCCGACAGTGGAGAACAGTGGGCGACAGTGGGCAGCGAGTGGGCGGCAGTGGGCAGCGCGTGGGGGGCAGTGGGCGGTGAGTGGGTGACAATGGGCGGTGAGTGGGCGACAGTGGGTGGCAGTGGGCAGTGAGCGACAGTGGGCGGTGAGTGGCCGGCAGTGGGCATTGAGTGGGCGTTGAGTGGGCGACAGTGGGGGGCAGTGGGTGGTGAGTGGGTGGCAGTGGACGGTGAGTGGGCGACAGTGGGCGGTGAGTGGGTGGCAGTGGGCAGTGAGTGGCCGGCAGTGGGCGGCAGTGGGCGGTGAGTGGGCGGCAGTGGGCGGTGAGTGGACAGAAGTGGGCATTGAGTGGGCGGCAGTGGGCGGTGAGTGGGCGACAGTGGACGAAAGTAGGTGGTGAGTGGGCGGCAGTGGGCGTTGAGTGGGCGGAGTGGGCGTTGAGTGGGCGGTGAGTAGGCGGCAGTGGGCGGTGAGTGGGCGGTGAGTGGGCGGCAGTGGGCGGCAGTGGGCGGTGAGTGGGCGGCAGTGGGCGGCAGTGGGCGGTGAGTGGGCGGCAGTGGGCGGTGAGTGGGCGGCAGTGGGCGGTGAGTGGGCGGCAGTGGGCGGTGAGTGGGCGGCAGTGGGCGGTGAGTGGGCGGTGAGTGGGCGGCAGTGGGCGGTGAGTGGGCGGTGAGTGGGCGGCAGTGGGCGGTGAGTGGGCGGCAGTGGGCGGTGAGTGGGCGGCAGTGGGCGGTGAGTGGGCGGCAGTGGGCGGTGAGTGGGCGGTGAGTGGGCGGCAGTGGGCGGTGAGTGGGCGGCAGTGGGCGGTGAGTGGGCGACAGTGGGCGGCGAGTGGGCAGCAGTGGGTGGTGAGTGAGCGGCAGTGGGCGAAAGTAGGTGGTGATTGGGCGGCAGTGGGCGGTGAGTGGGCGGCAGTGGGCGAAAGTAGGTGGTGATTGGGCGGCAGTGGGCGGTGAATGGGCGGCAGTGGGCGGTGAGTGGGCGGCAGTGGGCGGTGAGTGAGCGGCAGTGGGCGGCGAGTGGGCAGCAGTGGGCGGTGAATGGGCAGCAGTGGGCGGTGAATGGGCAGCAGTGGGCGGTGAATGGGCAGCAGTGGGCGGTGAATGGGCAGCAGTGGGCGGCAGTGGACGGTGAGTGGGCGGTGAGTGGGCGACAGTGGGCGGTCAGTGGGTGGCAGTGGGCGGTGAGTGGGCGGTGAGTGAGCGACAGTGGACGAAAGTGGGTGTTGAGTGGGCATCAGTGGGCGGCAGTGGGCGGCGAGTGGATGACAGTGGGCGGTGAGTGGGCGACAGTGGGCGGTGAGTGGGCGGCAGTGGGCGGTGAGTGGGCGGCAGTGGGCGGTGAGTGAGCGACAGTGGACAAAAGTGGGTGTTGAGTGGGCATCAGTGGGCGGCAGTGGGCGGCGAGTGGGTGGCAGTGGGGGGTCAGTGGGTGGTCAGTGGGTGGCAGTGGACCAAAGTGGGTGGTAAGTGGGTGGCAGTGGGCGGTGAGTGAGCGACAGTGGACCAAAGTGGGTGGTAAGTGAGCGGCAGTGGGCGGCAGTGGGCGGTGAGTGAGCTACAGTGGGAGGCAGTGGGCGGCGAGGTGGCAGCAGTTGGCGACAGTGGGTGGTGAGTGGGCGACAGTGGGTGGTGAGTGGGCGACAGTGGGTGGTGAGTGGGCGACAGTGGGTGGTGAGTGGGCGACAGTGGGCGGTGAGTGGGCGACAGTGGGCGGTGAGTGGGCGACAGTGGGCGGTGAGTGGGCGACAGTGGGCGGTGAGTGGGCGACAGTGGGCGGTGAGTAGGCGACAGTGGGTGGTGAGTGGGTGGTGAGTGGATGACAGTGGGCGGTGAGTGGGCGACAGTGGGCGGTGAGTGGGCGACAGTGGGTGGTGAGTGGGTGGTGAGTGGATGACAGTGGGCGGTGAGTGGGCGACTGTGGGTGGTGAGTGGGTGACAGTGGGTGGCAGTGGGCAGCAGTGTGCGGTAGTGGGTGACGGTGGGTGGCAGTGGGCAGCGAGTGGGCGACAGTGGGCAGCGAGTGGGTGACGGGAAACAGTAGGCGGCAGGTTGCAACAGTGGGCAGTGAGTGGCCGACAGTGGAGGGCAGTGGGCGACAGTGGGCAATGAGTGGGCGGCAGTGGGCTGCGCGTGGGGGGCAGTGGGCGGTGAGTGGATGGCAATGGGCGGCAGTGGGCGGTGAGTGTGCGACAGTGGGTGGCAGTGGGCAGTGAGTGGCCGGCAGTGGGTGGCAGTGGGTGTTGAGTGGGCGGCAGTGGGCGGTGAGTGGGTGACAGTGGGCGGTGAGTGGGTGACAGTGGGTGGTGAGTGGGTGACAGTGGGCGGTGAATGGGTGACAGTGGGTGGCAGTGGGCAACAGTGTGCGGTAGTGGGTGACGGTGGGTGGCAGTGGTCAGCGAGTGGGTGACAGTGGGCGGTGAGTGGGTGACAGTGGGCGGTGAGTGGGCGACAGTGGGCGGTGAGTGGATGACAGTGGGCGGTGAGTGGGCGACAGTGGGCGGTGAGTGGATGACAGTGGGCGGTGAGTGGGCGGTGAGTGGGCGACAGTGGGCGGTGAGTGGATGACAGTGGGCGGTGAGTGGATGACAGTGGGCGGTGAGTGGGCGACAGTGGGCGGTGAGTGGATGACAGTGGGCGGTGAGTGGATGACAGTGGGCGGTGAGTGGATGACAGTGGGTGGTGAGTGGGCGACAGTGGGCGGTGAGTGGATGACAGTGGGTGGTGAGTGGGCGACAGTGGGCGGTGAGTGGGTGACAGTGGGTGGTGAGTGGGCGACTGTGGGTGGTGAGTGGGTGACAGTGGGCGGTGAGTGGATGACAGTGGGCGGTGAGTGGGTGACAGTGGGCGGTGAGTGGGTGACAGTGGGCGGTGAGTGGATGACAGTGGGTGGTGAGTGGGCGACAGTGGGCGGTGAGTGGATGACAGTGGGCGGTGAGTGGATGACAGTGGGCGGTGAGTGGGTGACAGTGGGCGGTGAGTGGGTGACAGTGGGCGGTGAGTGGGTGACAGTGGGCGGTGAGTGGGCGACTGTGGGTGGTGAGTGGGTGACAGTGGGCGACAGTGGGTGGTGAGTGGGCGACAGTGGGTGGCAGTGGGCAGCAGTGTGCGGTAGTGGGTGACGGTGGGCGGCAGTGGGCGACAGTGGGCAGAGAGTGGGTGACGGTGGGCAACAGTAGGCGGCGGGGTGCAACAGTGGGCGGTGAGTGGCCGACAGTGGAGGGCAGTGGGCGACAGTGGGCAGCGAGTGGGCAGCGCGTGGGGGGCAGTGGGCGGTGAGTGGGTGACAATGGGCGGTGAGTGGGCGACAGTGGGTGGCAGTGGGCAGTGAGTGACAGTGGGCGGTGAGTGGCCGGCAGTGGGCATTGAGTGGGCGATGAGTGGGCGACAGTGGGGGGCAGTGGGTGTTGAGTGGGTGGCAGTGGACGGTGAGAGGGCGGTGAGTGGGCGACAGTGGGCGGTGAGTGGGCGGTGAGTGGGTGGCAATGGGCAGTGAGTGGCCGGCAGTGGGCGTTGAGTGGGCGACAGTGGGCGGCAGTGGGTGGCAGTGGGCGACAGTGGACGAAAGTAGGTGGTGAGTGGGCAGCAGTGGGCGGTGAGTGGGCGGTGAGTGGGCGGCAGTGGACCGTGAGTGGGCGGCAGTGGGCGTTGAGTGGGCAGCAGTGGGCGTTGAGTGGGCGTTGAGTGGACGGCAGTGGGCGGCAGTGTGTGGCAGTGGGCAGTGAGTGGGCGACAGTGGACGAAAGTAGGTGGTGAGTGGGCGGCAGTGGGCGGTGAGTGGGTGGCAGTGGGTGGTGAGTGGGCAGCAGTGGGCAGTGAGTGGGCGACAGTGGACGAAAGTAGGTGGTGAGTGGGCGGCAGTGGGCGGTGAGTGGGCAGCAGTGGGCAGTGAGTGGGCGGCAGTGGGCGGTGAGTGGGTGGCAGTGGGCGGTGAGTGGGCGACAGTGGCCAAAAGTAGGTGGTGAGTGGGCAGCAGTGGGCGACAGTGGACGGTGAGTGGGCGTGAGTGGGCAGTGAGTGGACGACAGTGGGCGTTGAGTGGGCGACAGTGGACGAAAGTGGGTGTTGAGTGGGCATCAGTGGGCGGTCAGTGGGCGGTGAGTGGGTGGCAGTGGGCGGTCAGTGGGCGGTGAGTGGGTGGCAGTGGGCGGCGAGTGGGCAGCAGTGGGCGGTGAGTGGGCGTTGAGTGGGCGTTGAGTGGGTGGCAGTGGGCGGTGAGTGAGCGGCAGTGGGCGAAAGTAGGTGGTGATTGGGCGGCAGTGGGCGGCAGTGGGCGGTGAGTGGGCGGTGAGTGGGCGGCAGTGGACGGTGAGTGGGCGGTGAGTGGATGACAGTGGGCGGTGAGTGGGCGACAGTGGGTGGTGAGTGGGTGGTGAGTGGATGACAGTGGGCGGTGAGTGGGCGACTGTGGGTGGTGAGTGGGTGACAGTGGGTGGTGAGTGGGCGACTGTGGGTGGTGAATGGGTGACAGTGGGTGGCAGTGGGCAGCAGTGTGCGGTAGTGGGTGACGGTGGGTGGCAGTGGGCAGCGAGTGGGCGACAGTGGGCAGCGAGTGGGTGACGGGAAACAGTAGGCGGCAGGTTGCAACAGTGGGCAGTGAGTGGCCGACAGTGGAGGGCAGTGGGCGACAGTGGGCAATGAGTGGGCGGCAGTGGGCTGCGCGTGGGGGGCAGTGGGCGGTGAGTGGATGGCAATGGGCGGCAGTGGGCGGTGAGTGTGCGACAGTGGGTGGCAGTGGGCAGTGAGTGGCCGGCAGTGGGTGGCAGTGGGCGGTGAGTGGGCGGCAGTGGGCGGTGAGTGGGTGACAGTGGGCGGTGAGTGGGTGACAGTGGGTGGTGAGTGGGCGACAGTGGGCGGTGAATGGGTGACAGTGGGTGGCAGTGGGCAACAGTGTGCGGTAGTGGGTGACGGTGGGTGACAGTGGTCAGCGAGTGGGTGACAGTGGGCGGTGAGTGGGCGACAGTGGGCGGTGAGTGGATGACAGTGGGCGGTGAGTGGATGACAGTGGGCGGTGAGTGGATGACAGTGGGCGGTGAGTGGATGACAGTGGGTGGTGAGTGGATGACAGTGGGTGGTGAGTGGGCGACAGTGGGCGGTGAGTGGATGACAGTGGGCGGTGAGTGGGTGACAGTGGGCGGTGAGTGGGTGACAGTGGGTGGTGAGTGGGCGACAGTGGGCGGTGAGTGGATGACAGTGGGTAGTGAGTGGGCGACAGTGGGCGGTGAGTGGATGACAGTGGGCGGTGAGTGGGCGACAGTGGGCGGTGAGTGGATGACAGTGGGCGGTGAGTGGGTGACAGTGGGCGGTGAGTGGGTGACAGTGGGCGGTGAGTGGGCGACTGTGGGTGGTGAGTGGGTGACAGTGGGCGACAGTGGGTGGTGAGTGGGCGACAGTGGGTGGCAGTGGGCAGCAGTGTGCGGTAGTGGGTGACGGTGGGCGGCAGTGGGCGACAGTGGGCAGAGAGTGGGTGACGGTGGGCGACAGTAGGCGGCGGGGTGCAACAGTGGGCGGTGAGTGGCCGACAGTGGAGGGCAGTGGGCGACAGTGGGCAGCGAGTGGGCAGCGCGTGGGGGGCAGTGGGCGGTGAGTGGGTGACAATGGGCGGTGAGTGGGCGACAGTGGGTGGCAGTGGGCAGTGAGTGACAGTGGGCGGTGAGTGGCCGGCAGTGGGCATTGAGTGGGCGATGAGTGGGCGACAGTGGGGGGCAGTGGGTGTTGAGTGGGTGGCAGTGGACGGTGAGAGGGCGGTGAGTGGGCGACAGTGGGCGGTGAGTGGGCGGTGAGTGGGTGGCAATGGGCAGTGAGTGGCCGGCAGTGGGTGGTGAGTGGGCGGCAGTGGACCGTGAGTGGGCGGCAGTGGGCGTTGAGTGGGCGACAGTGGGCGGCAGTGGGTGGCAGTGGGCGACAGTGGACGAAAGTAGGTGGTGAGTGGGCAGCAGTGGGCGGTGAGTGGGCGGCAGTGGGCGTTGAGTGGGCGACAGTGGGCGGCAGTGGGTGGCAGTGGCCGACAGTGGACGAAAGTAGGTGGTGAGTGGGCAGCAGTGGGCGGTGAGTGGGCGGCAGTGGGCGTTGAGTGGGCGTTGAGTGGGCATTGAGTGGACGGCAGTGGGCGGCAGTGTGTGGCAGTGGGCAGTGAGTGGGCGACAGTGGACGAAAGTAGGTGGTGAGTGGGCGGTGAGTGGGTGGCAGTGGGCGGTGAGTGGGCAGCAGTGGGCAGTGAGTGGGCGACAGTGGACGAAAGTAGGTGGTGAGTGGGCGGCAGTGGGCGGTGAGTGGGTGGCAGTGGGCGGTGAGTGGGCAGCAGTGGGCAGTGAGTGGGCGGCAGTGTGCGACAGTGGGCGGCGAGTGGGCAGCAGTGGGCGGTGAGTGGGCAGCAGTGGGCGTTGAGTGGGCAGCAGTGGGCGTTGAGTGGGTGGCAGTGGGCGGTGAGTGGGCGACAGTGGCCAAAAGTAGGTGGTGAGTGGGCAGCAGTGGGCGGTGAGTGGGCGGCAGTGGACGGTGAGTGGGCGTGAGTGGGCAGTGAGTGGACGACAGTGGGCGTTGAGTGGGCGACAGTGGGTGACAGTGGGCGGTGACGGTGAGTGGGTGGCAGTGGGCAGTGAGTGGGCGACAGTGGGCGGCAGTGGGCGGTGAGTGAGCGACAGTGGACGAAAGTGGGTGTTGAGTGGGCATCAGTGGGCGGTGAGTGGGTGGCAGTGGGCGGTCAGTGGGCGGTGAGTGGGTGGCAGTGGGCGGCGAGTGGGCAGCAGTGGGCGTTGAGTGGGCGTTGAGTGGGTGGCAGTGGGCGGTGAGTGAGCGGCAGTGGGCGAAAGTAGGTGGTGATTGGGCGGCAGTGGGCGGCAGTGGGCGGTGACTGGGCAGCAGTGGGCGAAAGTAGGTGGTGATTGGGCGGCAGTGGGCGGCAGTGGGCGGTGAGTGGGCGGTGAGTGGGCGGCAGTGGACGGTGAGTGGGCGGTGAGTGGGCGACAGTGGGTGGCAGTGGGCGGTGAGTGAGCGACAGTGGACGAAAGTGGGTGTTGAGTGGGCATCAGTGGGCGGTCAGTGGGCGGTGAGTGGGCGGCAGTGGGCGGTCAGTGGGTGGCAGTGGGTGGCAGTGGGCGGTGAGTGAGCGACAGTGGACCAAAGTGGGTGGTAAGTGAGCGGCAGTGGGCGGTGAGTGAGCTACAGTGGATGAAAGTAAGTCGTGCGTGGGCAGCAGTGGGCGGTGAGTGGGCGACAGTGGACGGTGAGTGGGCGACAGTGGGCAGAGAGTGGGTGACGGTGGGCGACAGTAGGCGGCGGGGTGCAACAGTGGGCGGTGAGTGGGCGGCAGTGGACGGTGAGTGGGCGGCAGTGGGCGTTGAGTGGGCGACAGTGGGCGGCAGTGGGTGGCAGTGGGCGGTGAGTGGGCGTTGAGTGGGCGACAGTGGGCGGCAGTGGGTGGCAGTGGGCGGTGAGTGGGCGACAGTGGGCGGCAGTGGGCGGTGAGTGGGCATCAGTGGGCATTGAGTGGGCGGCAGTGGGCGTTGAGTGGGCGACAGTGGGCGGCAGTGGGCGGTGAGTGGGCATCAGTGGGCATTGAGTGGGCGGCAGTGGGCGTTGAGTGGGCGGTGAGTGGGCGGTAGTGGGCATTGAGTGGGCGTTGAGTGGGCGTTGAGTGGGCGGCAGTGGGCAGTGAGTGGGCGACAGTAGCCGAAAGTAGGCGGTGAGTGGGCGGCAGTGGACGGTGAGTGGGCATGAGTGGGCAGTGAGTGGACGACAGTGGGCATTGACTGGGCGACAGTGGGCGGTGACGGTGAGTGGGTGGCAGTGGGCAGTGAGTGGGCGGTGAGTGGGCGGTGAGTGGGCGGCAGTGGGCGGTGAGTGAGCGACAGTGGACGAAAGTGGGTGTTGAGTGGGCATCAGTGGGCGGTCAGTGGGCGGTGAGTGGGCAGCAGTGGGCGATGAGTGGGCGTTGAGTGGGTGGCAGTGGGTGGTGAGTGAGCGGCAGTGGGCGAAAGTAGGTGGTGATTGGGCGGCAGTGGGCGGTGAGTGGGCGACAGTGGGCGGTGAATGGGCAGCAGTGGGCGGCAGTGGACGGTGAGTGGGCGGTGAGTGGGCGACAGTGGGCGGTGAGTGAGCGACAGTGGACGAAAGTGGGTGTTGAGTGGGCATCAGTGGGCGGTCAGTGGGCGGTCAGTGGGCGGCAGTGGGCGGTGAGTGGGTGGCAGTGGGCGGTCAGTGGGTGGCAGTGGGCGGTGAGTGAGCGACAGTGGACCAAAGTGGGTGGTAAGTGGGTGGTAAGTGAGCGGCAGTGGGCGGTGAGTGAGCTACAGTGGGAGGCAGTGGGCGGTCAGTGGGTGGCAGTGGGCGGTGAGTGAGCTACAGTGGATGAAAGTAAGTCGTGCGTG
The DNA here is from genome assembly GCF_044704955.1 of Pristiophorus japonicus. NCBI lineage: Eukaryota > Metazoa > Chordata > Chondrichthyes > Pristiophoridae > Pristiophorus > Pristiophorus japonicus. Next base: position 128,365,758 of record NC_091982.1, read on the forward strand.
GGCAGCAGTGGGCGGTGAGTGGGCGACAGTGGACGGTGAGTGAGCTACAGTGGGAGGCAGTGGGCGGCGAGGTGGCATCAGTTGGCGACAGTGGGCGGTGAGTGGGCGAAAGTGGGCGGTGAGTGGGCGACAGTGGGTGGTGAGTGGATGACAGTGGGCGGTGAGTGGACGACAGTGGGCGGTGAGTGGGCGGTGAGTGGGCGACAGTGGGTGGTGAGTGGGTGACAGTGGGCGACAGTGGGTGGTGAGTGGGTGACAGTGGGTGGCAGTGGGCAGCAGTGTGCGGTAGTGGGTGACGGTGGGTGGCAGTGGGCAGCGAGTGGGTGACGGGAAACAGTAGGCGGCAGGTTGCAACAGTGGGCAGTGAGTGGCCGGCAGTGGGCGACAGTGGGCAATGAGTGGGCGGCAGTGGGCTGCGCGTGGGGGGCAGTGAGCGGTGAGTGGGTGGCAGTGGGCAGTGAGTGGCCGGCAGTGGGTGGCAGTGGGTGTTGAGTGGGCGGCAGTGGGCGACAGTGGGTAGTGAGTGGGTGACAGTGGGCGGTGAATGGGTGACAGTGGGTGGCAGTGGGCAGCGAGTGGGTGACAGTGGGCGGTGAGTGGGCGGTGAGTGGGCGACAGTGCATGGTGAGTGGGTGACAGTGGGCGGTGAGTGGGTGACAGTGGGCGGTGAGTGGGTGACAGTGGGTGGTGAGTGGGTGACAGTGGGCGACAGTGGGCGGTGAGTGGGCGACAGTGGGCGGTGAGTGGGCGACGGTGGGCGGTGAGTGGGCGACAGTGGGTGGTGAGTGGGTGACAGTGGGCGACAGTGGGTGATGGTGGGTGGCAGTGGGCAGCGAGTGGGTGACAGTGGGCGGTGAGTGGGCGGCAGTGGGTGGTGAGTGGATGACAGTGGGCGGTGAGTGGGTGACAGTGGGCGGTGAGTGGGTGACAGTGGGCGGTGAGTGGGTGACAGTGGGCGGTGAGTGGGCGACAGTGGGTGGTGAGTGGGTGACAGTGGGCGACAGTGGGCGGTGAGTGGGCGACAGTGGGCGGTGAGTGGGCGACGGTGGGCGGTGAGTGGGTGACAGTGGGCGGTGAGTGGGTGACATTGGGTGGTGAGTGGGTGACAGTGGGCGGTGAATGGGTGACAGTGGGTGGCAGTGGGCAACAGTGTGCGGTAGTGGGTGATGGTGGGTGGCAGTGGGCAGCGAGTGGGTGACAGTGGGCGGTGAGTGGGCGGCAGTGGGTGGTGAGTGGATGACAGTGGGCGGTGAGTGGGTGACAGTGGGCGGTCAGTGGGCGCTGAGTGGGTGACAGTGGGCGGTGAGTGGGCGGTGAGTGGGCGACAGTGGGTGGTGAGTGGGTGACAGTGGGCGGTGAGTGGGCGACAGTGGGCGGTGAGTGGGCGACAGTGGGTGGTGAGTGGGTGACAGTGGGCGGTGAGTGGGCGGCAGTGGGCGGTGAGTGGGCGACAGTGGGCGGTGAGTGGGTGACAGTGGGCGGTGAGTGGGCGACAGTGGGTGGTGAGTGGGCGACAGTGGGCGGTGAGTGGGTGGTGAGTGGGTGACAGTGGGCGCTGAGTGGGTGACAGTGGGCGGTGAGTGGGCGGTGAGTGGGCGACAGTGGGTGGTGAGTGGGTGACAGTGGGCGGTGAGTAGGCGACAGTGGGCGGTGAGTGGGCGACAGTGGGTGGTGAGTGGGCGACAGTGGGCGGTGAGTGGGCGACAGTGGGCGGTGAGTGGGCGACAGTGGGCGGTGAGTGGGCGGTGAGTGGGTGACAGTGGGCGGTGAATGGGTGACAGTGGGTGGCAGTGGGCAACAGTGTGCGGTAGTGGGTGACGGTGGGAGGCAGTGGGCAGCGAGTGGGCAGCGAGTGGGTGGCAGTGGGTGGTGAGTGGATGACAGTGGGCGGTGAGTGGGTGACAGTGGGCGGTGAGTGGGTGACAGTGGGTGGTGAGTGGATGACAGTGGGTGGTGAGTGGGTGAAAGTGGGCAGTGAGTGGGTGACAGTGGGCGGTGAGTGGGTGAAAGTGGGCAGTGAGTGGGTGACAGTGGGCGGTGAGTGGGTGAAAGTGGGCAGTGAGTGGGCGGTGAGTGGGCGGTGAGTGGATGACAGTGGGCGGTGAGTGGGTGAAAGTGGGCAGTGAGTGGGCGGTGAGTGGGCGACAGTGGGCGGTGAGTGGGCGACAGTGGGCGGTGAGTGGGTGACAGTGGGCGGTGAGTGGGCGACAGTGGGCGGTGAGTGGATGACAGTGGGCGGTGAGTGGGTGAAAGTGGGCAGTGAGTGGGTGACAGTGGGCGGTGAGTGGGTGAAAGTGGGCGGTGAGTGGGCGGAGAGTGGGCGACAGTGGGCGGTGAGTGGATGACAGTGGGCGGTGAGTGGGTGACAGTGGGCGGTGAGTGGGCGACTGTGGGTGATGAGTGGGTGACAGTGGGTGACAGTGGGTGGTCAGTGGGTGGCAGTGGGCAGCAGTGTGCGGTAGTGGGTGACGGTGGGTGGCAGTGGACAGCGAGTGGGTGACAGTGGGCAGCGAGTGGGTGACGGACAACAGTAGGCGGCAGGTTGCAACAGTGGGCAGTGAGTGGCCGACAGTGGAGGGCAGTGGGCGACAGTGGGCAATGAGTGGGCGGCAGTGGGCTGCGCGTGGGGGGCAGTGGGCGGTGAGTGGGTGGCAATGGGCGGCAGTGGGCGGTGAGTGGCCGGCAGTGGGTGTTGAGTGGGCGGCAGTGGGTGGTGAGTGGGTGACAGTGGGCGGTGAGTGGGTGACAGTGGGCGACAGTGGGTGGTGAGTGGGCGACAGTGGGTGGTGAGTGGGCGACAGAGGGTGATGAGTGGGTGACAGTGGGCGGTGAGTGGGCGACAGTGGGCGACAGTGGGCGGTGAGTGGGTGACAGTGGGCGGTGAGTGGGTGACAGTGGGCGACAGTGGGTGGTGAGTGGGCGACAGTGGGCGGTGAATAGGTGACAGTGGGTGGCAGTGGGCAGCAGTGTGCGGTAGTGGGTGACGGTGGGCGACAGTGGGCAGCGAGTGGGTGACAGTGGGGGGCAGTGGGCGGTGAGTGGGCGGCAGTGGACGGTGAATGGGCGTCAGTGGGCATTGAGTGGACATCAGTGGGCATTGAATGGGCGACAGTGGGCGGCAGTGGGTGGTGAGTGAGCGAAAGTGGACGAAAGTGGGTGGTGAGTGAGCAACAGCGGGCGGCGAGTGGGTGACAGTGGGTGGAAGTGGGCAGCAGTGTGTGGTAGTGGGTGACTGTGGGCGGCAGTGGGCAGCGAGTGGGTGACAGTTGGCAGCGAATGGGTGATGGGCGACAGTAGGCGGCAGGGTGCAACAGTGGGCGGTGAGTGGCCGACAGTGGACAGCGAGTGGGTGACCGTGCGCGATAGTGGTCAGTGAGTGGGTGACAGTGGGTGGTGTGTGGGCGACAGTGGGCAGCGAGTGGGTGACAGTTGGCAGCGAATGTGTGATGGGCGACAGTAGGCGGCAGGGTGCAACAGTGGGCGGTGAGTGGCCGACAGTGGGCAGCGAGTGGGTGACCGTGCGCGATAGTGGTCAGTGAGTGGGCGACAGTGGGCTGTGAGTGGGTGACAGTGAGTGGTGAGTGGACGATGAGTGGGTGATCAGTGGGTGGCAGTGGGCGACAGTGGACGAAAGTGGGTGGTAAGTGAGCGACAGTGGGTGGTGAGTGGGTGACAGTGGGGGGCAGTGGGCGGTGAGTGGGCAGCAGTGGGCAGCAGTGTGCGGTAGTGGGTGACGGTGGGCGACAGTGGGCAGCGAGTGGGTGACAGTGGGGGGCAGTGGGCGGTGAGTGGGCGGCAGTGGGTGGCAGTGGGCAGCAGTGTGTGGTAGTGGGTGACGGTGGGCGGCAGTGGGCAGCGAGTCGGTGACAGTTGGCAGCGAGTGGGTGACAGTGGGTGGTGAGTGGACGATGAGTGGGTGATCAGTGGGTGGCAGTGGGCGACAGTGGATGAAAGTGGGTGGCAATGGGCGGTGAGTGAGCTACAGTGGATGAAAGTAAGTGGTGAGTGGGCAGCAGTGGGCGATAGTGGGCGGCAGTGGGCGGTGAGTGGGCGGCTGTGGGCGACAGTGGGCAACAGTGGGTGGCGAGGTGGCAGCAGTTGGCGACAGTGGGCGGCATTGGGCGGCAGTGGGCGACAGTGGGTGGTGAGTGGACGACGAATGGGTGGTGAATGGGCGACAGTGGGCAGCAGTGTGCGGTAGTGGGTGACGGTGGGTGGCAGTGGGCAGCGAGTGGGTGACGGTGGGTGACGGTGGGTGACGGTGGGCGACAGTAGGCGGCAGGGTGCAACAGTGGGCGGTTAGTGGCCGAAAGTGGAGGGCAGTGGGCGACAGTGGGCAGCGAGTGGGCAGTGCGTGGGGGGCAGTGGGCGGTGAGTGGGTGACAATGGGCGGCAGTGGGCGACAGTGGGCGGTGAGTGGGTGGCAGTGGGCAGTGAGTGGCCGGCAGTGGGCGGTGAGTGGGCGTCAGTGGGCATTGAGTGGACGGTGAGTGGGCGACAGTGGGCATTGAGTGGGCGGTGAGTGGGCGGCAGTGGACGAAAGTGGGTGGTGAGTGAGTGACAGTGGGCAGCAGTGGGTGGCAGTGGGTGGTGAGTGGGCAGCAGTGGGCGGCAGTGGGCATTGAGTGGGTGGCAGTGGGCGGTGAGTGGGCAGCAGTGGGTGGCAGTGGGTGGTGAGTGGGCAGCAGTGGGCGGCAGTGGGCAGTGAGTGGGCAGCAATGGGCGGCAGTGGGCATTGAGTGGGTGGCAGTGGGCGGTGAGTGGGTGACAGTGGGCATTGAGTGAGCGACAGTGGACGAAAGTAGGTGGTGAGTGGGCAGCATTGGGCGGGCAGTGGGCAGCATTGGGCAGCGAGTGGGCGGCTGTGGGTGGTGAGTGGGTGACAGTGGGCGACAGTGGGCGGTGAGTGGGCGACTGTGGGTGGTGAGTGGGTGACAGTGGGCGGTGAATGGGAGGTGAGTGGATGACGAGCGGGTGGTGAGTGGGCGACAGTGGGCGACAGTGGGTGATGAGTGGGTGACAGTGCGTGGCAGTGGGCAGCAGTGTGCGGTAGTGGGTGACGGTGGGTGGCAGTGGGCAGCAAGTGGGCGACAGTGGGCAGTGAGTGGGTAACAGTGGGCGACAGTAGGTGGCAGGGTGCAACAGTGGGCGGTGAGTGGGCAGCAGTGGGTGGCAGTGGGCAGTGAGTGGCCGGCAGTGGGCGGCTGTGGGTGGCAGTGGGCAGCGAGTGGGTGACGGTGGGTGACGGTGGGCGACGGTGGGCGACGGTGGGTGATGGTGGGTGACGGTGGGCGGCAGGGTGCAACAGTGGGCGGTTAGTGGCCGAAAGTGGAGGGCAGTGGGCGACAGTGGGCAGCGAATGGGCAGTGCGTGGGGGGCAGTGGGCGGTGAGTGGGTGACAATGGGCGGCAGTGGGCGACAGTGGGCGGTGAGTGGGCGAGAGTGGGTGGCAATGGGCAGTGAGTGGGCGACCGTGGGCGGTGAGTGGGCGGCAGTGGGCGTTGAGTGGGCGGCAGTGGGCGGTGAGTGGACGGTCAGTGGGCATTGAGTGGGCGGTGAGTGGGCGACTGGGCGGTGAGTGGGCGGCAGTGGGCGCCATTGGGCGTTGAGTGGGTGACGGTGGGCGACAGTAGGCGGCAGGGTGCAACAGTGGGCGGTTAGTGGCCGAAAGTGGAGGGCAGTGGGCGACAGTGGGCAGCGAATGGGCAGTGCGTGGGGGGCAGTGGGCGGTGAGTGGGTGACAATGGGCGGTGAGTGGGTGACAATGGGCGGCAGTGGGCGACAGTGGGCGGCAGTGGGCAGTGAGTGGCCGGCAGTGGGCGACAGTGGGCGGTGAGTGGGCGTCAGTGGGCATTGAGTGGACGGTGAGTGGGCGACAGTGGGCGGTGAGTGGGCGGCAGTGGGCGTTGAGTGGGCGGCAGTGGACGAAAGTGGGTGGTGAGTGAGTGACAGTGGGCAGCAGTGGGTGGTGAGTGGGCGACAGTGGGCGGTCAGTGGGCGGTAGTGGGCGACAGTGGGCGGGGAGTGGGCAGCAGTGGGCGGCAGTGGGCGGTGAGTGGGCAGCAATGGGCGGCAGTGGGCATTGAGTGGGTGGCAGTGGGCGGTGAGTGGGTGACAGTGGGCGTTGAGTGAGCGACAGTCGACGAAAGTAGGTGGTGAGTGGGCAGCAGTGGCCGGGCAGTGGGCAGCATTGGGCGGCAGTGGGCAGCAATGGGCGACAGTGGGCGGTGAGTGGGCAGCAGTGGGCGGTGAGTGGGCGACAGTGGGCGGTGAGTGGGCGACAGTGGGTGGCAGTGGACGAAAGTAAGTGGTGAGTGGGCAGCAGTGGGTGACAGTGGGTGGCAGTGGGCGGTGAGTGGGCGGCATTGGGCAGCAGTGGGGGGCAGTGGGTGACAGTGGGCGACAGTGGCCGGTGAGTGGGCGACGGGTGGGTGGTGAGTAGGTGACAGTGGGCGGTGAGTGGGTGACAGTGGGCGGTGAGTGGGCGGTGAGTGGGTGACAGTGGGCGGTGAGTGACCGACAGTGGACGAAAGTGGGTGGTAAGTGAGCGACAGTGGGCGGTGAGTGGGCGACAGTGGGCGGTGAGTGGGCGACAGTGGGCGGTGAGTGGGCGACAGTGGGTGGCAGTGGACGAAAGTAAGTGGTGAGTGGGCAGCAGTGGGTGACAGTGGGTGGCAGTGGGCGGTGAGTGGGCGGCATTGGGCAGCAGTGGGGGGCAGTGGGTGACAGTGGGCGACAGTGGCCGGTGAGTGGGCGACGGGTGGGTGGTGAGTAGGTGACAGTGGGCGGTGAGTGGGTGACAGTGGGCGGTGAGTGGGCGGTGAGTGGGTGACAGTGGGCGGTGAGTGAGCGACAGTGGACGAAAGTGGGTGTTGAGTGGGCATCAGTGGGCGGTCAGTGGGCGGTGAGTGGGCGGCAGTGGGCGGTGAGTGGGTGGCAGTGGGCGGTGAGTGAGCGACAGTGGACCAAAGTGGGTGGTAAGTGAGCGGCAGTGGGCAGCAGTGGGCGGCAGTGGGCGACAGTGGATGGTGAGTGAGCTACAGTGGGAGGCAGTGGGCGGCGAGGTGGCATCAGTTGGCGACAGTGGGTGGTGAGTGGGCGACAGTGGGCGGTGAGTGGGTGACAGTGGGTGGTGAGTGGATGACAGTGGGCGGTGAGTGGGCGACAGTGGGCGGTGAGTGGGCGGTGAGTGGGTGACAGTGGGTGGTGAGTGGATGACAGTGGGCGGTGAGTGGGCGACAGTGGGCGGTGAGTGGGCGGTGAGTGGGCGACAGTGGGTGGTGAGTGGATGACAGTGGGCGGTGAGTGGGTGGTGAGTGGGCGGTGAGTGGGCGGTGAGTGGGCGACAGTGGGTGGTGAGTGGGCGACAGTGGGCGGTGAGTGGGCGACAGTGGGCGACAGTGGGTGGTGAGTGGGCGGTGAGTGGGCGACAGTGGGCGGTGAGTGGGCGACAGTGGGCGGTGAGTGGGCGACAGTGGGCGACAGTGGGTGGTGAGTGGGCGACAGTGGGCGACAGTGGGTGGTGAGTGGGCGACAGTGGGTGGTGAGTGGGCGACAGTGGGCGACAGTGGGTGGTGAGTGGGCGACAGTGGGCGACAGTGGGTGGTGAGTGGATGACAGTGGGCGGCGAGTGGGCCACAGTGGGCGGCGAGTGGGCGACAGTGGACGAAAGTGGGTGGTGAGTGAGTGACAGTGGGCAGCAGTGAGTGGGTGACAGTGGGCGGTCAGTAGGCGGTAGTGGGCGACAGTGGGCGGGGAGTGGGCAGCAGTGGGCGGCAGTGGGCGGTGAGTGGGCAGCAATGGGCGGCAGTGGGCATTGAGTGGGTGGCAGTGGGCGGTGAGTGGGTGACAGTGGGTGGTGAGTGGGCGACAGTGGGCGACAGTGGGTGGTGAGTGGATGACAGTGGGCGGCGAATGGGCCACAGTGGGCGGCGAGTGGGCGACAGTGGACAAAAGTGGGTGGTGAGTGAGTGACAGTGGGCAGCAGTGGGTGGTGAGTGGGCGACAGTGGGCGGTCAGTGGGCGGTAGTGGGTGACAGTGGGCGGGGAGTGGGCAGCAGTGGGCGGCAGTGGGCGGTGAGTGGGCAGCAATGGGCGGCAGTGGGCATTGAGTGGGTGGCAGTGGGCGGTGAGTGGGTGACAGTGGGCGTTGAGTGAGCGACAGTCGACGAAAGTAGGTGGTGAGTGGGCAGCAGTGGCCGGGCAGTGGGCAGCATTGGGCGGCAGTGGGCAGCAATGGGCGACAGTGGGCGGTGAGTGGGCAGCAGTGGGCGGTGAGTGGGCAGCAGTGGGCGGTGAGTGGGCGACAGTGGGCGGTGAGTGGGCGACAGTGGGTGGCAGTGGACGAAAGTAAGTGGTGAGTGGGCAGCAGTGGGCGGCAGTGGGTGACAGTGGGTGGCAGTGGGCGGTGAGTGGGCGGCATTGGGCAGCAGTGGGGGGCAGTGGGTGACAGTGGGTGACAGTGGCCGGTGAGTGGGCGACGGGTGGGTGGTGAGTAGGTGACAGTGGGCGGTGAGTGGGTGACAGTGGGCGGTGAGTGAGCGACAGTGGACGAAAGTGGGTGGTAAGTGAGCGGCAGTGGGCAGCAGTGGGCGGCAGTGGGCGACAGTGGATGGTGAGTGAGCTACAGTGGGAGGCAGTGGGCGGCGAGGTGGCATCAGTTGGCGACAGTGGGTGGTGAGTGGGCGACAGTGGGCGGTGAGTGGGCGACAGTGGGTGGTGAGTGGATGACAGTGGGCGGTGAGTGGGCGACAGTGGGCGGTGAGTGGGCGGTGAGTGGGCGACAGTGGGTGGTGAGTGGATGACAGTGGGTGGTGAGTGGGCGACAGTGGGCGACAGTGGGCGGTGAGTGGGCGGTGAGTGGGCGACAGTGGGTGGTGAGTGGATGACAGTGGGTGGTGAGTGGGCGACAGTGGGCGGTGAGTGGGCGGTGAGTGGGCGACAGTGGGTGGTGAGTGGGCGGTGAGTGGGCGACAGTGGGCGGTGAGTGGGCGGTGAGTGGGCGACAGTGGGTGGTGAGTGGGCGGTGAGTGGGCGACAGTGGGTGGTGAGTGGGCAGTGAGTGGGCGACAGTGGGCGGTGAGTGGGCGGTGAGTGGGCGGTGAGTGGGCGACAGTGGGCGGTGAGTGGGCGGTGAGTGGGCGACAGTGTGTGATAGTGGGTGGTGAGTGGGCGACAGTGTGTGATAGTGGGTGGTGAGTGGGCGACAGTGGGTGGTGAGTGGGCGACAGTGGGTGGTGAGTGGGTGACAGTGGGTGGTGAGTGGGTGACAGTGGGTGACAGTGGGCGGTGAGTGGGGTGCGAGTGGGCGACAGTGGATTGTGAGTGGGCGACAGTGTGTGACAGTGGGCGGTGAGTGGGCGACAGTGGGCGGTGAGTGGGCGGTGAGTGGGCGACAGTGGGCGGTGAGTGGGAGACGGTGGGCGACAATGGGTGACAGTGGGCAGTGAGTGGGCGGCGAGTGGGTGGCGAGTGGGCGACAGTGGGTGATGGTGGGCGACGAGTGGGCGGTGAGTGGGTGACGAGTGGGCGACAGTGAGCGACGAGTGGGCGACGAGTGGGTGATGGTGAGCGACGAGTGGGCGACGAGTGGGTGATGGTGGGCGACGAGTGGGCGGTGAGTGGGTGATGGTGGGCGACGAGTGGGCGGTGAGTGGGTGACGAGTGGGCGGTGAGTGGGTGACGAGTGGGTGATGGTGGGCGACGAGTGGGCGACAGTGAGCGACGAGTGGGCGGTGAGTGGGTGATGGTGGGCGACGAGTGGGCGGTGAGTGGGTGACGAGTGGGCGGTGAGTGGGTGACGAGTGGGTGATGGTGGGCGACGAGTGGGCGACAGTGAGCGACGAGTGGGCGACGAGTGGGTGATGGTGGGCGACGAGTGGGCGGTGAGTGGGTGACGAGCGGGCGACAGTGGGCAATGAGTGGGCGACGAGTGGGTGACAGTGGGCGGTGAGTGGGCTACGAGTGGGCGACAGTGGGTGACGGTGGGCGACAGTGGGCGGTGAGTGGGCGACGAGCGGGCGACAGTGGGCAATGAGTGGGCGACAGTGGGCGACGAGTGGGTGACAGTGGGCAATGAGTGGGCGACAGTGGGCGACGAGTGGGTGACAGTGGGCAATGAGTGGGCGACAGTGGGCGACGAGTGGGTGACAGTGGGCAGTGATTGGGCGACAGTGGGCGGTGAGTGGGCAACGAGCGGGCGACAGTGGGCAATGAGTGGGCGACAGTGGGCGGTGAGTGGGCAACGAGCGGGCGACAGTGGGCAATGAGTGGGCGACAGTGGGCGGTGAGTGGGCAACGAGTGGGCGACAGTGGGCGACGAGTGGGTGACAGTGGGCAATGAGTGGGCGACAGTGGGCGACGAGTGGGTGACAGTGGGCAGTGATTGGGCGACAGTGGGCGGTGAGTGGGCAAATAGCGGGCGACAGTGGGCGACAGTGGGCAATGAGTGGGCGACAGTGGGCGGTGAGTGGGCAATGAGTGGGCGACAGTGGGCAATGAGTGGGCGACAGTGGGCGGTGAGTGGGCAACGAGCGGGCGACAGTGGGCAATGAGTGGGCGACAGTGGGCGGTGAGTGGGCAACGAGTGGGCGACAGTGGGCGACGAGTGGGCGACAGTGGGCAGTGATTGGGCGACAGTGGGCGGACAGTGGGCGACAGTGGGCGGTGAGTGGGCGACAGTGGGCAGTGATTGGGCGACAGTGGGCGGTGAGTGGGCGACAGTGGGCGACAGTGGGCGGTGAGTGGGCGACAGTGGGCAGTGATTGGGCGACAGTGGGCAGTGAGTGGGCGACAGTGGGTGGTGAGTGGGCGACAGTGGGCGGTGAGTGGGCGACAGTGGGCGACAGTGGGCGGTGAGTGGGCGACAGTGGGCAGTGATTGGGCGACAGTGGGCAGTGAGTGGGCGACAGTGGGCGATGAGTGGGCGACAGTGGGCAGTGATTGGGCGACAGTGGGCAGTGAGTGGGCGACAGTGGGCGATGAGTGGGCGACAGTGGGCGGTGAGTGGGTGACAGTGGGCGATGAGTGGGCGACAGTGGGCGATGAGTGGGCGACAGTGGGCGGTGAGTGGGTGACAGTGGGCGGTGAGTGGGCGACAGTGGGCGATGAGTGGGCGACAGTGGGCAGTGATTGGGCGACAGTGGGCGGACAGTGGGCGACAGTGGGCGGTGAGTGGGCGACAGTGGGTGACGAGTGGGCGGTGAGTGGGCGACAGTGGGCGACAGTGGGCGGACAGTGGGCGACAGTGGGCGGTGAGTGGGCGACAGTGGGTGACGAGTGGGCGGTGAGTGGGCGGTGAGTGGGCGACAGTGGGCGGTGAGTGGGTGACAGTGGGCGATAGTGGTTGACAGGGGGCGACAGTGGGTGACGAGTGGGCAGCAGTTGGCGACGAGTGGGCAGCAGTGGGCGACAGTGGGTGACAGTGGGCAATAGGGTGTGACAGGGGGCGACAGTGGGTGATGGGGCGACAGGGGGTGTCAGTGGGTGATAGGGCGACAGGGGGCGGCATTGGGCGGTAAGGCCACCAATATCAGGGCCTCAGTCTCTAAGGGACCAATGCCTACTCTTGCTACTCTTTCCTGTTTACATACCTGTAAAAGCTCTTTCAATCTGTTTTTATATTTCTTCTTAGTTTTCTCTCATAGTCTATTTTTTCCCTTTTAACCAAAGTTTTGGTCACCCTATGCTGGTTTCTGAAACTCTCCCAATCCTCAGGCTTACTACTATTCTTCGCAACATTATAAGCTGCTTGAAATCTAATGCTATCCTTAACTTCTTAAGTTAGCCACGGATGGATCACTTTCCTGTGGAGTTTTTGTTTCTTAATGGAATGTATTTTTGTTGAGAATTGCGAAATATGTCTTTGAATGCCAGCCACTGCTTATCTATTGCCATACCTTTTAATCTAATTTCCCAATCTACCTTAGCCAACTCACCTTCATATCTATGTAATTGGCTTTATTTACATTTAAGACTCTAGTTTTGGACTTAGGCAAGTCGCTCTCAAGCGTAATGTGCAATTCTATCGTATTGTGATCACTCTGCCCCAGAGGGTCCTTTACGATGAGATTACTAATTAACCCTGTCTCATTACACAATACAAGATCTAATATAGCTGATTCCCTGGTTGGTTCCATGACGTATCGTTCTAGGAAACTGTCCCGAATGCATTCCCTGAACTTGTCCTCCAGATTACCTTTGCCATTTTGATTTGCCCAGTCTATATGAAGATTAAACTCCCCCACGATTATTGCAATACGTTTGTTACAAGCTCCTGCTATTTCTTGATTAATATACTGCCCAACGGTATAGCTATTGTTAGGGGGCCTATATATTGCTCCCACCAGTGTTTTCTGCCCCTTGTCTTTCCTTATCGCCACCCATACTGATTCTACCTCCTGATCTTCCGAGCCTCGATCCTTTCTTTCCAGTGTCCTTATCTCATCCTTTATTATCAGGGCTACCCCCCGCCCCCCTTTAACATTCTGCCTGTCTGCCCAAAACATCGTATACCCTGGAACATTTAGTTCCCAACCTTGGTCACCTTGCAACCACATCTCTGTAATGGCTATTAGATCAAACCCATTTATCTCTATTTGTGCCACGAGTTCATCTATCTTGTTGCCTGATAGTCTGTGTCACAGAGTACTTAAGGAAGTGGCCCTAGAAATAGTGGATGCATTGGTAGTCATTTTCCAACAGTCTATCAACTCTGGATCAGTTCCTATGGACTGAAGGGTAGCTAATGTAACACCACTTTTTAAAAAAGGAGGGAGAGAGAAAACAGGGAATTATAGACTGAGGGGTTAGCCTGACATTGGTAGTGGGGAAAATGTTGGAATCAATTATTAAATATGTAATAGCATGGATGGATTTATGAAAGGGAAATGTAATATCTCCAAGTTTGCAGATGACACTAAGCTGGGTGGCAGTGTGAGCTGTGAGGAGGCTGCTAAGAGACTGCAGGCTGACTTGGACAGGTTAGGTGAGTGGGCAAATGCATGGCAGATGCAGTATATTGTAGATAAATGTGAGGTTATCTACTTTGGTGGCAAAAACAGGAAGACAGAATATTATCTGAATGGTGACAGATTAGGAAAAGGGGGGGTGCAATGCGACCTGGGTGTCATGGTACATCAGTCATTGAAAGTTTGCATGCAAGTACAGCAGGTGGTGAAGAAAGCAAATGGCATGTTGGCCTTCATAGTGAGAGGATTTGAGTATAGGAGCAGGGAGGTCTTACTGCAGTTGTACAGGGCCTTGGTGAGGCCACACCTTGAATATTGTGTTCAGTTTTGGTCTCCTAATCTGAGGAAGGACATTCTTGCTATTGAGGGAGTGCAGCGAAGGTTCACCAGACTGATTCCCGGGATGGCAGGACTGACATATGAAGAAAGACTGGATCGACTCGGCTTATATTCACTGGAATTTAGAAGGATGAGAGAGGATCTCATAGAAACATATAAAATTCTGACAAGACTGGACAGGTTAGATGCAGGAAGAATGTTCCCGATGTTGGGGAAGTCCAGAACCAGGGCTCACAGTCTAAGGATAAAAGGTAGGCCATTTAGGACCGAGATGAGGAGAAACTACTTCACTCAGAGAATTGTGAACCTGTGGAATTATCCATCACAGAGAGTTGTTGAGGCCACTTCATTAGATATATTCAAAAGGGATCAAGGGGTATGGAGAGAAAGCAAGAAAGGGGTACTGAGGTGAATGATCAACCATGATCTTATTGAATGATAGTGCAAGCTCGAAGGGCCGAATGGCCTGCTCCTGCACCTATTTTCTATGTTTCTATGTTTCTATGAATGCTCTGTGCATTCAGATAAAGAGCCTTTAATTTAATTATTTTACCATTATTCCCTGCTGCACTGCTACCGTTAAACTCTCTGTCCCTCCTGTCACACTCTGCTTATTTTTACCCAAATCGCTACACTGCTTGATTGCATTGACCTTTCTCTTTAAATATCTACATTTCCCCTCACTCTCTCTCTCTCTCTCCATCCCTGTCACTCTCTCTCTCGCCATGTCCCACTCTCTCTTTTTCCATATACCTGTCTCTCTCTCTCTCTCTCTCCACATCTCGCTCTCTCTCTCCATGTACCTGTGTGTGTCTGTCTCTCTCTCCCCCCACGTTTCACTCTCGCTCTCTCTCCATGTCCCCGACTCTGTCTCTCACTCTCCATGTCCCTGTCCTCTCTCTCTCTCTCTCTCCCTCTCTCTCACCATGTCCCTGTCCTCTCTCTCTCTCTCCCCCAGTCTCTCTCTCCATCAGTCTCTCTCTCTCTCTATCCATGTCCCTGCCTCTCTCTTTCTTTTTCTCCACTCTCCCTCTCCCCACTGGTCTCTCTCATTCTCTCCCTCTCTCTCTCCATGTGCTTGCCACTCTCTCTCTCTCTCTCCATACCTGTCTCTCTGGAGGCCCCAAACTGCGGAAGAACACCAGAGGCAGGTTGGGGCCATAAAAGGAGCAGCGGGCAGCGGCCTGGGAGCAGCATGGAGGCCTCGGGGAGTAGCGTGGAGGCATGTCACCTCAGGGAGCAGTGCGAGCTGCGAAGGCAGTGAAGAGCGATGTCATCAAGGTCCAGGTCGGAGATTGGAGCATGGGCAGGTACAGCTGGAACAGCGAGTTTGGGGCGAAGGAGTGGCAACAGACTGTGGAGGGTTGTGATCGGGGCCCAGGAGAGGCGTGAGTTCGGGGCTCAGGGGCAGCACGTGTCAGCCCACACTGTGATATGTGTGTGCACTAGGTCCGTGCAGCAGAGCTGGTCTCCAGTCATCCTGGTTAACCATTGCCACTGGACCAAGGCCATGAGTTGGCTGGTGTGCAACAGTCACCACACATTTAAAAAATCCATGCACAGGCATCTTCCACCCTTCAGGATGTAGTTCGGGATCTGGAATATTAGGTCCTTCTTTGGAACACCTGTGAACTCATCCTCATTTCGAGGGACTGCCTATGATGATGATACGATGACCTGTCTCTCTCTACAGGTCTCTCTCTCTCTCTCTCTCTCTCTCTCTCCATGTCCCTGCCACTCTCGCTCTCTCTCTCTCTCTCCCTCCATGTCCCTGCCTCTCTCTCTCTCTCTCTGATACGACCTTACTATACAGTATAAATGCACACGAGGCCCATGCTTGAGAGGTCAGTCTCTGACCTGTCCTTTATTCCATAGCACTCAAGTGATGGAAGTAGGTGGAGCTTCCCCTTTTATATCTGAAGGTCTAGGTTAGGAGTGTCTCCCACAAGTTTACCACCGAGTGGTCATTGTTCTCACAGTGTACAACTTAGGTCAGATTATACATGGGTTACAATGCTGGTTGAATACATGACATCCTCCATGTCCCTGCCACTCTCTCTCTCTCTCTCTCCATGCCACTGCCTCTCTCTCTCTTTCTCTCTCTCTCTCCATGTCCCTGCCTCTCTCTCACTCTCTCTCTCTCTCCATGTTCCCACCTCTCTCTCTCCATGTCCCTGCCACTCTCTCTCTCTCTCCTATGTCCCTGCCACTCTCTCTCTCTCTCCTATGTCCCTGCCACTCTCTCTCTCGCTCTCTCCATGTCCCTGCCTCTCTTCTCTCTCTCCCCATGTCTCTCTCTCTATCCCTGTCTCTCTCTCTCTCCCTGTCTCTCTCTCTCTTGCCATGTCCTTGCCTCGCTCTGTCTCTTTCTCCCTGTCTCTCTCTCTCTCTTTCTCCCTGTCTCTCTCTCTCTCTCCATGTCCCTGCCACTCTCTCTCTCTCTCTCCATGTCCCTGCCACTCTCTCACTCACTCTCCATGTCCCTGCCACTCTCTCTCTCTCTCTCTCTCTCTCCATGTCCCTGCCACTCTCTCACTCTCTCTCCATGTCCCTGCCACTCTCTCTCTCTCTCTCCCTCTCTCTATGTACCTGCCTCTCTCTCTCTCCATGTCCCTGCCACTCTCTCTCTCTCTCTCCCTCTCTCTATGTACCTGCCTCTCTCTCTCTTCATGTCCCTGTCTCTCTCTCTCTCTCTCTCTCTCTCTCCATATCCCAGTCTCGGGCTGGATTTTCAGCTTTTAGGATTATCAGGAGTTATTGACGATGGGGCGGACCTGATACCGCCCGGGAACAGTTTGCCCCTCAGTTAGCAAAATTCATCAGCCGGGCCCTGAGTGTGGGGCAGGGGTGGGGCCCTGAGTGTGGGGTGGGGACGGGACCCGGAGTGTGGGGCGGTAGCCTGAGTGTGGGGTGGGGACCGGACCCTGAGTGTGGGGTGGGGACCGGACCCTGAGTGTGGGGTGGGGACCGGACCCTGAGTGTGGGGTGGGGACCGGACCCTGAGTGTGGGGTGGGGACCGGACCCTGAGTGTGGGGTGGGGACCGGACCCTGAGTGTGGGGTGGGGACCGGACCCTGAGTGTGGGGTGGGGACGGGACCCAGAGTGTGGGGCAGGGACCCTGAGTATGAGGTGGGGATGGGACCCTGAGTGTGGGGCGGGGCCCTGAGTGTGGGGTGGGGGCGTGGTCCTGAGTGCGGTGCGGGGCCCTGAGTGTGGGTTGAGGGCGTGGCCCTGAGTGTGGGACGGGGCCCGGAGTGTGGGGCTGGGTGCTAAGGGAGGCTTTGCACACCTCGCTCGGGGCGCTAGGCCGGTTGAGCATGGGACAATCCCGAGCTAAACAGCTGGCCTGGGACCGCCCTGAGAGAGGCCGGGGGGGTTGAAAAACCTGAAAATAAAACACCAAACATATTCCCAATACACAGCCCATGCCACCACATCATAAATCGCAAAACAATAAAATAAAACCCAATCACTCTTCCCCGAGGTGGACATTACTGACCTCATTGCGGCCACTATAGGTCGGACCGCCCGCTTTCCCAGGCGGTCCCAGCAGCGGGCGCTGCGGGGCGTACGGATCGGGCAGGAGTCACAAATCGATCCGGTGTCACAACCCGGGGCGTTACACACCGGCTCGCCTCTCCTGGACCGTAATGCTCCGCCTCCCCCGACACCGGCCCTGAAAACCCTGGCAGGGCGCTGGGAGCTGGCCGCATGCCCGGGAGAGCTCACCGCTGGCAGTGCCGCCCCTCCGGGGCAAAAACAGAGGCAGACAGGACCCGAGAATCCAGCCTTGGGACTCTTTGGCCTAGAACGGGGCACAGGGGACATCCCCTGATCTGGAACATGTCGGCCCAAAGCCCACCTGATATTGGAGCTTGGGCCAAATTTACATGTTGCAGGTATGAGCTGGGCCTCCCGGGCGGCTCACCAGTAAAAGGGATTCCAATCTCGGGTCACCAGCAGCTGCTGTCAGCTAGGTCCTGGGACGCTGGCGAGGGACAAACGGGAGTGAGGGGGCCGAGCGGGAGGCAGCAACAGCTGCACTGGACCCAGGAGGAGCACTTTCATCATTATCGGTGGTGTCCTGGTGTATGAACTGTATACGTGCTCCACATGAACTCGCTGAACTTCAGCTTCCAGCGATTCGCTCAGGGTTCATTTCTGCAATTTCTGCAGATATTTTGCTCATCTCTGCAAACTCCGGCTGAGTGTGTGCCTCCACGCCTCATCTCTCTCTCTCCATGTCCCTTCCTCTCTCTCTCTCTCTCTCTCCATATCCCTGCCTCTCTCTCTCTCTCTCTCTCTTTCTCTCTCTCACTGACTATCACTCTCTCTCTCCATGTCCCTGCCTCTCTCCCTCTCCATGTCCCAATCTCTCTCTCTCCCTTTTAATCTCTGTAGCTCCACACTGTGGATGCTTGTGTTACTGCAGCTAGTGCTGTTAAATAAACAGCAGGTCACCTGACCAGTAGGTCAGAAGATTTCGGAACCTGCAGTCAGCTTACAGGTTGTGTGTTGTGTGCTCTCTGAAGATTTGACATTTGGCGACGAGAATGAGATGTAATCGGATAATACAAAGCTGAAATTTTTGTTGGTGAACATAAGAACATAACATAAGAATTAGGAACAGGAGTAGGCCATCTAGCCCTTCGAGCCTGCTCCGCCATTCAATAAGATCATGGCTGATCTGGCCGTGGACTCAGCTCCACTTACCCGTCCGCTCCCCGTAACCCTTAATTCTCTTATTGGTTAAAAATCTATCTATCTGTGACTTGAATACATTCAATGAGCTAGCCTCAACTGCTTCCTTGGGCAGAGAATTCCACAGATTCACAACCCTCTGGGAGAAGAAATTCCTTCTCAACTCGGTTTTAAATTGGCTCCCCCGTATTTTGAGGCTGTGCCCCCTAGTTCTAGTCTCCCCGACCAGTGGAAACAACCTCTCCGCCTCTATCTTGTCTATCCCTTTCATTATTTTAAACGTTTCTATAAGATCACTCCTCATCCTTCTGAACTCCAACGAGTAAAGACCCAGTCTACTCAATCTATCATCATAAGGTAACCCCCTCATCTCCGGAATCAGCCCAGTGAATTGTCTCTGTACCCCCTCCAAAGCTAGTATATCCTTCCTTAAGTAAGGTGACCAAAAATGCACGTAGTACTCCAGGTGCGGCCTTACCAATACCCTGTACAGTTGCAGCAGGACCTCCCTGCTTTTGTACTCCATCCCTCTCGCAATGAAGGCCAACATTCCATTCGCCTTGCTGATTATCTGCTGCACCTGCAAACTAACTTTTTGGGATTCATGCACATCCCCAGGTCCCTCTGCACCGCAGCATGTTGCAATTTCTCCCCATTCAAATAATATTCCCTTTTACTGTTTTTTTTCCCCAAGGTGGATGACCTCACACTTTCCGACATTGTATTCCATCTGCCAAACCTTAGCCCATTCGCTTAACCTATCTAAATCTCTTTGCAGCCCTTCTGTGTCCTCTACACAACCCGCTTTCCCACTAATCCTTGTGTCATCTGCAAATTTTGTAACACAACACTCTGTCCCCTCTTCCAGGTCATCTATGAATATTGTAAACAGTTGTGGTCCCAGCACCGATCCCTGTGGCATACCACTGACTACCGATTTCCAACCCGAAAAGAACCCATTTATCCCGACTCTCTGCTTTCTATTCGCCAGCCAATTCTCTATCCATGCTAATACATTTCCTCTGACTTTGCGTACCTCTATCTTCTGCAGTAACCTTTTGTGTGACACCTTATCGAATGCCTTTTGGAAATCGAAATATACCACATCCATCGGTACACCTCTATCCACCATGCTCGTTATATCCTCAAAGAATTCCAGTAAATTAATTAAACATGATTTCCCCTTCATGAATCCATGCTGCGTCTGCTTGATTGCACTATTCCTATCTAGATGTCCTGCTATTTCTTCCTTAATGATAGTTTCAAGCATTTTTCCCACTACAGATGTTAAACTATGTGAAGGATTCAGCCAGTCAACAGAGAGACTTTGAGAGCTTCTCCAGTTTGGAAACAGCTACATATCCGAGATAAATTACGAGCACACTTGGTTAAACTGCCAGAGTCAAAATGGCTGCCCCTATGGGAGTTATCAGGCATTTGGGGAAATTTCAACGTGACCGTGAAAGTTTCAGAGCATATGTGGATCAGCTAGAAATGTTTTTCACTGCAAATAATATTATCGAAATTCCCGGTAATGAAGACAATAACTGGGCGGTGTTGGAACGAAAAAGAGCTATATTCTTAACTGAGGCCGGGCCCGAGTTGTATGAAATGCTGATAAATTTGCTTGTGCCTGACAAGCCAATGGATGCAATGCTGAAACAGATTCTAACTAAGTTAGAACAACAGTACAGCCCCTTCCATTAGAAATTGCTTGAAAGTTATTATTTCAGAATACAAAATCAGAAGGCCGAAGAAAATATCAGTGAATATATTCTAGCATTAAAAAAGCTATCTATTCACTGTAATTTCCAAGACTTTCAGAACCAAGCATTGCGAGACCGCTTTGTTTGTGCGATGAAAAATGATGCGATCAGAAACAAGTTATTGACGACACCTAGCTTGACTTTTGATGTAGCTTGTCAGACAGCTAGGTCGATGAGCATGGCCGACCACTATTCCCAAGAATTTCATACAAATTTCAGTCATCAGACAACTGAGGTGAATCACCTGCAGGTTTAAAGTAAAAGGTGGTGGGGCCCCAAAGTCTCAGAAACTGGAAATGGGAACAGAGCATTGACGTCCTGCTATCGGTGCCTGGGACAACACATTGCTCAAAGTTGTCCATTTGTGAAGGCAGAGTGTTTCTTCTGCAGGAAAACTGGGCATCTTGCGAAGGCATGCCGACTGAAGGGTAAACCAGCTTTCAAAGCCAAGACTAGAAATCCCAGAGACTACATAGCATGGAAGATAAACAACAGGACGAGGAAATGTTAGAGTTAAACTTCATCAGGAGCACGAGGTTAACGGACGTCGATTCAAAAAGTATCATAATCCACATAGATGTTGCAGGATTCAAGATACCCATCGAAATCGACACTAGTGCATCGTGAGTGTAGTACCAGAGTCGTTACAACTCGACAAATTGCGGGATTTCCCATTGGAGAAAGCCAAGATAGAGCCGCAAGGCTACTCGGGAGAGAACATTCTTGTGGTAGGTCGTATCACCGTACCGGTGAAATACAAGGATCAAGTTCAGAGCTTGCTTCTAATAGTAGTCGCAGGAGACAAGCCTGCCTTACTAGGAAGAAATTGGTTGGGATCACTGAAGTGATCATTGGAGTGAGATTTTTCGTGTTGAAATGAGGTTATCAAGAGTTATCCGAAGGTGTTCTGCGAAACAGGCAGTCCGATCCAAGGCTTCAAAGCGAGTGTCAGGGCAGAGAAGCACGCTAGATCTGTTTACTGCAAGCTACATTCCATACCATATGCACTCAAGGAGAAAGTTGAGCAAGACCTCAAAAGACTAGAGACTGAGAACATTATTTCTAAAATAGATCGATGTAATTGGGCTACACCCGTTGTTGTTGTATCTAAGTCCGATGGTAAGGTAAGATTGTGTGGTGATTATAAAGTAACCGTAAACCAGGTTCTAGAGGGTAATGTTCCCAATACATTGCCGAATATAGAAGATTTGTTCACAACACTGACAGGTGGTCAGATCTTCTCAAAACTGGATCTTACGAATGCCTACTTACAGCTTGAACTAGATGTGGAGTCCAAGTCATGTTTGACTATAAATACTCATCTAGGTCTATATCAATTTAATAGGCTACCATTTGGAGTATCTTCTGCCCCTGCCATATTCCAAGGGGTAATGAACCAGATTTTGCAAGGTATTGAAGGGGTAGTATGTTATTTAGATTCATAATAACATATTGAATGAAGTCCTCAAACGGCTAGAAAAGCAGAGTACGAGTGTCTGCTCGCAAGTTATTTCAAAACTCAGTGGAGTACTTAGGGTACAGAGTAGACAAAGATGGTTTACATCCAACCAAGGGAAAGCTGGATGCAATCAGAAATGCACCCACTCCCAAGAATGTCACTGAACTTTGATAATTCTTGGGTCTTTTGAACTATTATTGGAAGTTCCTACCAAATTTGGCGACAATATTACATCCATTGAATGAACTATTGAAAAAACAGGTCCATTGGAAGTGGTCAGAAGAATGCGATATAGCATTCAAGGAGTGTAAAAACAACTTGGTAGAGAGCACCATGTTAGCTCACTATGACGTATGTCAGGAGATCAAGCTAACATGTGACGCCTCTCCGTATGGAGTTGGGGCAGTGATCTCTCATGTATTACGTAGTGGGGAGGAGAGACCAATTGCTTTTGCTTCACGCAATCTCAGTGCCAAATCAAAAGGGAAGCTTTGGCATTCATTTTTGGGATCAAGAAGTTCCACAAATACTTGTATGCCTAAGTTTACTCTCGTTATGGACCATAAGCCCCTGCCAGCAATCCTCCATCCAAAGTCCCCAATTCCAACATTAGCTGCAGCTCAAATGCAGAGATGGGCTTTGATTTTGTCAGCAAATACATATGATAATGAATACAGATCAGCTGATCACAGTAATGCTGATGCTATGTCTAGATTGCCCTCCCCATCACAAGTTACACCCGATAGGGAAGAGGTGTTCTATTTTTCATACATTGATGAACTGCCAGTCACAGCTGAAGAGATTGGTAGAGCAACCGAACGTGACCCAGTTATGTCAAGGGTGTATGATTATATTGCAAATGGATGGCCAAACCAGGTTACAGACAAAGATATTCATCCGATCTTCATTCGTAGGAATGAATTATCAGTCAATAAAGATTGTATCATGTGGGGTGCAAGAGTGGTTATACCAAATAAATTCAGGTTCAAATTATTAGGAGATCTCCGTGATCAGCACCTGGGAATGTGCTTGACCAAGAGTTTTGCACGCAGTTATTTATGGTGGCCAGGTCTTGATAAAGATATAGAGCACATCGTGAGTCAGTGTATGACATGTCAATTGATAAGCAATCAACCACCATCAGTGCCATTACAACCATGGAAATGGCCTCCCAGGGTGTGGCAAAAGCTACATATCAATTTTGCTGAGCTAGGACAACAATTGTTCATTGTGATTGATAGCCATTCAAAGTGGGTTGAGGTGTTCCCAATGTGGAAAATAATAACAAAACATTAGAAATTTTGCAAAGATTATTTTCTTCATTTGGCCTCCCAGAAAAAATTGTTTCTGATAATGGACAATAATTTCGTTCAGAAGAATTTGCACAGTTCACGAGCAAAAATGGTGTGAAACATACCAATGTTCCACCGTACCACCCTGCTTCGAATGGTGCAGCAGAGCGCACTGTACAAATTGTAAAATGTGCCCTCATCAATCAAATGTTGGATCCAAATTCAAAGAAATGACAGTTGTCAGTGGACCACAAATTGGCTAATTTTCTAATAACGTATCGTAATACTCCTCACACAACCACTGGTAGAACGCCAGTGGAGTTGTTTCTCAAACGACAGACACAAACTAGATTTTCATTGTTAAAACCAAACTTGGCACAGTCCGTAGAAGAGACATGATTAAGACAGAAAGAGAATCATGATAGAGGTAGAGTAAAAGAGAGATGTGTGAAATTAAACTAGAAGGTGAGAGTGAAGAACCATCACCATAATGGGTAAAGTGATTACTACGAAGAGTGGTGAAGATATGTGGTCCTTGCACATATTTGGTCAAGATGTTTGATCATTGACAGTTTAGATTTATTCATATTGATCATATTTTACCTACAGACGTGGAAGTAGTTGAGAGTGGGCATGATTCAATTATTTCTGATGAATCAGGTAGTTTTGATACACCAGTAGCATATCCTACATCCAATCTACTGGAAACAAATCCAGGAGAGAATCAGAATGAAAGTCTGAGTCCGAGTCAGGAAAAGAAACAGTCTGAAGTTAGAGAGAGTTCAAATGGAAACCAAGGGCATCCCTTGGAGGAAAACTTCTCTCAGGATCAGCCGCGAATGAGTCTAAGTTCAACACCATGTTTGGAAAGTTCTGTTCGAGAGTGAAGGTATCCTCTTCGAAACAGAAAACAAATGGTTAAGCTTGCTTTGTAAATATGGCAAAATAAGTCCATATCCTTTGTTATGTATAACCATGCAAGTTATGTAGGATGATTGTTTGTTATAATTACTTCTTCTTCATTAAGGAGGGAGAAGTGTAATATATGTAGCTCCACACTGTGGATGCCTGTGTTACTGCAGCTAGTGCTGTTTAATAAAGAGCTGGCCACCTGACCAGGAGGTCAGAAGATTCCGGAACCTGCAGCCATCTTACAGGTTGTGTGCTCTCTGAAGATATGACATCCATAATCCTACCTCTCTCTCCATGCCCCTATATCTCACACTCTTTTTCTCTCCCTGCCTCTCTTTCTCGTTCTCCTGAGGCTGATATTTGTATATATACAAATACAAATCTTTCTTTTTATTTTCTCCATGTTTTTCTCTCTCTCTCCATGTCCCTGCCTATCTCTCTCTCTCCATGTCCCCTCCTCTCTCTCTCTCTCGCCATGTCCCCGCCTGTCTCTCTCTCTCTCTCTCGCCATGTCCCCGCCTGTCTCTCTCTCTCTCTCTCTCTCCATGTCCCCGCCCCTCTCTCTCTCTCTCCATGTCCCCGCCCCTCTCTCTCTCTCTCTCTCTCCATGTCCCCTCCTCTCTCTCTCTCTCGCCATGTCCCCGCCTGTCTCTCTCTCTCTCTCTCCATGTCCCCGCCCCTCTCTCTCTCTCTCCATGTCCCCGCCCCTCTCTCTCTCTCTCTCTCTCCATGTCCCCTCCTCTCTCTCTCTCTCGCCATGTCCCCGCCTGTCTCTCTCTCTCTTCTCCATGTCCCCGCCCCTCTCTCTCTCTCTCTCTCGCCATGTCCCCGCCTGTCTCTCTCTCTCTCTCCATGTCCCCGCCTGTCTCTCTCTCTCTCTCTCCATGTCCCCGCCCCTCTCTCTCTCTCTCTCTCTCCATGTCCCCGCCTGTCTCTCTCTCTGTCGCCATGTCCCCGCCTGTTTCTCTCTTCTCCATGTCCCCGCCCCTCTCTCTCTCTCTCTCTCTCCATGTCCCCGCCTGTCTCTCTCTCTCTCTCTATGTCCCCGCCTGTCTCTCTCTCTCTCGCCATGTCCCCGCCTGTCTCTCTCTCTCTCTCCATGTCCCCGCCCCTCTCTCTCTCTCTCTCTCCATGTCCCCGCATGTCTCTCTCTCTCTCTCTCCATGTCCCCGCCTGTCTCTCTCTCTCTCTCTCTCTCCATGTCCCCGCCTGTCTCTCTCTCTCTCTCTCCATGTCCCCGCCTGTCTCTCTCTCTCTCTCTCTCCATGTCCCCGCCTCTCTCTCTCTCTCTCTCTCCATGTCCCCGCCCCTCTCTCTCTCTCTCTCTCGCCATGTCCCCGCCTGTCTCTCTCTCTCTCTCCATGTCCCCGCCCCTCTCTCTCTCTCTCTCGCCATGTCCGAGCCTGTCTCTCTCTCTCTCTCTCTCCATGTCCCCGCCCCTCTCTCTCTCCATGTCCCTGCCTCTCTCTCTCTCTCCATGTCCCTGCCTCTCTCTCTCTCTCCATGTCCCTGCCTCTCTCACTCTCTCCATGTCCATGTCCCTGCCTCTCTCACTCTCTCCATGTCCCTGCCTCTCTCACTCTCTCCATGTCCATGTCCCTGCCTCTCTCTCTCTCTCCATGTCCCTGCCTCTCTCACTCTCTCCATGTCCATGTCCCTGCCTCTCTCTCTCTCTCCATGTCCCTGCCTCTCTCACTCTCTCCATGTCCATGTCCTTGCCTCTCTCACTCTCTCCATGTCCCTGCCTCTCTCACTCTCTCCATGTCCATGTCCCTGCCTCTCTCACTCTCTCCATGTCCCTACCTACCTCTCTCTCTCTCTATGCCCATGCCTCTCTCTCTCCATGTCCCTGCCTCTCTCTGTCTCTCTCTCTCTCTCTCTCTCTACATGTCCCTGCCACTCTCTCTCTCTCTCTCTCCATGTCCCTGCCTCTCTCTTTCTCTCTCTCTCTCTCTCTCCCCATGTCCCTACCTCTCTCTCTCTCTCTCCACGTCCCTGTCTCTCTCTCTCTCTCTCTCCATGTCCCTGCCTCTCTCTGTCTCTCTCTCTCTCTCTCTCTCTCTCTCCATGTCCCCGCCTCTCTCTCTCTCCATGGCCCTGCCTCTCTCTCTCTCCATGGCCCTGCCTCTCTCTCTCTCTCTCTCTCTCTCTCCATGTCCCTTCCTCTCTCTCTCTCTCTCCCTCCATGTCCCTGCCTCTCTCTCTCTCTCTCTCTCTGATACGACCTTACCATACAGTATAAATGCACACGAGGCCCATGCTTGAGAGGTCAGTCTCTGACCTGTCCTTTATTCCATTGCACTCAAGTGATGGAAGTGGGTGGAGCTTCCCCTTTTATATCTGAAGGTCGAGGTTAGGAGTGTCTCCCACAAGTTCACCACCGAGTGGTCATTGTTCTCACAGTGTACAACTTAGGTCAGATTATACATGGGTTACAATGCTGGTTGAATACATGACATCCTCCATGTCCCTGCCACTCTCTCTCTCTCTCTCTCCATGCCACTGCCTCTCTCTCTCTCTCTCTCTCTCTCTCCATGCCCCTGCAACTATCTCTCTCTCTCTCTCTCTCTCTCCATGCCCCTGCAACTATCTCTCTCTCTCTCTCTCTCTCTCCATGCCCCTGCAACTATCTCTCTCTCTCTCTCTCTCCATGCCCCTGCAACTATCTCTCTCTCTCTCTCTCTCTCTCTCCATGCCCCTGCCTCTCTCTCTCTTTCTCTCTCCATGCCCCTGCAACTATCTCTCTCTCTCTCTCTTTCTCCATGCCCCTGCCTCTCTCTCTCTCTCTCTCTCCATGCCCCTGCAACTATCTCTCTTTCTCTCTCTCTCTCTCTCTCTCTCCATGTCCCTGCCTCTCTCTCACTCTCTCTCTCTCTCCATGTTCCCACCTCTCTCTCTCCGTGTCCCTGCCACTCTCTCTCTCTCCTATGTCCCTGCCACTCTCTCTCTCTCTCCTATGTCCCTGCCACTCTCTCTCTCGCTCTCTCCATGTCCCTACCTCTCTTCTCTCTCTCCCCATGTCTCTCTCTCTCTATCCCTGTCTCTCTCTCTCTCCCTGTCTCTCTCTCTTTTGCCATGTCCTTGCCTCGCTCTGTCTCTTTCTCCCTGTCTCTCTCTCTCTCTCCATGTCCCTGCCACTCTCTCTCTCTCTCTCTCCATGTCCCTGCCACTCTCTCACTCTCCATGTCCCTGCCACTCTCTCACTCACTCTCCATGTCCCTGCCACTCTCTCTCTCTCTCTCTCTCTCTCCATGTCCCTGTCTCTCTCTCTCTCTCTCCCCGATTCTCTCTCTCCCCGTTTCTCTCTCTCTCTCTCCATGTCCCTGCCTATCTCTCTCTCTCGCTCTCTCTCTCTCTTCATGTCCCTGTCTCTCTCTCTCTCTCTCTCTCTTTCTCCATATCCCAGTCTCGGGCTGGATTTTCAGCTTTTACGATTATCAGGAGTTATTGACGATGGGGCGGACCTGATACCGCCCGGGAACAGTTTGCACCTCAGTTAGCAAAATTCATCAGCCGGGCCCTGACTGTGGGGCAGGGGTGGGGCCCTGAGAGTGGGGTGGGGACGGGACCCTGAGTGTGGGGTGGTAGCCTGAGTGTGGGGTGAGGACCGGACCCTGAGTGTGGGGTGGGGACCGGACCCTGAGTGTGGGGCGGGGCCCTGAGTGTGGGGTTGGGGCGTGGTCCTGAGTGCGGTGGGGGGCCCTGAGTGTGAGCTGAGGGCGGGGCCCGGAGTGTGGGGTGGGGGCGTGGCCCTGAGTGCGGTGGGGGGCCCTGAGTGTGGGCTGAGGGCGGGGCCCGGGGTGGGGGCGTGGCCCTGAGTGCGGTGCGGGACTCTGAGTGTGGGCTGAGGGCGGGGCCCGGGGTGGGGGCGTGGTCCTGAGTGAGGTACGGGGCCCTGAGTGTGGGCTGAGGGCATGGCCCTGAGTGTGGGGCGGGGCCCGGAGTGTGGGGTGGGGGCGTGGCCCTGAGTGCGGTGCGGGGCCCTGAGTGTGGGGTGGGGGCGTGGCCCTGAGTGTGGGGCGGGGCCCTGAGTGTGGGGCGGGGGCGGGGCCCTGAGTGCGGTGCGGGGCCCTGAGTGTGGGGTGGGGGCGTGGCCCTGAGTGTGGGACGGGGCCCGGAGTGTGGGGTGGGGGCGTGGCCCTGAGTGCGGTGCGGGACCCTGAGTGTGGGTTGAGGGCGTGGCCCTGAGTGTGGGACGGGGCCCGGAGTGTGGGGCTGGGTGCTAAGGGAGGCTTTGCACACCTCGCTCGGGGCGCTAGGCCGGTTGAGCATGGGACAATCCCGAGCTAAACAGCTGGCCTGGGACCGCCCTGAGAGAGGCCGGGGGGGTTGAAAAACCTGAAAATAAAACACCAAACATATTCCCAATACACAGCCCATGCCACCACATCATAAATCGCAAAACAATAAAATAAAACCCAATCACTCTTCCCCGAGGTGGACATTACTGACCTCATTGCGGCCGGTATAGGTCGGACCGCCCGCTTTCCCAGGCGGTCCCAGCAGGGGGCGCTGCGGGGCGTACGGATCGGGCAGGAGTCACAAATCGACCCGGTGTCACAACCCGGGGCGTTACACACCGGCTCGCCTCTCCTGGACCGTAATGCTCCGCCTCCCCCGACACCGGCCCTGAAAACCCTGGCAGGGTGCTGGGAGCTGGCCGCGTGCCCGGGAGAGCTCACCGCTGGCAGTGCCGCCCCTCCGGGGCAAAAACAGAGGCAGACAGGACCCGAGAATCCAGCCTTGGGACTCTTTGGCCTAGAACGGGGCACAGGGGACATCCCCTGATCTGGAACATGTCGGCCCAAAGCCCACCTGATATTGGAGCTTGGGCCAAATTTACATGTTGCAGGTATGAGCTGGGCCTCCCGGGCGGCTCACCAGTAAAAGGGATTCCAATCTCGGGTCACCAGCAGCTGCTGTCAGCTAGGTCCTGGGACGCTGGCGAGGGACAAACGGGAGTGAGGGGGCCGAGCGGGAGGCAGCAACAGTCTTCGGCGCTGCACTGGACCCAGGAGGAGCACTTTCATCATTATCGGTGGCGTCCTGGTGTATGAACTGTATACGTGCTCCACATGAACTCGCTGAAATTCAGCTTCCAGCGATTCGCCCAGGGTTCATTTCTGCAATTTCTGCAGGTATTTTGCTCATCTCTGCAAACTTTGGCTGAGTGTGTGCCTGCACGCCTCCAACATGAGCTGTTGTTAGAAACAAAAGGTCCCCTGCCAGTCAATCGTCCCTGACTGCCCCTGTGACTGTCCTTGAATGCGCCATTAACAGGTCTTGATGGCCCCATTACTGGCCGCATTGTCCCTTGCAATGGTGTGAATCACCGTTCAGCTTGCCATTGTCTCTGTCGAACTCCCCCTCTGGGTTCGACTACATGTTGGGGCATGCCTGATTGCCCTTGTCTGCCTGGAGAACTGTGTGCTGCTTTAACAATGTTGAATCTCTGTCTCAACCATTCCTTAACACAGTGCCTCTCGTCTGTTCTGCTCATGGCTATGCTCGCGTGGTTTAAATCCCAGTTTCCCGTCGCCATTGATACGACCTTACTATACAGTATAAATGCACACGAGGCCCATGCTTGAGAGAAGGTCAGTCTCTGACCTGTCCTTTCTTCCACAGCACTCAAGTGATGGAAGTGGGTGGAGCTTCCCCTTTTGCATCTGAAGGTCGAGGTTAGGAGTGTCTCCCACAAGTTCACCACCTAGTGGTCATTGTTCTCACAGTGTACAACTTAGGTCAGATTATACATGGGTTACAATGCTGGTTGAATACATGACATCCTCCATGTCCCTGCCACTCACTCTCTCTCTCTCTCTCTCTCCATGTCCCTACCTCTCTCTCTCTCTCTCTCTCTCTCTCCATATCCCAGTCTCGGGCTGGATTTTCAGCTTTTAGGATTATCAGGAGTTATTGACGATGGGGCGGACCTGATACCGCCCGGGAACAGTTTGCACCTCAGTTAGCAAAATTCATCAGCCGGGCCCTGAGTGTGGGGCAGCGACCCTGAGTGTGGGTTGGGGACGGGACCCTGAGTGTGGGGCGATACCCTGAGTGTGGGGTGGGGACGGGACCCTGAGTGTGGAGCGATACCCTGAGTGTGGGGTGGGGATGGGACCCTGAGTGTGGGGCGATACCCTGAGTGTGGGGCGATACCCTGAGTGTGGGGCGATACCCTGAGTGTGGGGTGGGGACGGGACCCTGAGTGTGGGGTGGGGATAGGACCCTGAGTGTGGGGTGGGGATGGGACCCTGAGTGTGGGGTGGGGATGGGACCCTGAGTGTGGGGTGGGGATGGGACCCTGAGTGTGGGGTGGGGATGGGACCCTGAGTGTGGGGTGGGGATGGGACCCTGAGTGTGGGGCGGGGGCGGGACCCTGAGTGTGGGGCGGGGGCGGGGCCCTGAGTGTGGGCTGAGGGCGGGGCCCGGAGTGTGGGGTGGGGGCGTGGCCCTGAGTGCGGTGCGGGACCCTGAGTGTGGGTTGAGGGCGTGGCCCTGAGTGTGGGACGGGGCCCGGAGTGTGGGGCTGGGTGCTAAGGGAGGCTTTGCACACCTCGCTCGGGGCGCTAGGCCGGTTGAGCATGGGACAATCCCGAGCTAAACAGTCGGCTTGGGACCGCCCTGAGAGAGGC
Organism: Pristiophorus japonicus; assembly: GCF_044704955.1. Taxonomy (NCBI): domain Eukaryota; kingdom Metazoa; phylum Chordata; class Chondrichthyes; family Pristiophoridae; genus Pristiophorus; species Pristiophorus japonicus. The sequence continues at coordinate 128,395,834 of NC_091982.1, forward strand.
CGGGGGGGTTGAAAAACCTGAAAATAAAACACCAAACATATTCCCAATACACAGCCCATGCCACCACATCATAAATCGCAAAACAACAAAATAAAACCCAATCACTCTTCCCCGAGGTGGACATTACTGACCTCATTGCGGCCGCTATAGGTCGGACCGCCCGCTTTCCCAGGCGGTCCCAGCAGGGGGCGCTGCGGGGCGTACGGATCGGGCAGGAGTCACAAATCGACCCGGTGTCACAACCCGGGGCGTTACACACCGGCTCGCCTCTCCTGGACCGTAATGCTCCGCCTCCCCCGACACCGGCCCTGAAAACCCTGGCAGGGCGCTGGGAGCTGGCCGCGTGCCCGGGAGAGCTCACCGCTGGCAGTGCCGCCCCTCCGGGGCAAAAACAGAGGCAGACAGGACCCGAGAATCCAGCCTTGGGACTCTTTGGCCTAGAACGGGGCACAGGGGACATCCCCTGATCTGGAACATGTCGGCCCAAAGCCCACCTGATATTGGAGCTTGGGCCAAATTTACATGTTGCAGGTATGAGCTGGGCCTCCCGGGCGGCTCACCAGTAAAAGGGATTCCAATCTCGGGTCACCAGCAGCTGCTGTCAGCTAGGTCCTGGGACGCTGGCGAGGGACAAACGGGAGTGAGGGGGCCGAGCGGGAGGCAGCAACAGTCTTCGACGCTGCACTGGACCCAGGAGGAGCACTTTCATCATTATCGGTGGCGTCCTGGTGTATGAACTGTATACGTGCTTCACATGAACTCGCTGAACTTCAGCTTCCAGCGATTCGCCCAGGGTTCATTTCTGCAATTTCTGCAGGTATTTTGCTCATCTCTGCAAACTTTGGCTGAGTGTGTGCCTGCACGCCTCCAACATGAGCTGTTGTTAGAAACAAAAGGTCCCCTGCCAGTCAATCGTCCCTGACTGCCCCTGTGACTGTCCTTGAATGCGCCATTAACAGGTCTTGATGGCCCCATTACTGGCCGCATTGTCCCTTGCAATGGTGTGAATCACCGTTCAGCTTGCCTTTGTCTCTGTCGAACTCCCCCTCTGGGTTCGACTACATGTTGGGGCATGCCTGATTGCCCTTGTCTGCCTGGAGAACTGTGTGCTGCTTTAACAATGTTGAATCTCTGTCTCAACCATTCCTTAACACAGTGCCTCTCGTCTGTTCTGCTCATGGCTATGCTCGCGTGGTTTAAATCCCAGTTTCTCGTCGCCACTGATACGACCTTACTATACAGTATAAATGCACACGAGGCCCATGCTTGAGAGAAGGTCAGTCTATGAACTGTCCTTTCTTCCATAGCACTCAAGTGATGGAAGTGGGTGGAGCTTCCCCTTTTATATCTGAAGGTCCAGGTTAGGAGTGTCTCCCACAAGTTCACCACCTAGTGGTCATTGTTCTCACAGTGTACAACTTAGGTCAGATTATACATGGGTTACAATGCTGGTTGAATACATGACATCCTCCATGTCGCTGCCACTCTCTCTCTCTCTCTCTCTCTCTCTCTCCATGCCCCTGCCTCTCTCTCTCTCTCTCTTCATGTCCCTGCCACTCTCTCTCTCTCTCTCTCTCTGTCCATGTCCCTGCCTCTCTCTCTCTCTCTCTCTCTCTCCATGTCCCTGCCTCTCTCTCTCACTCTCTCAATGTCCCTACCTCTCTCTCTCTCTCCATGTCCCTGCCACTCTCTCTCTCTCTCCATGTCCCTGCCACTCTCTCTCTCGCTCTCTCCATGTCCCTGCCTCTCTCTCTCTCTCTCTCTCCCTGTCTCTCTCTCTCTCTCTCTCTATGTCCCTGCCTCTCTCTCTCCCCATTTCTCTCTCTCTCTCCATGTCTCTGCCTATCTCTCTCTCTCTCGCTCTCTCTCTCTCCATGTCCCTGCCTCTCTCTCTCGCTCTCTCTCTCTCCATTTCCCTGCCTCTCTCTCTCTCCCTCCATGTCCCTGCCACTCTCTCTCTCTCCATGTCCCTGCCTCGCTCACTCTCTCCATGTCCCTACCTCTCTCTCTCTCTCTCTCTTCCCCTGTCTCTCTCTCTCTCTCTCTCCATGTCCCTGTCTCTGTCTCCCTCTCTCCCTCTCTCTCTCCATGTCCCTACCCCTCTCTCTCTCTCTCACTCTCTCCATGTCCCTACCTCTCTCTCTCTCCCTCTCTCTCCATGTCCCTACCTCTCTCTCGCTATGTACCTGCCTCTCTCTCTCTTCACCCAGAGAGTGGTGAACCTGTGGAATTCTCTACCACAGAAACCACAGAAAGTTGTTGAGGCCAATTCACTAAGTATATTCAAAAAGGAGTTAGATGAAGTCCTTACTACTAGGGGGAATCAAGGGGTATGGTGAGAAAGCAGGAATGGGGTACTGAAGTTGCATGTTCAGCCATGAACTCATTGAATGGTGGTGCAGGCTAGAAGGGCCGAATGGCCTACTCCTGCAGCTATTTTCTATGTTTCTATGTTTCTATGTTTCATGCCCCTGCATCTCTCTCTCTCTCTCTCTCCATGTCCCTGTCTCTCTCTCCCTGTCTCTCTCTCTCTCTCTCACTCTCTCCATGTCCCTACCTCTCTCTCTCTCTCCCTCTCCATGTCCCTGTCTCACTCTCTCTCTCTCTCCATGTCCTACCTCTCCCTCTCTCTCTATGTACCTGCCTCTCTCTCTCTCTTCATGTCCCTGTCTCTCTCTCTTTCTCTCTCTCTCTCTCTCTCTCCCCCTGTCTCTCTCTCTCTCCATGTCCCTGTCTCTGTCTCCCTCTCTCTCTCTCTCTCTTCATGTCCCTGTCTCTCTCTCACTCTCTCTCTCTCTCTCTCTCCCCCTGTCTCTCTCTCTCTCTCCATGTCCCTGTCTCTGTCTCCCTCTCTCCCTCTCTCTCTCCATGTCCCTACCCCTCTCTCTCTCTCTCACTCTCTCCATGTCCCTACCTCTCTCTTTCTCCCTCTCTCTCCATGTCCCTACCTCTCTCTCGCTATGTGCCTGCCTCTCTCTCTCTTCATGCCCCTGCCTCTCTCTCTCTCTCTCTCCATGTCCCTGTCTCTCTCTCCCTGTCTCTCTCTCTCTCTCTCCCTCGCTCTCTCCATGTCACTACCTCTCTCTCTCTCTCCCTCTCCATGTCCTTGTCTCTCTCTCTCTCTCCATTTCCTACCTCTCCCTCTCACTATGTACCTGCCTCTCTCTCTCTTCATGTCCCTACCTCTCTCTCTCTCTCTCTCTCTCTCCATATCCCAGTCTCGGGCTGAATTTTCAGCTTTTAGGATTATCAGGAGTTATTGACGATGGGGCGGACCTGATACCGCCCGGGAACAGTTTGCACCTCAGTTAGCAAAATTCATCAGCCGGGCCCTGAGTGTGTGGCAGCGACCCTGAGTGTGGGTTGGGGACGGGACCCTGAGTGTGGGGCGATACCCTGAGTGTGGGGCGATACCCTGAGTGTGGGGTGGGGACGGGACCCTGAGTGTGGGGTGGGGACGGGACCCTGAGTGTGGGGCGACACCCTGAGTGTGGGGTGGGGATGGGACCCTGAGTGTGGGGCGATACCCTGAGTGTGGGGTGGGGACGGGACCCTGAGTGTGGGGTGGGGATGGGACCCTGAGTGTGGGGTGGGGATGGGACCCTGAGTGTGGGGCGGGGATGGGACCCTGAGTGTGGGGCGGGGGCGGGGCCCTGAGTGTGGGCTGAGGTCGGGGCCCGGAGTGTGGGGTGGGGGCGTGGCCCTGAGTGCGGTGCGGGACCCTGAGTGTGGGTTGAGGGCGTGGCCCTGAGTGTGGGACGGGGCCCGGAGTGTGGGGCTGGGTGCTAAGGGAGGCTTTGCACACCTCGCTCGGGGCGCTAGGCCGGTTGAGCATGGGACAATCCCGAGCTAAACAGTCGGCTTGGGACCGCCCTGAGAGAGGCCGGGGGGGTTGAAAAACCTGAAAATAAAACACCAAACATATTCCCAATACACAGCCCATGCCACCACAACATAAATCGCAAAACAATAAAATAAAACCCAATCACCTTTCCCCGAGGTGGACATTACTGACCTCATTGCGGCCGCTATAGATCGGACCGCCCGCTTTCCCAGGCGGTCCCAGCAGGGGGCGCTGCGGGGCGTACGGATCGGGCAGGAGTCACAAATCGACCCGGTGTCACAACCCGGGGCGTTACACACCGGCTCGCCTCTCCTGGACCGTAATGCTCCGCCTCCCCCGACACCGGCCCTGAAAACCCTGGCAGGGTGCTGGGAGCTGGCCGCGTGCCCGGGAGAGCTCACCGCTGGCAGTGCCGCCCCTCCGGGGCAAAAACAGAGGCAGACAGGACCCAAGAATCCAGCCTTGGGACTCTTTGGCCTAGAACGGGGCACAGGGGACATCCCCTGATCTGGAACATGTCGGCCCAAAGCCCACCTGATATTGGAGTTTGGGCCAAACTTACATGTTGCAGGTATGAGCTGGGCCTCCCGGGCGGCTCACCAGTAAAAGGGATTCCAATCTCGGGTCACCAGCAGCTGCTGTCAGCTAGGTCCTGGGACGCTGGCGAGGGACAAACGGGAGTGAGGGGGCCGAGCGGGAGGCAGCAACAGTCTTCGACGCTGCACTGGACCCAGGAGGAGCACTTTCATCATTATCGGTGGCGTCCTGGTGTATGAACTGTATACGTGCTCCACATGAACTCGCTGAACTTCAGCTTCCAGCGATTCGCCCAGGGTTCATTTCTGCAATTTCTGCAGGTATTTTGCTCATCTCTGCAAACTCCGGCTGAGTGTATGCCTGCACGCCTCCAACATGAGCTGTTGTTAGAAACAAAAGGTCCCCTGCCAGTCAATCGTCCCTGACTGCCCCTGTGACTGTCCTTGAATGCGCCATTAACAGGTCTTGATGGCCCCATTACTGGCCGCATTGTCCCTTGCAATGGTGTGAATCACCGTTCAGCTTGCCATTGTCTCTGTCGAACTCCCCCTCTGGGTTCGACTACATGTGGGGCATGCCTGATTGCCCTTGTCTGCCTGGAGAACTGTGTGCTGCTTTAACAATGTTGAATCTCTGTCTCAACCATTCCTTAACACAGTGCCTCTCGTCTGTTCTGCTCATGGCTATGCTCGCGTGGTTTAAATCCCAGTTTCTCGTCGCCATTGATACGACCTTACTATACAGTATAAATGCACACGAGGCCCATGCTTGAGAGAAGGTCAGTCTATGAACTGTCCTTTCTTCCATAGCACTCAAGTGATGGAAGTGGGTGGAGCTTCCCCTTTTACATCTGAAGGTCGAGGTTAGGAGTGTCTCCCACAAGTTCACCACCTAGTGGTCATTGTTCTCACAGTGTACAACTTAGGTCAGATTATACATGGGTTACAATGCTGGTTAAATACATGACATCCTCCATGTCCCTGCCACTCTCTCTCTCTCTCTCTCTCTCTCCATGCCCCTGCCTCTCTCTCTCTCTCTCTCTCTCCCTCCATGCCCCTGCCTCTCTCTCTCTTTCTCTCTCTCCATGTCCCTGCCTCTCTCTCTCTCTCTCCATGTCCCTGCCACTCTCTCTCTCTCTCCATGTCGCTGCCACTCTCTCTCTCTCTCTCCCTGTCTTTCTCTCTCTCCCTGTCTTTCTCTCTCTCTCTCTCCATGTCCCTGCCACTGTCTCTCTCTCGCTCTCCATGTCTCTGCCTCTATTTCTCTCACTCTCTCCCTTTCTCTCTCTCTCTCTCTCGCTCTCTCTCTCTCCATTTCCCTGCCTCTCTCTCTCTCTCCCTCCATGTCCCTGCCTCTCTCTCTCTCTCTCCATGTCCCTGCCTCTCTCTCTCTCTCTCTCTCTCTCCATGTCCCTGCCTCGCTCTCTCTCTCCATGTCCCTACCTCTCCCTCTCTCTCTCTCCCTGTCTCCCTCCCTCTCTCTCTCTCCCTGTCTCTCTCTCTCTCTCTCTCTCCCTGTCTCTCTCTCTCTCTCTCTCTCTCGCTCTCCATGTCCCTGTCTCTCTCTCCCTCTCTCTCTCTCTCCATGTCCCTACCTCTCTCTCTCTCTCACTCTCTTCATGTCCCTACCTCTCTCTCTCTCTCCCTCTCTCTCCATGTCCCTACCTCTCTCTCTCTATGTCCCTGCCTCTCTTTCTCTCTCTCAACGTCTCTCTCTCTCTCTCTCTCTCTCTCTCTCTCTCCATGTCCCTGTCTCTCTCTCCCTGTCTCTCTCTCTCTCGCTCTCTCCATGTCCCTACCTCTCTCTCTCTCCCTCTCCATGTCCCTGTCTCTCTCTTTCTCACTCTCTCCATGTCCTACCTCTCCCGGTCTCTCTCTATGTACCTGCCTCTCTCTCTCTTCATGCCCCTGCCTCTCTCTCTCTCTCTCTCCCTGTCTCTCTCTCTCTCCATGTCCCGACCTCTCTCTCTCTCTCTCTCTTTCTCCATATCCCAGTCTCGGGCTGGATTTTCAGCTTTTAGGATTATCAGGAGTTATTGACGATGGGGCGGACCTGATACCGCCCGGGAACAGTTTGCACCTCAGTTAGCAAAATTCATCAGCCGGGCCCTGAGTGCGGTGCGGGGCCCTGAGTGTGGGCTGAGGGCATGGCCCTGCGTGTGGGGCGGGGCCCGGAGTGTGGGGCTGGGTGCGAAGGGTGGCTTTGCACACCTCGCTCCGGGCGCTAGGCCGGTTGAGCATGTGACAATCTCGAGCTAAACAGCCGGCCTGGGACCGCCCTGAGAGAGGCCGGGGGAGAAAAACCTGAAAATAAAACACCAAACATATTCCCAATACACAGCCCATGCCACCACAACATAAATCGCAAAACAATAAAATAAAACCCAATCACCCTTCCCCGAGGTGGACATTACTGACCTCATTGCGGCCGCTATAGATCGGACCGCCCGCTTTCCCAGGCGGTCCCAGCAGGGGGCGCTGCGGGGCGTACGGATCGGGCAGGAGTCACAAATCGACCCGGTGTCACAACCCGGGGCGTTACACACCGGCTCGCCTCTCCTGGACCGTAATGCTCCGCCTCCCCCGACACCGGCCCTGAAAACCCTGGCAGGGTGCTGGGAGCTGGCCGCGTGCCCGGGAGAGCTCACCGCTGGCAGTGCCGCCCCTCCGGGGCAAAAACAGAGGCAGACAGGACCCGAGAATCCAGCCTTGGGACTCTTTGGCCTAGAACGGGGCACAGGGGACATCCCCTGATCTGGAACATGTCGGCCCAAAGCCCACCTGATATTGGAGCTTGGGCCAAATTTACATGTTGCAGGTATGAGCTGGGCCTCCCGGGCGGCTCACCAGTAAAAGGGATTCCAATCTCGGGTCACCAGCAGCTGCTGTCAGCTAGGTCCTGGGACGCTGGCGAGGGACAAACGGGAGTGAGGGGGCCGAGCGGGAGGCAGCAACAGTCTTCGACGCTGCACTGGACCCAGGAGGAGCACTTTCATCATTATCGGTGGCGTCCTGGTGTATGAACTGTATACGTGCTCCACATGAACTCGCTGAACTTCAGCTTCCAGTGATTCGCCCAGGGTTCATTTCTGCAATTTCTGCAGGTATTTTGCTCATCTCTGCAAACTCTGGCTGAGTGTGTGCCTCCACGCCTCCAACATGAGCTGTTGTTAGAAACAAAAGGTCCCTTGCTAGTCAATCGTCCCTGATTGCCCCTGTGACTGTCCTTGAATGCGCCATTAACAGGTCTTGATGGCCCCATTACTGGCCGCATTGTCCCTTGCAATGGCGTGAATCACCGTTCAGCTTGCCATTGTCTCTGTCGAACTCCCCCTCTGGGTTCGACTACATGTTGGGGCATGCCTGATTGCCCTTGTCTGCCTGGAGAACTGTGTGCTGCTTTAACAATGTTGAATCTCTGTCTCAACCATTCCTTAACACAGTACCTCTCGTCTGTTCTGCTCGTGGCTATGCTCGCGTGGTTTAAATCCCAGTTTCTCGTCGCCATTGATACGACCTTACTATACAGTATAAATGCACACGAGGCCCATGCTTGAGAGAAGGTCAGTCTATGAACTGTCCTTTCTTCCACAGCACTCAAGTGATGGAAGTGGGTGGAGCTTCCCCTTTTATATCTGAAGGTCTAGGTTAGGAGTGTCTCCCACAAGTTCACCACCTAGTGGTCATTGTTCTCACAGTGTACAACTTAGGTCAGATTATACATGGGTTACAATGCTGGTTGAATACATGACATCCTCCATGTCCCTGCCACTCTCTCTCTCTCTCTCTCTCTCTCTCTCCATGTCCCTGCCTCTCTCTCTCTCTCTCTCTCCATGTCCCTGCCTCTCTCTCTCTCTCTCTCTCAATGTCCCTACCTCTCTCTCTCTCTCTCCATGTCCCTGCCTATCTTTCTCGCTCTCTCTCTCTCCATTTCCCTGCCTCTCTCTCTCTCCCTCCATGTCCCTGCCACTCTCTCTCTCCATGTCCCTGCCTCGCTCTCTCTCTCCATGTCCCTACCTCTCTCTCTCTCTCTCTCCCTGTCTCCCTCACTCTCTCTCTCTCTCCCTGCCTCTCTCTCTCTCTCTCCCCCTGTCTCTCTCTCTCTCTCTCCATGTCCCTGTCTCTGTCTCCATCTCTCCCTCTCTCTCTCCATGTCCCTACCCCTCTCTCTCTCTCTCACTCTCTCCATGTCCCTCCCTCTCTCTCTCTCTCTCTCTCTCCCTGTCTCCCTCTCTCTCTCTCTCTCTCCCTGCCTCTCTCTCTCTCTCTCTCCCCCTGTCTCTCTCTCTCTCTCTTCATGTCCCTACCTCTCTCTCTCTCTCCCTCTCCATGTCCCTGTCTCACTCTCTCTCTCTCTCCATGTCCTACCTCTCCCTCTCTCTCTATGTACCTGCCTCTCTCTCTCTCTTCATGTCCCTGTCTCTCTCTCTTTCTCTCTCTCTCTCTCCCCCTGTCTCTCTCTCTCTCCATGTCCCTGTCTCTGTCTCCCTCTCTCTCTCTCTCTCTTCATGTCCCTGTCTCTCTCTCACTCTCTCTCTCTCTCTCCCCCTGTCTCTCTCTCTCTCTCCATGTCCCTGTCTCTGTCTCTCTCTCTCCCTCTCTCTCCATGTCCCTACCTCTCTCTCGCTATGTGCCTGCCTCTCTCTCTCTTCATGCCCCTGCCTCTCTCTCTCTCTCTCTCCATGTCCCTGTCTCTCTCTCCCTCGCTCTCTCCATGTCACTACCTCTCTCTCTCTCTCCCTCTCCATGTCCTTGTCTCTCTCTCTCTCTCCATTTCCTACCTCTCCCTCTCTCTATGTACCTGTCTCTCTCTATCTCCATGTCCCTGTCTCTCTCTCTCTCTCTCTCTCTCTCTCCATATCCCAGTCTCGGGCTGGATTTTCAGCTTTTAGGATTATCAGGAGTTATTGACGATGGGGCGGACCTGATACCGCCCGGGAACAGTTTGCACCTCAGTTAGCAAAATTCATCAGCCGGGCCCTGAGTGTGTGGCAGGGGTGGGGCCCTGAGTGTGGGGTGGGGATGGGGCCCTGAGTGTGGGACGGGGGCGGGGCCCTGAGTGTGGGGCGGGGGCGGCGACCCTGAGTGTGGGGTGGGGACGGGACCCTGAGTGTGGGGTGGGGACGGGACCCTGAGTGTGGGACGGGGGCGGCGACCCTGAGTGTGGGGTGGGGGCGGGGCCCTGAGTGTGGGACGGGGGCGGGGCGCTGAGTGTGGGGTAGGGACGGGACCCTGAGTGTGGGGTGGGGGCGGGGCCCTGAGTGTGGGGTGGGGACGGGGCCCTGAGTGTGGGGTGGGGACGGGACCCTGAGTGTGGGACGGGGGCGGGACCCTGAGTGTGGGGCGGGGGCGGGGCCCTGAGTGTGGGGTGGGGACGGGAACCTGAGTGTGGGACGGGGGCGGCGACCCTGAGTGTGGGGTGGGGGCGGGGCCCTGAGTGTGGGGTAGGGACGGGACCCTGAGTGTGGGGCGGGGGCGGGGCCCTGAGTGTGGGGTGGGGACGGGACCCTGAGTGTGGGGCGGGGGCGGCGACCCTGAGTGTGGGGTAGGGACGGGACCCTGAGTGTGGGGTGGGGATGGGACCCTGAGTGTGGGGTGGGGACGGGACCCTGAGTGTGGGGCGGGGGCGGCGACCCTGAGTGTGGGGTGGGGATGGGATCCTGAGTGTGGGACGGGGGCGGGGCCCTGAGTGTGGGACGGGGGCGGGGCCCTGAGTGTGGGGCGGGGACGGGGCCCTGAGTGTGGGGCGGGGGCGGGGCCCTGAGTGTGGGGCGGGGGCGGGGCCCTGAGTGTGGGACGGGGGCGGGGCCCTGAGTGTGGGGCGGGGGCGGGGCCCTGAGTGTGGGGCGGGGGCGGGGCCCTGAGTGTGGGACGGGGGCGGGGCCCTGAGTGTGGGGCGGGGGCGGGGCCCTGAGTGTGGGACGGGGGCGGGGCCCTGAGTGTGGGGCGGGGGCGGGGCCCTGAGTGTGGGGCGGGGGCGGGGCCCTGAGTGTGGGGCGGGGGCGGGGCCCTGAGTGTGGGGTGGGGATGGGGCCCTGAGTGTGGGGCGGGGGCGGGGCCCTGAGTGTGGGGCGGGGGCGGGGCCCTGAGTGTGGGGCGGGGGCGGGGCCCTGAGTGTGGGGCGGGGGCGGGGCCCTGAGTGCGGTGCGGGGCCCTGAGTGTGGGGTGGGGATGGGACCCTGAGTGTGGGGTGGGGATGGGGCCCTGAGTGTGGGGCGGGGGCGGGGCCCTGAGTGTGGGGCGGGGGCGGGGCCCTGAGTGCGGTGCGGGGCCCTGAGTGTGGGGTGGGGGCGTGGCCCTGAGTGTGGGACGGGGCCCGGAGTGTGGGGTGGGGGCGTGGCCCTGAGTGCGGTGCGGGACCCTGAGTGTGGGTTGAGGGCGTGGCCCTGAGTGTGGGACGGGGCCCGGAGTGTGGGGCTGGGTGCTAAGGGAGGCTTTGCACACCTCGCTCGGGGCGCTAGGCCGGTTGAGCATGGGACAATCCCGAGCTAAACAGCTGGCCTGGGACCGCCCTGAGAGAGGCCGGGGGGGTTGAAAAACCTGAAAATAAAACACCAAACATATTCCCAATACACAGCCCATGCCACCACATCATAAATCGCAAAACAATAAAATAAAACCCAATCACTCTTCCCCGAGGTGGACATTACTGACCTCATTGCGGCCGGTATAGGTCGGACCGCCCGCTTTCCCAGGCGGTCCCAGCAGGGGGCGCTGCGGGGCGTACGGATCGGGCAGGAGTCACAAATCGACCCGGTGTCACAACCCGGGGCGTTACACACCGGCTCGCCTCTCCTGGACCGTAATGCTCCGCCTCCCCCGACACCGGCCCTGAAAACCCTGGCAGGGTGCTGGGAGCTGGCCGCGTGCCCGGGAGAGCTCACCGCTGGCAGTGCCGCCCCTCCGGGGCAAAAACAGAGGCAGACAGGACCCGAGAATCCAGCCTTGGGACTCTTTGGCCTAGAACGGGGCACAGGGGACATCCCCTGATCTGGAACATGTCGGCCCAAAGCCCACCTGATATTGGAGCTTGGGCCAAATTTACATGTTGCAGGTATGAGCTGGGCCTCCCGGGCGGCTCACCAGTAAAAGGGATTCCAATCTCGGGTCACCAGCAGCTGCTGTCAGCTAGGTCCTGGGACGCTGGCGAGGGACAAACGGGAGTGAGGGGGCCGAGCGGGAGGCAGCAACAGTCTTCGGCGCTGCACTGGACCCAGGAGGAGCACTTTCATCATTATCGGTGGCGTCCTGGTGTATGAACTGTATACGTGCTTCACATGAACTCGCTGAACTTCAGCTTCCAGCGATTCGCCCAGGGTTCATTTCTGCAATTTCTGCAGGTATTTTGCTCATCTCTGCAAACTTTGGCTGAGTGTGTGCCTGCACGCCTCCAACATGAGCTGTTGTTAGAAACAAAAGGTCCCTTGCCAGTCAATCGTCCCTGACTGCCCCTGTGACTGTCCTTGAATGCGCCATTAACAGGTCTTGATGGCCCCATTACTGGCCGCATTGTCCCTTGCAATGGCGTGAATCACCGTTCAGCTTGCCATTGTCTCTGTCGAACTCCCCCTCTGGGTTCGACTACATGTTGGGGCATGCCTGATTGCCCTTGTCTGCCTGGAGAACTGTGTGCTGCTTTAACAATGTTGAATCTCTGTCTCAACCATTCCTTAACACAGTGCCTCTCGTCTGTTCTGCTCGTGGCTATGCTCGCGTGGTTTAAATCCCAGTTTCTCGTCGCCATTGATTCGACCTTACTATACAGTATAAATGCACACGAGGCCCATGCTTGAGAGAAGGTCAGTCTATGAACTGTCCTTTCTTCCATAGCACTCAAGTGATGGAAGTGGGTGGAGCTTCCCCTTTTATATCTGAAGGTCCAGGTTAGGAGTGTCTCCCACAAGTTCACCACCGAGTGGTCATTGTTCTCACAGTGTACAACTTAGGTCAGATTATACATGGGTTACAATGCTGGTTGAATACATGACATCCTCCATGTCCCTGCCACTCTCTCTCTCTCTCTCTCTCCATGCCCCTGCCTCTCTCTCTCTCTCTCTCTCTCTCTCCATGCCCCTGCCTCTCTCTCTCTTTCTCTCTCTCCATGTCCCTGCCTCTCTCTCTCTCTCTCTCTCCATGTCCCTACCTCTCTCTCTCTCTCCATGTCCCTGCCACTCTCTCTCTCTCTCCATGTCCCTGCCACTCTCTCTCTCTCTCCATGTCCCTGCCACTCTCTCTCTCTCTCTCTCTCTCCATGTCCCTGCCATTCTCTCTCTCTCTCCATGTCGCTGCCACTCTCTCTCTCTCTCCCTGTCTCTCTCTCTCTCCATGTCCCTGCCACTGTCTCTCTCTCGCTCTCCATGTCTCTGCCTCTATTTCTCTCACTCTCTCCCTGTCTCTCTCTCTCTCTCTCTCTCTCTCTCTCCATTTCCCTGCCTCTCTCTCTCTCTCTCCCCATTTCTCTCTCTCTCTCCATGTCCCTGCCTATCTCTCTCTCTCTCGCTCTCTCTCTCTCCATGTCCCTGCCTCTCTCTCTCTCGCTCTCTCTCTCTCCATGTCCCTGCCTCTCTCTCTCGCTCTCTCTCTCTCTCCATTTCCCTGCCTCTCTCTCTCTCTCCCTCCATGTCCCTGCCTCTCTCTCTCTCTCTCCATGTCCCTGCCTCTCTCTCTCTCTCTCTCTCTCTCTCTCCATGTCCCTGCCTCGCTCTCTCTCTCCATGTGCCAAATTTACATGTTGCAGGTATGAGCTGGGCCTCCTGGGCGGCTCACCAGTAAAAGGGATTCCAATCTCGGGTCACCAGCAGCTGCTGTCAGCTAGGTCCTGGGACGCTGGCGAGGGACAAACGGGAGTGAGGGGGCCGAGCGGGAGGCAGCAACAGTCTTCGGCGCTGCACTGGACCCAGGAGGAGCACTTTCAGCATTATCGGTGGCGTCCTGGTGTATGAACTGTATACGTGCTTCACATGAACTCGCTGAACTTCAGCTTCCAGCGATTCGCCCAGGGTTCATTTCTGCAATTTCTGCAGGTATTTTGCTCATCTCTGCAAACTTTGGCTGAGTGTGTGCCTCCACGCCTCCAACATGAGCTGTTGTTAGAAACAAAAGGTCCCCTGCCAGTCAATCGTCCCTGACTGCCCCTGTGACTGTCCTTGAATGCGCCATTAACAGGTCTTGATGGCCCCATTACTGGCCGCATTGTCCCTTGCAATGGTGTGAATCACCGTTCAGCTTGCCATTGTCTCTGTCGAACTCCCCCTCTGGGTTCGACTACATGTTGGGGCATGCCTGATTGCCCTTGTCTGCCTGGAGAACTGTGTGCTGCTTTAACAATGTTGAATCTCTGTCTCAACCATTCCTTAACACAGTGCCTCTCGTCTGTTCTGCTCGTGGCTATGCTCGCGTGGTTTAAATCCCAGTTTCTCGTCGCCATTGATTCGACCTTACTATACAGTATAAATGCACACGAGGCCCATGCTTGAGAGAAGGTCAGTCTATGAACTGTCCTTTCTTCCATAGCACTCAAGTGATGGAAGTGGGTGGAGCTTCCCCTTTTATATCTGAAGGTCTAGGTTAGGAGTGTCTCCCACAAGTTCACCACCTAGTGGTCATTGTTCCCACAGTGTACAACTTAGGTCAGATTATACATGGGTTACAATGCTGGTTGAATACATGACATCCTCCATGTCCCTGCCACTCTCTCTCTCTCTCTCTCTCTCTCTCTCCATGCCCCTGCCTCTCTCTCTCTCTCTCTCCATGCCCCTGCCTCTCTCTCTCTCTCTCTCTCTCTCTCCATGCCCGTGCCTCTCTCTCTCTCTCTCTCTCCATGTCCCTGCCTCTCTCGCTCTCTCTCTCTCCATGTCCCTACCTCTCTCTCTCTCTCCATGTCCCTGCCACTCTCTCTCTCTCTCCATGTCCCTGCCACTCTCTCTCTCTCTCCATGTCCCTGCCACTCTCTCTCTCTCTCCATGTCGCTGCCACTCTCTCTCTCTCTCCCTGTCTCTCTCTCTCTCCCTGTCTCTCTCTCTCTCCATGTCCCTGCCACTCTCTCTCTCTCTTTCTCCCTGTCTTTCTCTCTCTCTCTCTCCATGTCCCTGCCACTGTCTCTCTCTCACTCTCCATGTCTCTGCCTCTATTTCGCTCACTCACTCCCTGTCTCTCTCTCTCTCTCTCTCTCTCTCCATTTTCCTGCCTCTCTCTCTCTCTCCCCATTTCTCTCTCTCTCTCCATGTCCCTGCCTATCTCTCTCTCTCTCGCTCTCTCTCTCTCCATGTCCCTGCCTCTCTCTCTCGCTCTCTCTCTCTCTCCATTTCCCTGCCTCTCTCTCTCTCTCCCTCCATGTCCCTGCCTCTCTCGCTGTCTCTCCATGTCCCTGCCTCGCTCTCTCTCTCCATGTCCCTACCTCTCCCTCTCTCTCTCTCCCTGCCTCTCTCTCTCTCTCGCTCTCTCTCTCCCCCTGTCTCTCTCTCTCTGTCCATGTCCCTGTCTCTCTCTCCCTCTCTCCCTCTCTCTCTCTCTCCATGTCCCTACCTCTCTCTCTCTCTCACTCTCTTCATGTCCCTACCTCTCTCTCTCTCTCCCTCTCTCTCCATGTCCCTACCTCTCTCTCTCTATGTACCTGCCTCTCTCTCTCTTCATGACCCTGCCTCTCTCTCTCTCTCTCAACGTCTCTCTCTCTCTCTCTCTCTCTCTCCATGTCCCTGTCTCTCTCTCCCTGTCTCTCTCTCTCTCGCTCTCTCCATGTCCCTACCTCTCTCTCTCTCCCTCTCCATGTCCCTGTCTCTCTCTTTCTCTCTCTCTCCATGTCCTACCTCTCCCGGTCTCTCTCTATGTACCTGCCTCTCTCTCTCTTCATGCCCCTGTCTCTCTCTCCCTCTCTCCCTCTCTCTCTCTCTCCATGTCCCTACCTCTCTCTCTCTCTCACTCTCTTCATGTCCCTACCTCTCTCTCTCTCTCCCTCTCTCTCCATGTCCCTACCTCTCTCTCTCTATGTACCTGCCTCTCTCTCTCTTCATGCCCCTGCCTCTCTCTCTCTCTCTCTCCCTGTCTCTCTCTCTCTCCATGTCCCTACCTCTCTCTCTCTCTCTATCTCCATGTCCCTGTCTCTCTCTCTCTCTCTCTCTCTCTCTCCATATCCCAGTCTCGGGCTGGATTTTCAGCTTTTAGGATTATCAGGAGTTATTGACGATGGGGCGGACCTGATACCGCCCGGGAACAGTTTGCACCTCAGTTAGCAAAATTCATCAGCCGGGCCCTGAGTGCGGTGCGGGGCCCTGAGTGTGGGCTGAGGGCATGGCCCTGCGTGTGGGGCGGGGCCCGGAGTGTGGGGCTGGGTGCGAAGGGAGGCTTTGCACACCTCGCTCCGGGCGCTAGGCCGGTTGAGCATGTGACAATCTCGAGCTAAACAGTCGGCCTGGGACCGCCCTGAGAGAGGCCGGGGGAGAAAAACCTGAAAATAAAACACCAAACATATTCCCAATACACAGCCCATGCCACCACAACATAAATCGCAAAACAATAAAATAAAACCCAATCACCCTTCCCCGAGGTGGACATTACTGACCTCATTGCGGCCGCTATAGGTCGGACCGCCCGCTTTCCCAGGCGGTCCCAGCACGGGGCGCTGCGGGGCGTACGGATCGGGCAGGAGTCACAAATCGACCCGGTGTCACAACCCGGGGCGTTACACACCGGCTCGCCTCTCCTGGACCGTAATGCTCCGCCTCCCCCGACACCGGCCCTGAAAACCCTGGCAGGGCGCTGGGAGCTGGCCGCGTGCCCGGGAGAGCTCACCGCTGGCAGTGCCGCCCCTCCGGGGCAAAAACAGAGGCAGGCACCACCGGAGAATCCAGCCTTGGGACTCTTTGGCCTAGAACGGGGCACAGGGGACATCCCCTGATCTGGAACATGTCGGCCCAAAGCCCACCTGATATTGGAGCTTGGGCCAAATTTACATGTTGCAGGTATGAGCTGGGCCTCCCGGGCGGCTCACCAGTAAAAGCGATTCCAATCTTGGGTCACCAGCAGCTGCTGTCAGCTAGGTCCTGGGACGCTGGCGAGGGACAAACGGGAGTGAGGGGGCCGAGCGGGAGGCAGCAACAGTCTTCGGCGCTGCACTGGACCCAGGAGGAGCACTCCTATTCTACATGTCGCTTTTTCAAACTTCCCTTTTTGGTGATGGCATGCAATGGTCCTTTTAAGGGCCTCTGGTCAGAAGATATGAACATAAGAAATAGGAGCAGGAGTAGGCCATTCGGCCCCTCGAGCCTGCTCCGCCATTCAATAAAATCATGGCCGATCTGATCATGGACTCAGCTCCACTTCCCTGCCCACTCCCCAGAACCTTTGACTCCCTTATTGTACAAAAATCTGTCTATCTCCGCCTTAAATATATTCAATGACCCAGCCTCCACAGCTCTCTGGGGCAGAGAATTCCACAGATTTACAACCCTCTGAGAGAAGAAATTCTTCCTCATCTCAGTTTTAAATGGGCGGCTCCTTATTCTTTGTCCCCAGGTTCTAGATTCCCCCACGAATGGTGACATCCTCTTTGCATCCACCCTGTCCTGCCCCTGCAGAATCTTATACATTTCAATAAGATCCCCTTCCATTCTTCTAAACTCCAAGTACAAGCCCAACCTGCTCAACCTATCTTCATAAGTCAATCCCTTCACCTCAGGAATCAACCTAGTGAACCTTCTCTGAACTGCCTCCAATGCAAGTATATATCTCCTGTTATGTATATAAACGTTATCATAGTGTAAGACTTGCCACCAGAGGGAACACCTGTTGGAGACCCAAGGATCACCTGCACACCTCGTGCAAGCAAGTATAAAAGGTTGTCTACCATGTTGCTTCGTCACTCTGGAGTTTGATTAAGGAGATTAAGGTCACAACAGTTTGAGCTTACAGTACACAGGCTTGTGGAGTTATTCTGAACATAACACCTCCTTAAATACAGAGACCAAAACTAAACGCAGTACTCCAGGTGTGGCCTCACCAATACCTTGTACAGTTGTAGCAGGACTTCTCTGCTTTTATATTCTATCCTCCTTGAAATAAAGGCCAATATTCCATTTGCCTTCCTGATTACTTGCTGTACCTGCATACTAACTTTTTGTGTTTCATGCACAAGGACACCCAGGTCTCTCTGTACCACAGCATTTTGTAATCTCTCTCCATTTAAATTATAATTTGCTTTTTTATTTTTCCTGCCAAAGTGGATAACCTCGCACTTTCCCACATTATTCTCCATCTGCCAAATGTTTGGCCGCTCACTTAGCCTGTCTATATCCCTTTGCAGATTCTTTGTGTCCTCCTCACAACTTGTTTTCCCACCCATCTTTGTATCACCAGCAGGTCATGCCACACGCAGACCCGACAGTCCTGGACACAGCTGCTCCAGCACCAGTTGATTCAGGGCTACCCACAATGTGCCTCAAACAGGCTTTAGGCCCATTCACATTGTAGAATTATCGAATCATACTGCACAGCAGGAGGCCATTGCTAGAGTTATCTAACTAGTCCTAATCCCCCTGCTCTTTCCCCATAGCCCAATAAATATTTCCTTTTCAAGTATTTATCCAATTCTCTTTTGAAAGTTATTCTTGAACCTGCCTCCACCAACCTCTCAGGACGCGCATTCCAGATCACAACTTGTACATAAAATTATTTTCCTCCTGTTGCCTCTGGTTCTCTTGTCAATGACCTTCAATCTGTGCCCTCTGGTTGTCGACCCTTCTGCCACTGGAAATACTTTCTTCTTAATTACTCTATCAAATCTCCCCTTAGCCTTCTGTGCTCTAAGGAGAACAACCCCAGCTTCTCCAGTCTCTCCATGTAACTGAAGTCCCTCACCCCTGGCACCATTGTAATAAATCTCCTCTGCAGCCTCTCTGAGGGCCTTGGCATCCTTCCTATAGTGCGGTGCCCAGAAATCAACACAGTGCTCCAGCTGAGGTCTAACCAGTGTTCTATAAAGGTTTATCATAACTCCCTTGCTTTTGTACTCTATGCCTATATTTATAAAGCCAGATTATTGTCTCTAAAACTTTCCCCTGCACCGACGTTAAGCTGACTGTCCTGCAGTTGCCAGGTTTATTCCTCTCCCCGTTTTTAAACAAGGGTGTAACATTTGCAGTGCTCCAGTCCTCTGGGACTGCCCCATATCCAAGGCGGATTGGAAGATTGTAGTTAGAGCCTCTGCAATTTCCACCATTCCTTCCCTCAGCAACCCAGGAGGCCTCCCATCTGGACAGGGTGACTTTTATACTGCCTCCTCTTCAGCTATTTGTATCCTATCCAGTATCGTTACTGCCTCCTCCTTTAGAGTGACATTGACAGCATCATCTTTAGTGAAGACAGATGCAAAGTTCTCATTTAGTACCTCAGCCATGCCCTCTGCCTCCATCCACATGCAGACCTCCTGTTAGGTCCGTATTTGGCCCCACACCTCCTTTCACTGCCCTTTTACTATTTATATGTAGTGTTATAAAATACTTTCAGATTCCCTTTTATGTTCTATCTATTCTTATAAACTCTCTGCCCCTCTCTCCTATTTCAGTTCTCTCCTGTACTTTCTCTATTCAGCTTGGTTCTCTACCACATTATGAACCTGACATTCATCAAAAGTTTATTTTCTCTGTTTCATTTTAATTTCTTTATTCATCCAGGGAGCTCTAGCTTTGGATTCCCTTCCTTTCCCTCTTGTGGGAATGTGTTTACTCTGTACCCGAACCATTACCTCTTTGAAGGCCCCCATTGCTCAGTTACTGTTTTACCTGCCAATCTTTGATTCCAATCCACCTGGGCAGATCGCTGAAAGTGCCCTCCTCGGTTAGAATTTTTCACGTTTGACTTTTCTTTGTCCTTTTCTATAACGAATCTTAACCTGGTGCTAAGAGGGGGAGAAATTGAGAGTTAGGGGAGGTGCTGGAAGTTGTGGGGAGGGGCTGGAAGTTGGGCAAGGGTTTGGAAGTTGGGGGGAGGGGCTGGGAGTTAGGGAGAGGGGTTTAGAGTTGGGGGAGGGGTTGGGAGTTGGGGGGAGGGGCTGGGAGTTGGGGGGAGGAGCTGGGAGTTGGGGGGAGGAGCTGGGAGTTGAGGGGAGGAGCTGAGTGTTGGGGGAGGGGTTCGAATTGGGGGAGCGGCTGGGAGTTGGGGGAGGAACTGGGAGTTGGGGGGGAGGAGCTGGGTGTTGGAGGAGGGGTTGGGAATTGGGGGAGCGGCTGGGAGTTGGGGGGAGGAGCTGGGAGTTGGGGGAGGAGCTGGGAGTTGGGGGGAGGAGCTGGGTGTTGGGGAGGGGTTGGGAATTGGGGGAGGGGTTGGGAATTGGGGGAGCGGCTGGGAGTTGGGGGGAGGAGCTGCGAGTTCGGAGGGGCTGGGAGTTGCTGTGTGTGTGCAGCTCAGACATCAATGGTGCCCATCAACTTGGTGCCAGTTAAAGTTTGCGTTGATTGATGTTAAGTTGTATTTAACCCTTTCATGGTAAGGAATCACAAGAATGTAACGGTCCAGCTATCTGAGACAATGCGCAACAAGGTTATGTTCAATAACAAAAGTTTCATACCAACATTGGTCTGAAATCATAAGTAACACAGCCATTAACACCCAACCCCTGCCCACATTCCACTTTTTCCACCTTTGACTGTGTTGCTGGACACATCAACATGTCCAGCAAAACAGAAGACAAAGGCAAAGCAGGAGCGTGGTCCCCAGCCCCCATACATTACAACAAATTGCATACACCCAGATGGAGATATAACACCGCCATCACCTGCGGACATGCACCTCACTTTCCTTCCCCCCTCCCCTTCTTCTCCCCACCTCTACCCCTTCCCCTCCTCACTCCACGGTGCCTGGCCGAGGAGCTCCTCAGGCGGTGCCTCATTGGGGGGATGAAGGCAGATGCAGTGGTTGCACGGGTACAGGAGCAGGGGATGCCGAGGGGGCAACATTCTCTGATCCAGAAGCAGGATCGTGGTCCTTGCTCTAATCTGTCGTTTGCAGTGGGGGTGTGGAACCTAGGGGTGGAGTGCCGCGCTCGGGGACCACTGGGAGGCCTGTGCCAGAAGTGTTCCTGGCTATTGCATCCAGGGCCTCCGCCATCCGTGGAATGTACTCGGTCATGGTAGCCAGCTGTTGGGATATGCCCCCCAATGCATCGAGCTTCTGGTCACCAATGTCTACAGTCCTTCTGGGCAACTGTACCAACTCTCCACTGTCATGTCGCGCTTGTGGAATAGACCTGCCGTGTCCACGACATCTCCGTGGGATCAGCGCCATCCTGGGGATAAATGGGGTGCCCTGTGGAGAGGTGCTTGGGGCCGGTACCTTCAGAGTGGAGGCGGGAATGGCCGGAGGACCACTAGATGGCCTTGGGGGGGAATGGGTTCTGGAGCGTGGCGATGCAGGTTCTTCGAAGTCTGCGCTCTCATCCGTGGAGAACAGACCCAGTGGATTGACAGACGAGAATCGGAGCTCCTCAGCACCAGATGTAGGATCGTCCGCCGACTCCTGCCCAACGCCCCCACCTTCTGGCCTCTGTGGTCTTGCCTTGGGAGGCATTGCTGGATGAGTGGCAAAACACAAATGAGGTTATTAGAGGAGAAGTGGGTGCTAGGGTCACAAGGTGAGTCCAGCGCTACACACAGCATATGCACGACAAAAGCACCACTGCTCTCAAAATCATCGCAGACATCACATTTCATGACCATCAACACATTGTGGATTGCAATGATTTTCATTAGGCCAGCAGTATTTCTGTGACTCTTTTAGAAATTATCGATCATATATGAGTGTTCGAATATGAGTGGGTGTGGCATTTATTGACTTCACATCACGCAATGGTGTAAGCTTTACTCACGTGGCATCACTTCAGGGTCTGCAGATGTGTCCGTGGCTGTCCGGGTGTGCTTCCCCACGAGTGCGAGCACTCGCTCCTCCATCTCAGTGATGTCGCTGGGGACTGCATGGACCTCATCGTCAATAGCTTCTTCTGTAAAAGGTGACAGGACGACATGGCATGAGATCATTGCATGATATCATTGCTAGGTACTGTCACAGACGTACTGTCACGGTTATACAACACATAACCGACAGATGGAATTATGATTATTATGATTATTATTATTCTTTACCTAAAGTCGTACACCGTGACCGCAGGCTTTGAGTAAAACATTCCCGGTAAAAGTGCAAGACCTCACATCTGCTGATAGTCACTCATGACTGTTACAAATCAAATTATATAAATACATAAGTACATGTAAATAAATGTAATACTTACTCTTGCGGATCCCACAAGGTCGTTCCATCGTTTACAGCATTGGTTGCCCTCACACACCCCTTTGGTCGCTGACGAGACTACCTCTGCGATCTCGGTCCATATCCTCCGGTAGGCCTTTGGGGTGGACTTCCTAAGCCCTCCTTGTGTCAAATCACCCCAGCGTGACTCGACCTCCTGCACGAGGGAGACATTTGCCTCGTCCGAGAACCTCCTGGTTCTTTTGCGCCCTCCAATGTGCTCCTCTCACACCTCACTGCTCTCTCCAACGTCAGTCTCCACAGCGTGCTGTGATGCATCCTCCTCTCCCTCACTGACCCTACAGATAGACTCCTCCACGTCACTGCCCCTACAGATAGACTCCTTCCACTCACTGATCCTACAGTTAGACTCCTCCCCCTCACTGACCCTACAGATAGACCCCACCCCTCACTGACCCTGCAGATAGACCCCACCCCTCACTGACCCTACAGATAGACTCCTCCACGTCACTGCCCCTACAGATAGACTCCTTCCACTCACTGATCCTACAGTTAGACTCCTCCCCCTCACTGACCCTACAGATAGACCCCACCCCTCACTGACCCTACAGATAGACTCCTCCACGTCACTGCCCCTACAGATAGACTCCTTCCACTCACTGATCCTACAGTTAGACTCCTCCCCCTCACTGACCCTACAGATAGACCCCACCCCACACTGACCCTACAGATAGACCCCACCCCTCACTGACCCTACAGATAGACTCCTCCCCTTCATGACCCTGCACATAGACACCTCCCCTCACTGACCCTACAGATAGACTCCTCCCCCTCACTAACCCGACAGATAGACTCCTCCCCTTCATGACCCTGCACATAGACACCTCCCCTCACTGACCCTACAGATACACCCCTCACCCTCACTGACCATACAGATAGAACCCTCCCCCTCACTGACACGACAGATAGACTCCTCCCTCTCACTGACCCAACTGATAGACTGCTCCCCCTCACTGACCCTACAGATTGACTCCTCTCTCTCACTGACCCGACAGATAGAACCCTCCCCCTCACTGAACCTACAGATAGATCCCTCCCCTCACTGATCGTACAGATAAACTCCTCCCCATCACTGACCCGACAGATAGACACCTGCCCCTCACTGAGCCTGCAGATTGACTCAACCCCGTCACTGACCCGACAGATAGACTCCTCCTCCTCACTGCCCCTACACATATACTCCTCCCCCTCACTGACCCTACAGTTAGACCCTGCCCCTCGCTGACCCTACAGATAGACCCCTCCCCTCACTGATCATACAGATAGACCCCTCCCCCTCACTGACCCTCGAGATAGACTCCTCCCCCTCACTGATCCTACCGATCGAGTCCTCCCCCTCACTGTCCCGACAGATAGACTCCTCCCCTTCACTGACCCAACAGATAGACTCCTCCCCCTCACTGATCCTACAGATAGACTCCTCCCCCTCACTGACCCTACAGATAGTCCCCTCCCCCTCACTGACCCGACAGATAGACCCCTCCCCCTCACTGACCCTACAGATAGACCCCTCCCCCTCACTGACCCTACAGATAAACCCCTTCCCATCACTGACCCAACAGATAAACTCCTCCCCCTCACTGACCCTACAGATTGACTCCTCCCCCTCAATGACCCTACAGATAGACCCCTCCCCCTCACTGAACCTGCAGATAGATCCCTCCCCTCACTGACTGGACAGATAGAATCCTCCCCCTCACTGACCCTTGAGATAGACGCCTCCCCCTCATTGATCCTACAGATTGACTCTTCCCCCTCACTGACCCTACAGATAGACTCCTTCCACTCGCTGATCCTACAGTTAGACCCCTCCCCCTCACTGTCCCTACAGATAGACTCCTCCCCCTCACTGACCCTGCAGATAAACTACTCCCCTTCATGACCCTGCAGATAGACACCTCCCCTCACTGACCAGAGAGATGGACCTCTACCCCTCACTGACCCTACGGATAGACTCTTCCCCTTCACTGACCCTACAGAAAGATCCCTCTCACTCACTGAACCTACAGATAGACCCCTCCACCTTACTGACCATACAGATAGACTCCTCCTCCTCACTGACCCGACAGATAGACCCCTCCCCCTCACTGACCCTACAGATAAACCCCTTCCCATCACTGACCCTACAGATAGTCCCCTCCCCCTCACTGACCCGACAGATAGACCCCTCCCCCTCACTGACCCTACAGAAAGATCCCTCTCACTCACTGAACCTACAGATAGACCCCTCCACCTTACTGACCATACAGATAGACTCCTCCTCCTCACTGACCCGACAGATAGACCCCTCCCCCTCACTGACCCTACAGATAAACCCCTTCCCATCACTGACCCAACAGATAGACTCCTCCCCCTCACTGACCCTACAGATTGACTCATCCCCCTCAATGACCCTACAGATAGACCCCTCCCCCTCACTGAACCTGCAGATAGATCCCTCCCCTCACTGACTGGACAGATAGAATCCTCCCCCTCAGTGACCCTTGAGATAGACGCCTCCCCCTCATTGATCCTACAGATCGACTCTTCCCCCTCACTGACCCTACAGATAGACTCCTCCACGTCACTGCCCCTACAGATAGACCCGTCCCCCTCACTGACCATGGGGATAGACTCCTACTCCTCACTGACCCTACAGGTAGACTCCTCCCCCTCACTGACCCTACAGATAGACTCCTCCCCTTCATGACCCTGCAGATAGACACCTCCCCTCACTGACCCTACAAATAGACCCCTCCCCCTCACTGACCATGGAGATAGACTCCTACTCCTCACTGACCCTACAGGTAGACTCCTCCCCCTCACTGACCCTACAGATAGACTCCTCCCCTTCATGACCCTACAGATAGACCACTCCCCCTCACTGAGCCTGCAGATTGACTCATCCCCGTCACTGACCCGACAGATAGACTCCTCCCCCTCACTGACCCTACAGTTAGACCCTGACCCTACAGATAGACCCCTTCCCCTCACTGACCCTACAGATAGACTCCTGCCCCTCACTGACCCTACAGATAGACCCCTTCCCCTCATTGACCCTACAGATAGACGCCTTCCCCTCACTGACCCTACAGATAGACTCCTGCCCCTCACTGACCCTACAGATGGACTCCTCCCCCTAACTAATCCTACAGATACACCCCTCCCCTCACTGACTCCACAGTTAGACCCTGACCCTCGCTGACCCTACAGATAGACTCCTCCCCTCACTTACACTGAAGATAGACCCCTCACCCTCACTGACCCTACAGATAGAATCCTCCCCTTCACTGACCCAACAGATCGACCCCTCCCCCTCACTTACCCTACAGATAGACACCTTCCCCTCATTGACCCTACAGATAGACGCCTTCCCCTCACTGACCCTACAGATAGACTCCTCCCCCTCACTGACACTACAGATAGACTCCTCCCACTCACTGACCCTGCAGATAGACCCCTTCCCCTCACTGACACTACAGATAGACTCCTGCCCCTCACTGACCCTACAGATCCTCTCCTCCCCCTAAATAATCCTACAGTTAGACCCCTCAACCTCACTAAGCCTACAGATACACCCCTCCCCTCACTGACCCTACAGATAGACCCCTCCCCCTCACTGACCCTACAGATAGACTCCTACCCCTCACTGACCCTACAGATAGACTCCTCCCCCTCACTGACCCTACAGATAGACTCCTCCCACTCACTGACCCTGCAGATAGACCCGTCCACCTCACTGACCCTACAGATAGACACCTCCCATTCACTGACCCTACAGATAGATTCCTCCCCCTCAATGACCCTGTAGTAGACCACTCCCCCTCACTGATCCTACAGATAGACCCCTGCCCTCACTGACCCTACAGATAGACCCCTCCACCTCACTGACCCGACAGATAGACTCCTCCTCCTCACTGACCCTACAGATAGACCTCTCCCCCTCACTGACCCAACAGATAGATCCCCTCCCCCTCACTGACCATGCAGATAGACTCCTCCACCTCATTGACCCGACAGATAGACCCCTCCCCCTCACTGACCCTACAGATAGACTCCTCCCCCTCACTGACCGTACAGAAAGACCACGCCCCCTCACTGACCCTAAAGATAGACGTTTCCTCCTCATTAACCCTACAGATAGACCCCTCCCTCTCAATGACCCGACAGATAGGCTACTCCCCCTCACAGACCCTACAGATAGTCACATCCCCCTCACTGACCCTACCGATAGACTCCTCCCTCTCACTGTCCCTACAGATAGACTCCTCTTCCTCACTGACCCTGCAGATAGACTCCACCCCTTCATGACCTTGCAGATAGACACCTGCCCTCACTGACCCGAGAGATGGACCTCTACCCCTCACTGACCCTACAGATAGACCACTCCCCCTCACTGACCCAACAGATAGACTCCTCCCTCTCACTGACCCAACTGATAGACTGCTCCCCGTCACTGACCCTACAGATTGACTCCTCCCCCTCAATGACTCTACAGATAGAACCCTCCCCCTCACTGAACCTACAGATAGATCCCTCCCCTTACTGACTGTACAGATAGACTCCTCCCCCTCACTGACCCTTGAGATAGACCTCTCCCCCTCACTGACCCTACAGATAGACCTCTCCCCATCACTGATCGGACAGATAGACTCCTCCCCCTCACTGACCGTACAGATAAATCCTCCCCCTCACTGACCCGAGAGATAGACTCCTCCCCCTGACTGAGCCTGCAGATTGACTCATCCCGTCACTGACCCTGCAGAGAGACTCCTCCTCCTCACTGCCCCTACAGATATACTCCTCCCCCTCACTGACCCTACAGTTAGACCCTCCCCCTCACTGACCCGACAGATAGACCCCTCCCCCTCACTGAGCTTAGAGATAGACTCCTCCCCCTCACTGACCCTACCGATAGACTCATCCCTCTCACTGTCCCTACAGATAGACTCCTCCTCCTCACTGACCCTGCAGATAGACTCCTCCGCTTCATGACCTTGCAGATAGACACCTGCCCTCACTGACCCGAGAGATGGACCTCTACCCCTCACTGACCCTACGGATAGGCTCTTCCCCTTCACTGACCCTACAGAACGATCCCTCTCACTCACTGAACCTACAGATAGACCTCTCCCCGTCACTGACATTGCAGATAGACTCCTCCCCCTCACTGAACCGACTGATAGACTGCTCCCCCTCACTGACCCTGCAGATTGACTCCTCCCCCTCAATGACTCGACAGATAGAACCCTCCTCCTCACTGACCCTACAGATAGACCCTTCCCCCTCACTGACCCTGCAGATAGACCCCTACCCCTCACTGACCCGACAGATAGAACCTTCACCCTCACTGTCTCGACAGATAGACTCCTCCCCCTCACTGACCCGACAGATAGACTCCTCCCCCTCAGTGACCCAGCAGGTGGACTCCTCTCCCTCACTGACCCTACAGATAGATGCCTCCCCTCACTGACCGTACAGATAAATCCTCCCCCTCACTGACTCTAGAGATAGACTCCTCCCCCTGACTGAGCCTGCAGATTGACTCATCCCCGTCACTGACCCTACAGATAGACTCCTCCTCCTCACTGACCATACAGTTAGACCATCGCCCTCGCTGACCCCACAGATAGACCCCTCCCATCACTGACCCGACTGATAGACCCCTCCCCCTCACTGACCCTACAGATAGACTCCTCCCCCTAATTGACCCTACAGATAGACTCCTCCCCCTAATTGACCCTACAGATAGACTCCTCCCCCTCACCGACCGTACAGATAGATCACTCCCCCTCACTGACCCTACAGATAGACCCCTCCCCCTCACCGACCGTACAGATAGATCACTCCCCCTCACTGACCCTACAGATAGACTCCTCCCCATCACTGACCCTGCAGATATACCCCTCCCCTTCACTGACACGACAGATCGACTCCTCCCCCTGACTGACCCTACAGATAGATTCCTCCCCCTCACTGACCCTACAGATAGTCCCCTCCCCCTCACTGAACCTGCAGATAGATCACTCCTCTCACTGACCGTACAGATAAACTTCTCCCCCTCAGTGACCCGAGAGATCGACTTCTCCCCCTTACTGACCCTACAGACAAACTCCTCTCCCTCACTGACCCTCCAGATAGATGCCTCCACCTCACTGAACCTACAGATAGATCCCTCCCCTCACTGACCGTACAGTTAAACTCCTCCCCCTCACTGACCCTAGAGATCGAATCCTCCCCCTCACTGACCCTGCAGATAGACTCCTCCCCATCACTGACCCTACAGATAGACTCCTCCTCCTCACTGACCCTACAGATAGACTCCTCTCCCTCACTGCCCCTGCAGATAGACTCCTCCCACTCATTGACATGACAGTTAAACCCCTCCCCCTCACTGACCCTGCAGATAGACCCCTCCCCCTCACTGAACCGAGAGATAGACTCCTCCCCCTCACTGACCGTACAGATAAATCCTCCCCCTCACTGTCTCGAGAGATAGACTCCTCCCCCTGACTGAGCCTGCAGATTGACTCATCCCCGTCACTGACCCTACAGATAGACTCCTCCTCCTCACTGACCATACAGTTAGACCATCGCCCTCGCTGACCCCACAGATAGACCCCTCCCATCACTGACCCGACTGATAGACCCCTCCCCCTCACTGACCCTACAGATAGACTCCTCCCCCTAATTGACCCTACAGATAGACTCCTCCCCCTAATTGACCCTACAGATAGACTCCTCCCCCTCACCGACCGTACAGATAGATCACTCCCCCTCACTGACCCTACAAATAGACCCCTCCCCCTCACATACCGTACAGATAGATCACTCCCCCTCACTGACCCTACAGATAGACTCCTCCCCATCACTGACCCTGCAGATATACCCCTCCCCTTCACTGACACGACAGATCGACTCCTCCCCCTGACTGACCCTACAGATCGACTCCTCCCCCTCACTGACCCTACAGATAGTCCCCTCCCCCTCACTGAACCTGCAGATAGATCACTCCTCTCACTGACCGTACAGATAAACTTCTCCCCCTCAGTGACCCGAGAGATCGACTCCTCCCCCTTACTGACCCCACAGACAAACTCCTCTCCCTCACTGACCCTCCAGATAGATGCCTCCACCTCACTGAACCTACAGATAGATCCCTCCCCTCACTGACCGTACAGTTAAACTCCTCCCCCTCACTGACCCGAGAGATCGAATCCTCCCCCTCACTGACCCTGCAGATAGACTCCTCCCCATCACTGACCCTACAGATAGACTCCTCCTCCTCACTGACCCTACAGATAGACTCCTCTCCCTCACTGCCCCTGCAGATAGACTCCTCCCACTCATTGACATGACAGTTAAACCCCTCCCCCTCACTGACCCTGCAGATAGACCCCTCCCCCTCACTGAACCGAGAGATAGACTCCTCCCCCTCACTGACCCTACAGATAGATCCTCCCCCTCACTGACCTTACAGATAGACGTCTCCCCTTCACTGACCCTACAGATAGACTCCTCCCCTCACTGACCCTTGAGGTAGACCCCTCACCCTCACTGACCCTACAGATAGACCTCTCCCACTCACTGACCCTACAGATAGACACCTCCCCCTCATTGACCCTACAGATAGACTCCTCGACCTCACTGACTGTACAGATAGACCACTCCCCTCACTGACCCTACAGATAGACCACTCCCCCTCACTGACCCTACAGGTAGACTCCTCCCTCTCATTAACCCTACAGATAGACCCCTCGCCCTCACTGACACGACAGATAGACTCCTCCACTCACTGACCCTACAGATAGACCCCTCAACCTCACTAAGCCTACAGATACACCCCTCCCCTCACTGACCCTACAGATAGACCCCTCCCCCTCACTGACCCTACAGATAGACTCCTACCCCTCACTGACCCTACAGATAGACTCCTCCCCCTCACTGACCCTACAGATAGACTCCTCCCACTCACTGACCCTGCAGATAGACCCGTCCAACTCACTGACCCTACAGATAGACACCTCCCATTCACTGACCCTACAGATAGATTCCTCCCCCTCAATGACCCTGTAGATAGACCACTCCCCCTCACTGATCCTACAGATAGACCCCTGCCCTCACTGACCCTACAGATAGACCCCTCCACCTCACTGACCCGACAGATAGACTCCTCCTCCTCACTGACCCTACAGATAGACCTCTCCCCCTCACTGACCCAACAGATAGACCCCCTCCCCCTCACTGACCATGCAGATAGACTCCTCCACCTCATTGACCCGACAGATAGACCCCTCCCCCTCACTGACCCTACAGATAGACTCCTCCCCCTCACTGACCGTACAGAAAGACCACGCCCCCTCACTGACCCTAAAGATAGACGTTTCCTCCTCATTAACCCTACAGATAGACCCCTCCCTCTCAATGACCCGACAGATAGGCTACTCCCCCTCACAGACCTTACAGATAGTCACATCCCCCTCACTGACCCTACCGATAGACTCCTCCCTCTCACTGTCCCTACAGATAGACTCCTCTTCCTCACTGACCCTGCAGATAGACTCCTCCCCTTCATGACCTTGCAGATAGACACCTGCCCTCACTGACCCGAGAGATGGACCTCTACCCCTCACTGACCCTACAGATAGACCACTCCCCCTCACTGACCCAACAGATAGACTCCTCCCTCTCACTGACCCAACTGATAGACTGCTCCCCCTCACTGACCCTACAGATTGACTCCTCCCCCTCAATGACTCTACAGATAGAACCCTCCCCCTCACTGAACCTACAGATAGATCCCTCCCCTTACTGACTGTACAGATAGACTCCTCCCCTCACTGACCCTTGAGATAGACACCTCCCCGTCACTGACTGAACATATAGAACCCTCCCCCTCACTGAACCTACAGATAGATCCCTCCCTGTCACTGACTGTACAGAGAGAGCCCTTCCCCTGACTGCACCTACAGATAGACCTCTCCCCCTCACTGACCCTACAGATAGACCTCTCCCCATCACTGATCGGACAGATAGACTCCTCCCCCTCACTGACCGTACAGATAAATCCTCCCCCTCACTGACCCGAGAGGTAGACTCCTCCCCCTGACTGAGCCTGCAGATTGACTCATCCCGTCACTGACCCTACAGAGAGACTCCTCCTCCTCAATGAACCCTACAGATATACTCCTCCCCCTCACTGACCCTACAGTTAGATCCTCCCCCTCACTGATCCGACAGATAGACCCCTCCCCCTCACTGAGCTTAGAGATAGACTCCTCCCCCTCACTGATCCTACCGATAGATTCCTCCCTCTCACTGTCCCTACAGATAGACTCCTCCTCCTCACTGACCCTGCAGATAGACTCCTCCCCTTCATGACCTTGCAGATAGACACCTGCCCTCACTGACCCGAGAGATGGACCTCTACCCCTCACTGACCCTACGGATAGGCTCTTCCCCTTCACTGACCCTACAGAACGATCCCTCTCACTCACTGAACCTACAGATAGACCTCTCCCCGTCACTGACATTAGAGATAGACTCCTCCCCCTCACTGAACCGACTGATAGACTGCTCCCCCTCACCGACCGTACAGATAGATCACTCCCCCTCACTGACCCAACAGATAGACCCCTCTCCCTCACCGACCGTATAGATAGATCACTCCCCCTTACTGACCCTACAGATAGACTCCTCCCCATCACTGACCCTGCAGATATACCCCTCCCCTTCACTGACACGACAGATCGACTCCTCCCCCTGACTGACCCTACAGATAGACTCCTCCTCCTCACTGACCCTACAGATAGACCCTTCCCCCTCACTGACCCTGCAGATAGACTCCTCCCCCTCACTGACCCGACAGATAGACTCCTCCCCCTCAGTGACCCAGCAGGTGGACTCCTCTCCCTCACTGACCCTACAGATAGACTCCTCCCCCTCACTGACCCGACAGATAGACTCCTCCCCCTGACTGAGCCTGCAGATTGACTCATCCCCGTCACTGACCCTACAGATAGACTCCTCCTCCTCACTGACCATACAGTTAGACCATCGCCCTCGCTGACCCCACAGATAGACCCCTCCCATCACAGACCCGACTGATAGACCCCTCCCCCTCACTGACCCTACAGATAGACTCCTCCCCCTAATTGACCCTACAGATAGACTCCTCCCCCTAATTGACCCTACAGATAGACTCATCCCCCTCACCGACCGTACAGAGAGATCACTCCCCCTCACTGACCCTACAGATAGACCCCTCTCCCTCACCGACCGTACAGATAGATCACTCCCCCTCACTGACCCTACAGATAGACTCCTCCCCATCACTAACCCTGCAGATATACCCCTCCCCTTCACTGACACGACAGATCGACTCCTCCCCCTGACTGACCCTACAGATAGACTCCTCCCCCTCACTGACCCTACAGATAGTCCCCTCCCCCTCACTGAACCTGCAGATAGATCACTCCTCTCACTGACCGTACAGATAAACTTCTCCCCCTCAGTGACCCGAGAGATCGACTTCTCCCCCTTACTGACCCTACAGACAAACTCCTCTCCCTCACTGACCCTCCAGATAGATGCCTCCACCTCACTGAACCTACAGATAGATCCCTCCCCTCACTGACCGTACAGTTAAACTCCTCCCCCTCACTGACCCTAGAGATCGAATCCTCCCCCTCACTGACCCTGCAGATAGACTCCTCCCCATCACTGACCCTACAGATAGACTCCTCCTCCTCACTGACCCTACAGATAGACTCCTCTCCCTCACTGCCCCTGCAGATAGACTCCTCCCACTCATTGACATGACAGTTAAACCCCTCCCCCTCACTGACCCTGCAGATAGACCCCTCCCCCTCACTGAACCGAGAGATAGACTCCTCCCCCTCACTGACCCTACAGATAGATCCTCCCCCTCACTGACCTTACAGATAGACGTCTCCCCTTCACTGACCCTACAGATAGACTCCTCCCCTCACTGACCCTTGAGGTAGACCCCTCACCCTCACTGACCCTACAGATAGACCTCTCCCCCTCACTGACCCTACAGATAGACACCTCCCCCTCATTGACCCGACAGATAGACTCCTCGACCTCACTGACTGTACAGATAGACCACTCCCCTCACTGACCCTACAGATAGACCACTCCCCCTCACTGACCCTACAGGTAGACTCCTCCCTCTCATTAACCCTACAGATAGACTCCTCCCCATCACTGACCCTACAGATAGACTCCTCCTCCTCACTGACCCTACAGATAGACTCCTCTCCCTCACTGCCCCTGCAGATAGACTCCTCCCACTCATTGACATGACAGTTAAACCCCTCCCCCTCACTGACCCTGCAGATAGACCCCTCCCCCTCACTGAACCGAGAGATAGACTCCTCCCCCTCACTGACCCTACAGATAGATCCTCCCCCTCACTGACCTTACAGATAGACTCCTACCCCTCACTGACCCTACAGATAGACTCCTCCCCCTCACTGACCCTACAGATAGACTCCTCCCACTCACTGACCCTGCAGATAGACCCGTCCACCTCACTGACCCTACAGATAGACACCTCCCATTCACTGACCCTACAGATAGATTCCTCCCCCTCAATGACCCTGTAGATAGACCACTCCCCCTCACTGATCCTACAGATAGACCCCTGCCCTCACTGACCCTACAGATAGACCCCTCCACCTCACTGACCCGACAGATAGACTCCTCCTCCTCACTGACCCTACAGATAGACCTCTCCCTCTCACTGACCCAACAGATAGACCCCCTCCCCCTCACTGACCATGCAGATAGACTCCTCCACCTAATTGACCCGACAGATAGACCCCTCCCCCTCACTGACCCTACAGATAGACTCCTCCCCCTCACTGACCGTACAGAAAGACCACGCCCCCTCACTGACCCTAAAGATAGACGTTTCCTCCTCATTAACCCTACAGATAGACCCCTCCCTCTCAATGACCCGACAGATAGGCTACTCCCCCTCACAGACCTTACAGATAGTCACATCCCCCTCACTGACCCTACCGATAGACTCCTCCCTCTCACTGTCCCTACAGATAGACTCCTCTTCCTCACTGACCCTGCAGATAGACTCCTCCCCTTCATGACCTTGCAGATAGACACCTGCCCTCACTGACCCGAGAGATGGACCTCTACCCCTCACTGACCCTACAGATAGACCACTCCCCCTCACTGACCCAACAGATAGACTCCTCCCTCTCACTGACCCAACTGATAGACTGCTCCCCGTCACTGACCCTACAGATTGACTCCTCCCCCTCAATGACTCTACAGATAGAACCCTCCCCCTCACTGAACCTACAGATAGATCCCTCCCCTTACTGACTGTACAGATAGACTCCTCCCCCTCACTGACCCTTGAGATAGACACCTCCCCGTCACTGACTGAACATATAGAACCCTCCCCCTCACTGAACCTACAGATAGATCCCTCCCTGTCACTGACTGTACAGAGAGAGCCCTTCCCCTGACTGCACCTACAGATAGACCTCTCCCCCTCACTGACCCTACAGATAGACCTCTCCCCATCACTGATCGGACAGATAGACTCCTCCCCCTCACTGACCGTACAGATAAATCCTCCCCCTCACTGACCCGACAGATAGACCCCTCCCCCTCACTGAGCTTAGAGATAGACTCCTCCCCCTCACTGACCCTACCGATAGACTCCTCCCTCTCACTGTCCCTACAGATAGACTCCTCCTCCTCACTGACCCTGCAGATAGACTCCTCCCCTTCATGACCTTGCAGATAGACACCTGCCCTCACTGACCCGAGAGATGGACCTCTACCCCTCACTGACCCTACGGATAGGCTCTTCCCCTTCACTGACCCTACAGAACGATCCCTCTCACTCACTGAACCTACAGATAGACCTCTCCCCGTCACTGACATTGCAGATAGACTCCTCCCCCTCACTGACCCTACAGATAGACCCTTCCCCCTCACTGACCCTGCAGATAGACCCCTACCCCTCACTGACCCGACAGATAGAACCCTCACCCTCACTGTCTCGACAGATAGACTCCTCCCCCTCACTGACCCGACAGATAGACTCCTCCCCCTCAGTGACCCAGCAGGTGGACTCCTCTCCCTCACTGACCCTACAGATAGATGCCTCCCCTCACTGACCGTACAGATAAATCCTCCCCCTCACTGACTCTAGAGATAGACTCCTCCCCCTGACTGAGCCTGCAGATTGACTCATCCCCGTCACTGACCCTACAGATAGACTCCTCCTCTTCACTGACCATACAGTTAGACCATCGCCCTCGCTGACCCCACAGATAGACCCCTCCCATCACTGACCCGACTGATAGACCCCTCCCCCTCACTGACCCTACAGATAGACTCATCCCCCTAATTGACCCTACAGATAGATTCCTCCCCCTAATTGACCCTACAGATAGACTCCTCCCCCTCACCGACCGTACAGATAGATCACTCCCCCTCACTGACCCTACAGGTAGACTCCTCCCTCTCATTAACCCTACAGATAGACCGCTCGCCCTCACTGACACGACAGATAGACTCCTCCCCTCACTGACCCTACAGATAGACCCCTCCTCCTCACTGATCCTACAGGTAGACCCCACCCCCTTACTGACCCTACAGATAGAACCCTTCCCCTCACTGACCTTACAGATAGATTCCTCCCCCTCACTGACCCGGCAGATAGACTCCTCCCCCTCACTGACCCTATCGATAGACCCCTCCCCTCACTGAACCTACAGATACATCCCTCCCCTCACTGACCGTACAGATAGACTCCTCCCCCTCACTGACCCGAGAGATAGACTCTTCCCCCTCATTGACCCTACAGATAGAATCCTCCCCCTTACTGCCCCTACAGATATACTCCTCCCCCTCACTGACCCTACAGATAGATCCTCCCCCTCACTGACCTTACAGATAGACGTCTCCCCTTCACTGACCCTACAGATAGACTCCTCCCCTCACTGACCCTTGAGGTAGACCCCTCACCCTCACTGACCCTACAGATAGACCTCTCCCCCTCACTGACCCTACAGATAGACACCTCCCCCTCATTGACCCTACAGATAGACTCCTCGACCTCACTGACTGTACAGATAGACCACTCCCCTCACTGACCCTACAGATAGACCACTCCCCCTCACTGACCCTACAGATAGGCCCCACCCCCTCACCGACCCTACAGATGGACCCCTCCCCCTCACTGACCCTACAGATAGTCCCCTCCCCCTCACCGACCCTACAGATGGACCCTTCCCCCTCACTGACCCTACAGATGGACCCCTCCCCCTCACTGACCCTACAGATAGTCCCCTCCCCCTCACCGACCCTACAGATGGACCCTTCCCCCTCACTGACCCTACAGATAGTCCCCTCCCCCTCACCGACCCTACAGATGGACCCCTCCCCCTCACTGACCCTACAGATAGACCCCTCGACATCACTGACCCTATCGATGTTTTGACTGAGAATTGAGGGAGTTATTTATAACATGTTGGCGATAATTGATTCTGTGAGTCAGTGACGATTCCTGATGCTGTGGATGGGATGGCTGTGCCTGAATTCAGGAAGGGCATGTTGTTGAATCCATCCAACTTCATCGCAGTGAACTCTCTGCACTGTAAGTTGTGTGACCCATAACGGGTGGGCAATCGGCACCATTGGACCGTGAGGGTATAAGTGACCCCTAAAATGTTTCTGACTCATCTCCAGCCCCATCAGATCACATTGATCATTGTGACATCAACATTATTGACAGTAGATTTAATGTGGACTAGATTTAATTTTGAATGAATCAGGAATCCTGGCCTGTGATCGCCAGCTCTGTGTATCCGGGTAATTCACTGCATTATTAATGCCCATCGTGGCTTCACTTGATTTAAGTCAACGTGTAATTGATGGTTTAGTGCAGAACATTCTCTTCAGTAATGTCTATCACCAGTGAGTCATCATAGTGACAACATCACTCACTCAAACCATTCATCTTAGCTTCCATTTGCTCAATATTTGGTGTAGTCCTGAGCCAAATAAAGCAGGATTGCTCTGGGTCTGTGCTGAGTTAATCTGAGTCCAGACCAGGATTGCTCTGGGTCTGTGCCAGGTCTGAGCTCAGATTCTTTGAAGAAAATGTCACATATCACTGGACTAGGAAGGGCAAAGGTCAGCCAGGAGTCCTGGTCCTGATCGCTGCCCCCTGACCCCTGCAGGGAATGTAAGTGTGGGGACGAGGAGAGGATTGGGCGATGCTCTCTATGGTTGAGCATCTGCTCAATGCCATTGTTTAAGCTCACACAGGAAGAATACCCGCCATGACCCGATAGCAGATGGTTGGTGGTGCCTTTGGAACTGTTCCCCAGCAAGTGCCAGCGCCTTCAGAATAGGGAGGTGAGATCATTGAAAAAAATCTTCATTTGAAAAAAGAATTCTCAATGGTCCAGCTCGCTGATATATTTCATTTACCATGAAGTAGTTTGAATGAGGTGGGTGGGGGCACACACCCACCTCCATGGCACGAACCTGGTATTGCAGTACTTCCAGGAACGGTGCAGTAGCTCTAGGCCTTTTGGCTAAGAGCATTGGCGCAGAGTGATCCTTGATGTGTGCAAGGTGACCTCTGGCGTTTGTAATCTGACAAGATGATCTGACAAAGAATTGGAAAGATTGGCAACGAATAAATAAATAAAAAAAAAAATCTTCATTTGAAAAAAGAATTCTCAATGGTCCAGCTCGCTGATATATTTCATTTACCATGAGGTAGTTTGAAAGATCTTTCCCAGATTGGCTGTCAAGAGAAATATCGGGCATTCTGATGTGTGCATGTTATTAGAGAAAAGGAATATTTCTCGGCGTCCCTCAGAGAATGTAACATGAAACATTTATGGAAGTGAGTGAGGACATGTCTGAAGATCAATGAATGAGCCTCCTGGATCCGTGCTCGCTGAAATGATGAAAAGCAGCCATGCAGTTAGATCATCTCTGCTCCAGGCTTGGTCTCTGAACTGCAAATGCTTCCACTGAAAGCATGACAAGATATCTTACAACCCATGCATGCAGCATCACATCGCTTCACCTGCTCTCACCCGTGACCTCTCACCCATCCTGCGTGCAGTGATAAACTGCGGCTCCCTGGGAGGCTGACAAATTTAAACCCAAACCATCTTCGTGCAGTGACACTGCCCTTCACGACAAATGGAAGACTGAAAATTGTTCTGCATCTTTCTTCTGTCTCTCTCTCTCACTACTTTTCCTTCCCTTTTCTCCTGAACACTTCCAGCACCTCACACACTTGGCCATTTTACATGCCTGAATGAAGGTAGCGAACATCAGCAGGCTGTTCAAACACAGAGGGCATTGTAGCGAAGACCCAGACCCATGGTGGCACAATGCCCACCCACGCAGTGTATCAGTGGGTAAGTAGAGAGATCAGTCCCCACTGCGGGAGCTCAGTGTGAGAGAGCGGGGCAGTGGAGGTGCGGTCGGACGGGAGGTTTTACTATAATTAACACTTGTGTGAAGTGACTATGACAGAGGTTGGAGTGGTCTTGGACCTGGCCTGGAGATGGTGAAGGCTGAACAGCTTCCCACTGGTTCTGTAGTTTAGCTCCATTCCAGCAGGGAGCCTATCAACTGTGAGGTGGAGCATGGCAGTGAGGAAGATTGAGAAGAGGGTTGGGGCAATGACGCAGGCCTGCTTGACCCTGGTCCGGACATGAATTGGGTCTGTGATGGATCCATTGGTAAGGATCACAGCCTGCATGTCGTCATGGAGCAGGTGGAGTATGGTGACGTTCTTTTGGGGGCATCCGAAATGGACGAGGCATTGATGATGAGATCCAACACTCCAGCGTGCCAGTGCAGCTGCCGGCCACCTGAGGAAAAGAGTGTTTGAAGATCAGTCCCTCAAAACTGTAACCGAGCTCATGGTCTACAGGGCCGTAGTAATACCCGCTCTCCTGTATGGCTCAGAGACGTGGACCATGTACAGTAGATATTGTGTTCCTAACACAGATGAGGCTGCACACAGGAAGGTTTAAGTAACAGTGACCTCAGTCTTTAATAAGACACTCCAGAGTGAAGAACAGGCCTTAGGGGCCGGCTTATATACAATGCTCCCAAGGGATGCTGGGATCCCTTGGCACTTCAGGGGATGAGCTCCCTGATGGCAGAACATGGGAGTGCATGCTTTACAGATACACAACATCACTCCCCGTCAAAGTCAAAGTGAAAACTATTTACAAGGTGAGGAGGTCGGGAGCCTTTCTTTCCCTGGTGGACCGCCTCGGTACAAATGTCTGTTCTGATGTGTTCGTTGTGCCCTCGCTGTGCTGGCGTGTTGTTGGCCCTGCAGGGCTGCTGGGTGAGCCTGGCCT
Organism: Pristiophorus japonicus; assembly: GCF_044704955.1. Lineage (NCBI taxonomy): Eukaryota > Metazoa > Chordata > Chondrichthyes > Pristiophoridae > Pristiophorus > Pristiophorus japonicus. The sequence continues at coordinate 128,434,914 of NC_091982.1, forward strand.
TGCTGGGCTGTTGGGCGTGATGGGTTTGATTTCCTGGTCTGGGGTGGTGTCGTTGATCCTTCGGGTGTGTGTTGTGGGCTCGAAAAAGGTGGTGTCTGCTGTGGGTTGTTCAGGGCAGTCTGTGAACCGCAGCCTCGTTTGGTCCAGGTGCTTTCTGCAAATTTGTCCATTGTCTAGTTTGACTACAAATACCCAATTCCCTTCTTTAGCAATCACCATGCCCGCGATCCACTTGGGACCATATCCATAGTTTAGCACATACACAGGGTCATTCAGATCAATTTTCCGTGACACAGTGGCGCGACCATCATTTACATTTTGTTGCTGCCGCCTGCTCTCAACCTGATCATGCAGGTTGGGGTGAACCAGCGAGAGTCTGGTTTTAAGTGTCCTTTTCATGAGTAGCTCAGCCGGAGGCACCCCTGTGAGCGAGTGGGGTCTCGTGCGGTAGCTGAGCAGTACTCGGGACAGGTGGGTTTGGAGTGAGCCTTCTGTGACTCGTTTAAGGCTCTGTTTGATGGTTTGTACTGCCCGCTCTGCCTGCCCATTGGAGGCTGGTTTAAACGGGGCCAAGGTGACATGTTTGATCCCATTGCGGGTCATGAATTCTTTAAATTCGGCACTGGTGAAACATGGCCCGTTGTCACTGACCAGTATGTCAGGCAGGCCATGGGTAGCAAACATGGCCCTCAGGCTTTCAATGGTGGTGTTGGTGCTTCCCGACATTATTTCACATTCAATCCATTTTGAAAAAGCATCCACCACCACCAGGAACATTTCACTGAGAAACGGGCCCGCATAGTCAACATGGATCCTCGACCATGGTCTGGAGGGCCAGGACCACAAACTTAGTGGTGCCTCACTGGGCGCGTTGCTCAACTGAGCACATACGCTGCATTGCCATACACAGGACTCTAAGTCAGAGTCGATACCGGGCCACCACACATGGGATCTGGCTATTGCTTTCATCATTACTATACCCGGGTGCGTGCTGTGGAGATCCGAGATGAACGTCTCCCTGCCCTTTTTTGGTAGCACTACGCAGTTACCCCACAACAGGCAGTCTGCCTGATTGGACAGCTCGTCCTTTTGCCGCTGGAACGGCTTGATTAGCTCTTGCATTTCAACGGGGAAGCTGGCCCAGCTCCCATGCAGTACACAGTTTTTTACTGGGGACAGCAGAGGATCTTGGCTGGTCCAAGTCCAAATCTGGCGGGCCGTGACAGGTAATTTATCATTTTCAAACGCTTCTATGACCATCAACACGTCTGTGGGCTGAACCACCATCAACAAGTTTGCAGGTTGCGCCATTTCCACCCCCGTGGTGGGCAGTGGTAGCCGGCTGAGAGCATCCGCACAGTTCTCGGTGCCTGGCCTGTGGCGGATGGTATAGTTATACACTGATAGCGCGAGTGCCCACCTTTGTATGCAGGCTGAGGCATTAGTATGTATCCCCTTGTTTTCAGTGAACAGGGATATGAGGGGCTTGTTATCGGTTTCCAGCTCAAATTTGAAGCCAAATAGGTACTGATGCATTTTCTTTACCCCGAACACACATGATAATGTCTCTTTCTCAATCATGCTGTAGGCTCTCTCGGCCTTAGACAAGCTCCTGGAAGCATAGGCGACAGATTGCAACTTCCCCGCAACGTTAGCTTGTTGTAATACACACCCGACTCCGTACGACGACGCATCACATGCTAGCACAAGTCTTTACATGGGTTATACAATACAAGCAGCTTGTTAAAGCATTAAATGTTTCTGGCTTTCTCAAAAGCAATTAATTGTTTTTTCCACATACCCAGTTCTCACCTTTACGCAATAACACATGTAGGGGCTCTAAGAGGGTGCTTAACCCCGGTAGGAAGTTACCAAAATTGTTGAGGAGTCCCAGGAACGACCGCAGCTCCGTGACGTTCTGTGGCCTGGGTGCGTTCCTGATAGCCTCTGTCTTGGCCTCTGTGGGCTGAATGCCGTCCGCTGCGATCTTTCTCCCCAAAAACTCCACTTCTTTTGCCATGAAGACGCATTTTGACCTCTTCAGCCGCAACCCTACGTGATCCAGTCGCTGGAGGACCTCCTCCAGGTCTTGTCCCAACCTGTGACAAATATGTCGTCCGGAAAGATCACCGTATGTGGTACCGACTTGAGTAGGCTCTCCATGTTTCTCTGGAAGATCGCTGCAGCCGACCGAATTCCAAACGGGCATCTGTTGTAGATGAACAGTCCCTTGTGCGTGTTGATGCAGGTGAGGCCCTTCGAAGACTCCTCCAGCTCCTGTGTCATGTCGGCCGAAGTCAGGTCGAGCTTGTTGAACGTCTTGCCTCCTGCCAGCGTCGCAAATAGTTCGTCTGACTTAGGTAGCGGGTATTGGTCCTGTAGCGAGAAACGATTAATAGTTACTTTATAATCGCCGCAAATCCTGACCGTGCCATCACTTTTGAGTACTGGAACAATCGGGCTGGCCCACTCGCTGAATTCCATTGGGGAGATGATGCCCTCGCGTTGCAGCCTGTCCAGCTCGATTTCCACTCTCTCCCTCATCATGTGAGGTACCGCTTGAATGGGTCGTGCCTCTGGGACCAAGTGGATCCGCACCTTCGCCCCGGAAAAGTTTCCAATGCCTGGCTCAAAAAGGGAAGGAAATTTGTTTAGAACCTGGGTACATGAGGCCTCATCGACATGTGATAGCGCTTTGATGTCATCTCAGTTCCAGTGGATTTTGCCCAGCCAGCTTCTTCCAAGCAGTGTGGGGCCATCACCCGGGACAATCCAGAGTGGCAGTTTGTGCACCGTGCCCTCGTAGGTGACCTTGACCATGGCGCTGCCCAGGACAGTGATAAGCTCTTTAGTATACGTTCTCAGTTTCGTGTGGATGGAGCTCAGGGCTGGTCTGAGTGCCTTGTTGCACCACAGTCTCTCAAACATCTTTTTACTCATGGTGGATTGGCTAGCGTCAGTGTCCAGTTCCATGGCTACGGGTAAGCCATTCAATTTTACATTTAGCATGAAAGGTGGACATTTCGTCGAAAATGTGTGCACCCCATGTACTTCAGCATCTGCCTCCTCTCTCTGAGGCTCGAAATTGCTTTGATCCACCATGACCGATCTTCCTCTGCCACGTGGTGGTTAGCAGGTTTTGCAGAGCTTGCAGCTCGTCTGCAAGCTCATTGCAGGTGCCCCATTGTTCCACAGCTCTTGTAAACATACCCTTTGAAGCAGCATGAATAGGCTGAATGGAAGCCTCCACAATGCCAACAAGGTGTGAATTGCCTTGCATTCATCCTTTGTTGGGGACTCTGAGTCATCTGGGTCACCTGAGGCCTACTGGCAGTTGCAGACTCATGGGTTCTGCCCTGTACATTTCTGCTCGCAAATACAGTTCCAGTTAATTAATGAACATTGCGAGCAGTTGTGTGCTGAAAGATTTGTTTGGTGTTATCACTGGTGGACATAAGCGCCTGTGCTGTCACAATGGCCTTACTGAGAGTGGGTGTCTCTACAGTCAAAAGTTTTTGTAGAATCGTCCCATGGCCAATGCCCAGTACAAAAAAATCTCTGAGCATTTAATCCAGGTAGCCATCAAACGCACATTGTCCTGCAAGACGCCTTAGCTCGGCGACGTAGCTCGCCACTTCATGACCTTCAGATCACTGGCACGTGTAGAACCGATACCTCGCCATCAGCACGCTCTCCCTCGGGTTAAGATGCTCCCGAACCAGTGTACACAGCTCCTCATACAAATTATCTGTGGGTTTCACTGGAGCCAGAAGATTCTTCATGAGGCTGTAGGTTGGTGCCCCGCAGACTGTGAGGAGGACCGCTCTCCTTTTTGCAGCGCTTCCTTCTCTGTCCAGCTCGTTGGCTGCAAAGTACTGGTCTAACCGTTCGACATAGGCTTCCTAGTCCTCACCCTCCGAGAACTTCTGCAGGATGCCCACAGTCTGCTGCACCTTTGCGTTGGATTTGTATTCTCGTTGCCAGTTATTGTGTTCCTAACACAGATGAGGTTGCACACAGGGAAGTTAAAGTAACAGTGACATCAGTCTTTAATAAGACACTCCAGAGTGAGGAACAGGCCTTAGGGGTCGGCTTATATAGAATGCTCCCAAGGAATGCTGGGATCCCTTGGGACTTCAGGGGATGAGCTCCCTGGTGGCAGAACATAGGAGTGCATGCTTTACAGATACACAAGCATAGACACCTCAAGTCGCTGGAGAAATAGCACCAGCGATGTCTCCGCAAGATCCTACAAATCCTCTGGGAGGATAGACGCACAAACATTAGTGTCCTTGACCCAGGCCCAACATCCCCAGCACTGAAGCACTGACCACACTTGATCAGCTCCGTTGGGCAGGCCACATAGTTCGCATGCCAGACACGAGACTCCCAAACTTGAGGAAGGACGTTCTTGCTATTGAGGGAGTGCAGCGAAGATTCACCAGACTGATTCCCGGGATGGTGGGACTGACCTATCAAGAAAGACTGGATCAACTGGGCTTGTATTCACTGGAGTTCAGAAGAGTGAGAGGGGACCTCATAGAAACGTTTAAAATTCTGACGGGTTTGGACAGGTTGGATGCAGGAAGAATGTTCCCAATGTTGGGGAAGTCCAGAACCAGGGGTCACAGTCTAAGGATAAGGGGTAAGCCATTTAGGACCGAGATGAGGAGGAACTTCTTCACCCAGAGAGTGGTGAACCTGTGGAATTCTCTACCACGGAAAGTAGTTGAGGCCAATTCACTAAATATATTCAAAAGGGAGTTAGATGAAGTCCTTACTACTCGGGGGATCAAGGGGTATGGCAAGAAAGCAGGAAGGGGGTACTGAAGTTTCATGTTCAGCCATGAACTCATTGAATGGCGGTGCAGGCTAGAAGGGCTGAATGGCCTACTCCTGCACCTATTTTCTATGTTTCTATGTTTCTAAAGCAAGCGCTCTACTCGGAACTTGTCCACTGCAAACGAACCAAAGCGGGGCAGAGGAAACGTTACAAGGACACCCTCAAAGCCTCCCTGATAAAGTGCGACATCCCCACTGACACCTGGGAGTCCTTGGCCATAGACCGCCCTAAGTGGAGGAAGTGCATCGGGGAGGGCGCTGAGCTCCTCGAGTATCGTCGCCAAGAGCATGCAGAAATCAAGCACAGGCAGCGGAAGGAGCGTGCGGCAAACCAGTTCCACCCTCCCCTTCCTTCAACGACTATCTGTCCCACCTGTGACAGAGATTGTGGTTCTCATATTGGACTGTTCAGCCACCTAAGAAGTCATGCTAAGAGAGGAAGCAAGTCTTCCTCGATTCCAAGGGACTGCCTATGATGATATGATGTTGATGAAGTGACTAAAGTGAGTTTGATTCTTGTGAAAGTTTGTGGAGGTTCAGGTTAACACCTTCTACAGGTTCTAAGTTAGACACAGAGGGAGAAATTCAAGTCACTTGTGCTTCCCGATCTCACCGCCAGGGGGGCGGAAATGAGGCAAAAACAGCAGTTTGCCCGGGCGTGGTGCTGCTAACGACTCCCGCTAATTGGTCGAGAGTTTAGCGGTGGCAGTAAGCGGCCGCGCCTCGCGCTGTTGGGAATGACAACGTCACCACTGTGTGCAGCGACCTGTTATCGACCCGGAGAAAAAATTGGGGAGCTGCGTCAGGTAATGACAGCGACAACTTCAGAGGGAGTGTACTGGGCTGTAGGCCCCTCGCGGGGCATGTACCGGGCTGTAGGCCCCTCGCGGGGCATGTACCGGGCTGTAGGCCCCTCGCGGGGCATGTACCGGGCTGTCGGCCCCTCGCGGGGCATGTACCGGGCTGTAGGCCCCTCGCGGGGCATGTACCGGGCTGTCGGCCCCTCGCGGGGCATGCACCGGGCTGTAGGCCCCTCTCGGGGCATGTACCGGGCTGTAGGCCCATCGCGGGGCATGTACCGGGCTGTAGGCCCCTCGCGGGGCATGCACCGGGCTATAGGCCCCTCTCGGGGCATGTACCGGGCTGTAGGCCCCTCGCGGGGCATGCACCGGGCTGTAGGCCCCTCGCGGGGCATGCACCGGGCTGTAGGCCCCTCGCGGGGCATGCACCGGGCTGTAGGCCCCTCGCGGGGCATGCACCGGGCTGTAGGCCCCTCGCGGGGCATGCACCGGGCTGTAGGCCCCTCGCGGGGCATGCACCGGGCTGTAGGCCCCTCGCGGGGCATGCACCGGGCTGTAGGCCCCTCGCGGGGCATGCACCGGGCTGTAGGCCCCTCGCGGGGCATGCACCGGGCTGTAGGCCCCTCGCGGGGCATGTACCGGGCTGTAGGCCCCTCGCGGGGCATGTACCGGGCTGTAGGCCCCTCGCGGGGCATGTACCGGGCTGTAGAAAACAAATTGGCCGATTTACATGTCGCGGCCCGTTGCCTCCATGATTGCGGGGTCCGTGCCGGGATCTGTCAGCCTGGCGCTCCGCTTGAGTGTCGGGCTGATGGCATGGCCCCCCCCCCCACTCCTCGGAGGTCTAGGTGGGGCCCCCCCTCCCCGGGGGTCTAGGTGGGGCCCCCACTCCCCGGGGGTCTAGGCAGGGTCCCCGTTTCCCGGGGTCGAGGCACGGCCCCCCCCCCCCCGGAAACTAGGCAGTGCCCCCCTCCCCGGGGGTCTAGGTGGGGCCCCCCTCCCCGGGGATCTAGGCAGAGCCCCCCTCCCTGGGGGTCTAGGTGGGGCCCCCACTCCCCGGGGGTCTAGGCAGGGTCCCCGTTTCCCGGGGTCGAGGCACGGCCCCCCCCTCCCTGGGAATCTAGGCAGTGCCCCCCTCCCCGGGGGTCTAGGTGGGGCCCCCCCTCCCCGGGGGAACTATTCAGAGCCCCCCTCCCCAGGGGTCTAGGTGGGGCCAACCTCCCCGGGTATCTAGGTGGGGCCCCCCTTCCCCGGGGTCGAGGTGAGCCGCCCCCTCCCCGGGGGTCTAGGTGGGGCCCCCCCTCCCTGGGGGTCTAGGTGGGACCCCCCCTCCCCGGGGATCTAGGTGGGGCCCCCCCTCCCCGGGGGTCTAGGTGGGGCCCCGTAGAGTCTGAAGCTTGGCCCTCCCTGTTAATGAGGGGAGGGCCCCCCTACACGGCGGTGCTACATGGCCCAGTGCTTAGCTCTGCGCCCCGCTCCGATCACCAGAGGGCTGGGCCTCTGTGTCTGGTGCTGGGACATCCATCGTGCCCCCCCCACATGGGGCGCCAGCCAATCTCCCCCCTCCCCCAGGGAGGTGGTGGTGATGGTGTGGGTGGACTGTTCTACATGGGCCCTTAGGGTCCTCAGCATATCCAGGGACAGGCTCCTCATCACTGACTGCTGCCAATGTGAGCATCTGGTGTGCGCCATCTCAGAGCTCCAGCAGCACTTGGCTGCACAATGGGGATCATTCTCTGCGGACTGGCTCATGCTGGACCAGAGAGCTCAGAACACAGGGAGAATGGAGAGATAGAGAAAGAAAGAAAAGATAGAACGATCCTTTCATTTATAACCTCAGTACATCCCATGTACTTTACAGCCGGTGAAGTACTCTCGAAGTGCAGTCACTGTTATCATCAGCATCACCATCATAGGCAGTTCCTCGGAATCGAGGAAGACTTGCTTCCACACCTGAAGTGAGTCCTTAGGTGACTGAACAGTCCAATACGAGAGCCACAGACTCTGTCACAGGTGGGACATATAGTCGTTGATGGAGGGGAGGGTGGGACAGGTTTGCCGCACGCTCCTTCCGCTGCCTGCGCTTGGTCTCTGCATGCTCTCGGTGATGTGACTCGAGGTACTCATTGCCCTCCCGGATGCAATTCTTCCACTTCGGGCGATTTTGGCCAGGGACTCCCAGGTGTCGGTGGGGATGTTGCACTTTATCAGGGAGGCTTTGAGGGTGTCCTTGTACCGTTTCTGCTGCTCACCTTTGGCTCGTTGCCGTGAAGGAGTTCCGAGTAGAGCGCTTGCTTTGGGAGTCTTGTGTCAGGCATGCGGACTATGTGGCCTGCCCAGCGGAGCTGATCGAGTGTGGTCAGTGCTTCAACGCTGGGGATGTTGGCCTGATCGAGGACGCTGATGTTGGTGCATCTGTCCTCCCAGGGGATTTGCAAGATCTTGCGATGGCTTTGTTGGTGGTATTTCTCCAGCAACTTGAGGTGTCTACTGTAAATGGTCCATGTCTCTGAGCCATACAGGAGAGTGGGTATTACTACAGTCCTGTAGACCATGAGCTTGGTGATAGATTTGAGGGCCTGTAGGAAAAGTGTCTTGGCAAAGTGAAGAAAATTTTGAGTTCTTGTAAGATTTTTTTAGTTGTGAGCATTTAGTGGACAATTTGCATCTTGCCTATTTTGCCCAGGTTTTGTTTTCTGTGGAGCTGCTGTTGCACCTTTATGATCCAGGTAAAAGTTCCATAGTTTGGTCTAAAATGGTAACCATTTCCAGAAAATAGGTTTGGTAATACATGCTGCGATATGTGCACGCGCTCGGTCTGTGCAGCAGAGCTGGTCTCCAGTCGTCTTGGTTAACCCTTGCCACTGGATCAAGACCTAGCTCTGTCAAACCCGTGTGACGGGTGTTAAAAAAATCCACGCACAGGCATCTTCCACCCTTTAGGATGTAGTTCGGGATCCGGAATATTAGCTCCTTCATTGAAACACCTGTGAACTTTTTGATGTGGAAGCAAGTCATACGCGCTTCGAGGGACTGCCTATGATGATGATGATGATGATGGTAGGAAAAGCAACACCCAATTTGCGCACAGCAAGCTCCCACAAACAGCAATGTGACAATGACCAGATAATCTGTTTCACTGACGTGTGTGGGATAAACATTGACCAGGATGTCAGATAACTGCCCTGCTATTCTTTGAATAGTGCTGTGGGATATTTTACATTCACCTGAGAGCAGACGGGGCTTGTTTAAATGTCTCATCCAAAAGACGGCACCTCCGACAGTGCAGCACGCCCTCAGCACTGCACTGGCGTGTCAGCCTAGTTTATGTGCTCGAGTCGCTGGAGTGGACTTCTGGTGGGAGGATTCAGGAAAGATAAATTTAAAAGCAGCGAGCAATGTCACGGCTCTGGAGCAGTGTTTTGGGGAAGAATAATCAGAGTGGTTCAGGTAAGGACAGAGAATAACAAAGGTAATAGGGTGACTAAGGTGACCAGGGAAAAATAGAAAAAAGTCAACGCCAGTAGCAGGGCTGGTGGGAGGCTGCTGAGTGTCAGGGCCAGGGACTACAGGGACTACAGGGACTGCAGGCCGCCCTCGACCAGCTCTGGGCCTGGAAGGCTGGGCAGCGGCAGTCTGGGCTGGCTGGGTGACAGGCAGCGACAGGTGCAATGGCGGAATGGCAGTGGTGGGATCAGGAATGCTGCCACCCTGAGAGAGGACAGCAGGTTCCTGCCCCACTGACCCAGTGCCACTCCCCCGGGGCAGCCCCTCAGCATCCCCACCGACCTGCTGGACCACAGATTGGTGGCCTGCTGCGACACCATGAGATCCCCGGTGGGCTGTGGGGGACCCAGCGGCGATGGCAGCAGTCAGAGCTTGGGTGGTATCCGGCTGGGACGGCACGAGAGCAGTCTGAGCTTGGATACCACAAAGCATCGACTGCATCACAGCACTGAGATGTTGAGCTGCTTGCGCCTGTGCTGCAATGGAAGCTGCCACATCGCCCATGACACGCGTCATGAGGTCTGGGTCCACACGGTCTCTCTGGGAGTCGGGCAATGATGGGCTCCATGGTGTGCGCGGAGCTCTGTGCAATGCTGGCGGCGGCCTCCTCCACACTCCGTACCATTGCAGAGAGGCTCTCGGGCACCCTGGCCATTGCACCGATCATCTCGGAGTGCATGGCCATCACCTTTTGTGTGAATGCCTCCCCATCGAGATCCTCATCTGTGTCCTGTGCAGCAGAACTCTCCCTCCGGGGAAATGGCTCCCGCGGTTCCCTTTCCCCTTGGCCTTGCTGCAGCTCACGAGGCCCCGGTGTATCAGCCAGTGCAGACCCCTCGACTAACCTAACCTCTAAAGGTCGCGTAGTGCCAGCCTCTGAGCTGGTGCCTGTGGGTGAGAGATGCAGTGACACAGTGCTCGGTTCAAACTCCTCCCCCTCCTCTCCCTCCTCTCTGCCTCCTCTCCCTTCTCCTCCTCCTCCTCCCTCTCCTCCTCTCCCTCCTACTCTCCCTCCTCCCTCCTCTCCCTGCTCCTCTCCCTCCTCCTCTCCCTCCCCCTCCTCCTCCCCCTCCTCCTCTCCCTCCCCTTCCTCCTCTCCCTTCTCCTCTCCCTCCTCCTCCTCCTCCTATCCCTCCTCCTTCTCCTCCTCTCCCTCCTCCTACTCCTCCCCTTCCTCCTCTCCCTCCTCCTCCTCCTCCTCCTCCTCCCCTCCTCCTCTCCCCCTCCTCTCCCTCCTCCTCTCCCTCCCCCTCCTCCTCTCCCTTCTCCTCTCCCTCCTCCTCCTCCTCCTCCTCTCCCTCCTCCTCCTCCTCCTCCTCTCCCTCCTCCTCCTCCTCCTCTCCCTCCTCCTCCTCCTCCTCCTCCTCTCCCTCCTCCTGCCCCTCCTCCAACTCCTCCCTCTCCCTCCGGACTCTGTCGAGGGCTCAGGTGCAGACTCCACAGCTGCCGGCTGATTATCTGACTCGTGTTAAGTTGAGGGCAGGGGGCAGGAATGGAGCAAGGAATGCAGACAGTGTCAGGAGCTGGAAAGTGATAAACCCTTCTGGTGTGAGGGGGAAGTGGGATGAGAAAAGGAGAGGAGATAAAGATACCGTTGTTGCTCCCAGGGGGCTCGATGTCTCTGCCAGCCACGGTGCCCACCTCCTGTGGGCCAATGAGACACAGCACTCGCTCCTCCAGGTCAGTAAGCTGGCACAGCTCAGTTTCCCCAACGCCTCCAGTCTGCTGCTGCTGCATCCTGGTATGTGTCATCTTGGCCTGCAAAAGACAGGAAGCTGTGTGAATAAGGGTCCAGCTCTGTATATAGAAGATATGCCCGCCGTAGTTAAATAGCTGTGAATGTAGGCAAGGTGTGAGATGAGGCTGTGACTGTGAGTAGGTACATATGGTTGGTGGTTACCTGCTGGGTTAAATGCTGGTTTGCAGAGTGTGCGCACACAGAGGCTCAGAGGCTGGTATGTAAGAGTTGTGCAAACATGTACTCACCTTGACCACCCGAGTGAGGTCATTGAATTTCTTGCAGTACTGTGTTGGGCTTCTGTCGATCACGGTGCTGCCTGACACCTCCGCGGCCACCTCTGCCCACATGGCCCTAAAACCCTGCTTTGTTGGTCTTCTCCCAGATGGAGGGGACAGTGCACCCCTCCTTCTCTCCACTGCTCCCCACCAATGTTCCAATGCCAGGTCAGTGAACCGAGTTGCCCTTCTAAGAGGTGTTGGAGTAGCCATCTCAGACCTTCCTTGCAGCTCTCAGTCAACACCAGAAATTATGAAACTGGATTGAGCAGGAGGCTGATTATCAGTGAATGATAGTAAGCTGAAATTGGGGGCAGCCCTGGTAATAGTGTCACTACAGCACCCCATTGAGGCCATTCACGTCTCAGATACCACCTCTCTTCATCTCTGAGGGGAAAGTGCCCAATTTAACACAACTTTGCAGCCCATCATGCCGTGAAATGTTCAAACAGATAAAACTTTGTGCCCCAAATGTGGTGCTACCCAATTTCCCTTACCTTACAGTAAGTGCAATAGTAGTTCACTGGACTGATTCCTGGGATGAGAGGTTGGCCTATAAGGAGAGACTGAGTAGAGTCGGCTTATTTTCTCTAGAGTTTAGAAGAATATGAGGTGATGTCATGTTCATTGAAACATAAAGTTCCTACAAGGTTTGATAGGGTAGATGTATGCAGGATATTTCCCCTGGCCATGCTGTCTGGAACCGGGAGTAACACAGGCCTCGGTAAATGTGATGAACAAACTAAATTCTGCCTTTCCCACAGTGAAGGATAACAATTGTGATTGTGTAATCAATCAACAGACGGTTTGGGCTTGTTTTAACAGAGTTACCGTTGCTGAGGATGAAAGTTCTTCGATGCTGGGCCCGAGCTATGCCGTCCTGACACAGTGCACCTCTGGCACTGTCACTTCAGGGGGCAATGCTAGGCATTGGGGGAACTTTGGTTTGATAATTGGCCATACATTTAAAATTAAAGCTGAGTAGCCTCGATTCACTTAGGCTGAAATGTATTTAGCAGAATTCACATGCACTTGACTGGAAGAATCACGCCTTTATGACTTTATGGTGTCAGAATTTGTACAAGGTTATTTTCCATAAGTTGATTGTGACAGGTTTTATAAATCCATAGGATGCATTATATCACCATTAAATGCACAAAGAATAAGGAAAAGAATAAAACGGATTATCTGGTCATTATCACATTGCTGTGTGTGGGAGTTTGCTGTGCACAAATTGGCTGCCGCGTTTTCCACATTACAACAATGACTACATTCCAAAAGTACTTCATTGGCTGTAAAGCGCTTTGGGACATCCTGAGGTCATGGAAGGAGCTATATAAATGCAAGGTCTTTCTTTCTTTTTAAAGGGAATTGGACAATTACAAAGTTAGAGTTAGAGGAGTTGAGATTTGAGATTTAAATCAATTGAAGCTTTACAATTCTCTGCAATGCTTCTCTAAATGTACTTGTGTACAGCAAGATGGAATGTCCTGATTACAGTTCCAGCTCTCTGTGTTTTCCCTAAGTCTAACATCAAACCATCACATTGCTTGCGATACTGCTTGCTTAGCAATGTTTGCTGGGAGTGGTGGGTGCAGTGCCATTGCCCAAGTCCCGATTTGTTCTTTATACCCGGTGTACTAGGCATCGCCCTCAGGGACAGTGTGTGGCCTTGGTACCATGGTCACAATCTTCGGCACAATCTGTAACCCTGATGTGCCAATTTATCAAGGAGCACCCTGTGAAGATTGATATAACAATATAAAACATAAGAAATAGGAACAGGAGTAGGCCATTCGACCCCTTGAGCCTGCTCCGCCATTTAATACGATCATGGCTGATCTGATCATGGACTCAGTTCCACTTCCCATAACCCTTTATTTCCTTATCGCTCAAAGATCTGTCTATCTCCTCCTTGAATATATTCAATGACCCAGCCTCCCCAGCTCTCTGGGGCAGAGAATTCCACAGATTTACAAAAAGAAATTCCTCCTCATCTTGTTTTAAATGGATGGTTCCTTTTTCTGAGACTATGTCCCCTGGTTTTAGTTTCCCCTATGAGTGGAAATATCCTCTCTGCATCCACCTTGTTGAGCCCGCTTATTATCTTAGTTGTTTCAATAAGATCACCTCTCATTCTTCTGAACTTCAATGTGTATAGGCCCAACCTACTCAACCTATCTTCATAAGTCAACCCCCTCATCTCTGGAATCATTCTAGTGAACCTTCTCTGAACAGCCTGCAAAGCTTAAATCCTTCCTTAAATACGACCAAAACTGTACGCAGTACTCCAGGTGTGGCCTCTCAATATCCTGTACAGTTGTAGCAGGACCTTCTCTGTTTTTATACTCCATCCCCCTTGCAATAAAGGCCAACATTCCATTTGCCTTCCTGACTACTTGCTGTACCTGCATACTAACCCTTTGTGTTTCATGCACAAAGACCCCCAGGTCCCCCAATACTGCAGCACTTTGCAATTTTTCTCCATTTAAATTATAATTTACTTTTCTATTTTTTCTACCAAAGTGGATAACCTCACATTTTCCCACATTATACTCCATCTGCCAAATGTTTGCTCACTCACTTAGCCTGTCTATATCCCTTTGCAGATTTTTTGTGTCCTCCTCACAATTTGCTTTCCCACTGATTTTTGGATCATCAGCAAACTTGGCTACATTACACTCGGTCCCTTCATCCAAGTCATTAATATAGATTGTAAATAGTTGGGGACCCAGCACTGATCCCTGTGGCACCCCACTAGTCACTGTTTGCCAACCAGAAAATGACCAATTTATCCCGACTCTCTATTTTCTATTAGTTAGCCAATCTTCTATCCATGCTAATATATTACCCCCAACCCCGTGAGCTTTTATCTTGTGCAATAACCTTTTATATGACACCTTATTGAATGCCACCTGGAAATCCAAATGCACCACATCCACTGGTTCCCCTAATCCTCCCTGTTCGTTACATCCTCAAAGATGAAGAGGCCAAAAAGGAATCCAAAGTTGATTACAGATAGAAACACATTCAAACCGGAATAACATTTCCTGGATTAATGAAGATTCTGGATTATTTCTGTGAACTCCAAAACCTAGATGAACCCTTTACAACTCAAAGCCATTTTAGTTCTGATGTAGGGAAATATATCATACATTGACAAAAACTATTGATTCTCGTCCATACGTGACACCCGTCGACTGGTCAATTGGGAGGAGCAGCCCGTCCGGAGGGAGAAGGTTCTCAGATTTGGGGATGGGTACATTGGAATGGTTTGAACTCAATCTCCCCGTTCAAATACCACCATCTAATATCCATGACATCAAAATCCTAAGTTTGTTGTAAAGTGATGTTTAAACTATTTCAAGGGGCAGCACTGTCTCTTGTATATTGTGTCAGCTCGAAGAAAACCAAAGGCCAGTCATATGTTAAGCCATGTCTTGCATTCTAGCATTTTAATCATTAAGTACATCGTATAACATTAGCATAGGTTAAATTACAGCATTTCCAAGATTATATAAGTCCATGAGGTCAAACTGCTGTTAGGTATCTCACAGTTGTCATTAGATATGAGTCTGAGATGCATTACCTGATGCATAGGAGTTATTTGAAGTACTTTTGATTATTTGAGACAAAGACAATTGAGAATAAGCTCAATGCACAAATACACAATAGAGAATGTAGCATTAATACCAAGACAATAACTAGTAGAGAATGCAGATAGCTCAGGACAATGAGCAAGTAAACCAGTGCTGTGGGGGAGGGTTTAAACAAACTTAGCAGGGGCTTGGGCACCAAGGTATAGTATTCAAATTAGAAACACGATTCCAAGAGGACTGGACGAGCCAGGGTTAGAAGCAATACAGAATTAGGTGGGAACATACAAAATACAAAGAGTTCCAAGTTAGGTTTGGAGTGCCTGTGTGTAAATGCACGGTGTGGTTAATAAGGTTAGTGAGCTGCAGGCGCTATTAGCCACGTGGGAATATAAATGAAGTGGTGATAATGGAGACCTGGCTCAAACAAAGGTGAGGAATGGATACTTAATATTACTGGGTACAAGATATGCAAGAAAGATAGTGAAGGAAATGAAGGACGAAGGTAGCAGTCTTGATGAAGGAAAATATTACAGTGCGAGAAAGAGAGGATGTCCTTGAGGGCTCAAAGACAAAATCTATTTGATTGGAGTTGAGAATTATTAAAGGAGCTATTACACTACTTGGTGTATTTTATAGGCCCCCAAATAGTGGGAAGGAGATAGAGGAGAACATTTTCAGGCAAGTTACTGATCGGGGCATGAACTATAGAACAGTGATAATGGGAGACTTCAAACAGCCCAATATTGAATGGGGCAGTAATTGTGTTAAGGGCAGTGAAGGGATGAATTTCTGAAGTGTTTTCAGGAGAACTTTCTTGATCAGTATGATTCCTGCCCAACGAAGAAGGAGGCATTGCTTGATCTGGTCCTGGGCCATGAGGTGGGCCAAGTGGAGCATGTCAAAGTGGGGGCAGCATCTCAGGAATAGTGATCATCGTATCATAAAGTTTAGATTAGTTATGGAGAAGGACAAGGAGCAATATAGAATAAAAACACTTTGCTGGAGGAAAGCTAATTTCAGCAAATGAAGTAGGGATCAGACCTGGGTATATTGGAGTCAAAGACTGGCAGACAGAAATATAATGGAGCAATGGGTGGCTTTAAAGAGGAGATGGTTTGGGTATAGTCTAGATACATTCCTACAAGGGGGGAAAGGAGGACAAGCAAAGCCAGAAATCCCTGGATGACAAAGGACTTAGAGAGTAGGATGAAGCAGTAAAATTATGACAGTGTGACCGAAGTCATCTTGATAACACAAGGGTGACTCAGGCTGAATATAAAACAGAGAACTGAAAAAGGAAATAAAAGTGGCAAAGAAACAGTACAAGAGTAGATTGGTGGCTAACATAACAGGGAATCCATAGGTCTTCTCTAGGCATATTAACAGTGAAAGGGTTATCAGAGGATCAGTGGGAAAATTAGGGAGCTAAATGGCTATCTATTGCTGGAGGCAGAAAGCATGGCTGAGGTACGAACTGAGTACTTTGCATCAGTGTTTACCAAGGAAGAGGAATTTGTCAGAGCTATGGTAGATTAAAAGAGATTTTTTTAAAAAGACAGGTTAGATGCAGGAAGAATGTTCCCGATGTTGGGGATGTCCAGAACCAGGGGTCACAGTCTAAGGATACGGGTTAAGCCATTTAGGACCGAGATGAGGAGAAACTTCTTCACTCAGACAATTGTGAACCTGTGGAATTCTTTACCACAGAAAGTTGTTGAGGCCAGTTCGTTGGACATATTCAAAAGGGAGTTAGATGTGGCCCTTACAGTTAAAGGGATCAAGGGGTATGAAGAGAAAGCAGGAATGGGAATGGGTTGCATGATCAGCCATGATCTTATTTAATGGTGGTGTAGGCTCGAAGGGCCGAAATGGCCTACTCCTGCACCTCTTTTCTATGTTTCTATGTTTCTAGATGAGGAGGTTGTCGGGATATTGGATGAGATAAAAATAGATAAAGAGGAGGTACTAGAAGGGCTGGTCTTACTTAAAGTGGACCGGATGGGATGCGTCCTAGGTTGCTGATGGAAGTAAGGGTAGAAATTGCAGATGTACTGGCCACAATCTTCCAATTCTCCTTGGATACAGGGGTGGGCAGAGGACTGGAAGATTGGAAATGGTACAGCCCTGTGCAAACAAGGAGGGGCAGGAGGAACCCAGCAACTACAGGCCAGTCAGTTTACAATCGCTGGTGGGGAGCTTTTAGAAGCAATAATGCGAGAGAAAATTAGCAGCTATTTGGGTTAGGGTTAGGGTGGAGTAATAAAGGTGAGCCAGCATGGAATTGTAAACAGAAAGTCATGTTTAATGAACTTGATGGAGTTTTTTGATGAGGTAACAGAGGGTTGATGAGGGCAGTGCAGTTGATGTGGTGTACATGAACTTTCAAAACACGATTGATAAAGTGCCACATAATCGGCTTGTTAGCAAACTGGAAGCCCATGGAATAATAGGGGCAGTGGCAGCATGGATACAACATTGGCTAAGGGATAGAAAACAGAGATTTGTGGTGAGTGGCTGTTTTTCGAACTGGAAGGAGGTATATGTGGCATTCCCCACGGTTTAGTACGGGGACCAGTACTGTCTCTGATATACATTAATGGGGTACAGGGCACAACTTTTAATTTTTGAGATGAAACAAAACAGTGAAGATGATAGTAATAAACTTCAAGAGGACATAGACAGGCTGGTGGAATGGGCAGACACGTGGAAGATAAAATTCAATGCAGAAAAGTGTGAGATGATACATTTTGGTTGGAAGAATGAGGAGAGACAATACAAGGTAAATGGTGAAACGTAAAGTTGGTGTAAGAACAGAGAGACGTGGGGGTGTTTGTGAGCAAATCTTTGAAGGTGACAGGACAGGATAACAAAGCAGTGAATAAAGCATTTGGCATCCTGGGCTTTATAATCAGAGGCAGAGAGTGCAACAGACTGGAAATATGCTAAATCTAAATATAACATGAGCTGGGTCCCACCTGGAGTATTGTGTCTAGTTCTGGGCACCACACTTTAGGAAGGACTTGAAGGCTTTGAAGAGAGTACAGAAGAGAATTATTAGAATGGCTCCAGTGATGAGGGACTTCAGTTATGTGGATAGACTGGAGAAGCTGGGGATGTTCTCCTTAGAGCAGAGAAGGCGAAAAGGAGATTTGATCGAGGAGTTAAAATCATGAATGCTTTATCTAGAATAAATAAAATGAAACTGTTTCGAGTGGCTGAGGGTCAACAATCAGAGGGCACAGATTTAAGGAGATTGGCAAAAGAACCAGAGGCAACATGAAGAAACATATTTTCACACAACGAGTGGTTAGGATCTGGAATGCACTGCCTGATAGGGTGATGGAGGCAGATTCAATAGTAGCCTTCAAAAGGGAGTTGGATAAATACTTGAAGCAGAAAAAATTGTAGGGATATGAGGAAAGAGCGGGGGAGTGGGATTAACGGGATTGCTCTTCGAAAGAGCCGGCACAGACTCGATGGGCCGAATGGCCTCCTTCCATGCTGCACTATTCTGTGATTCTATGATCTTTCAACATCCAGCCTGGTATGGATTACCCAGAGACTCGGTGTAGATGCTCCATGGAGTAAGCTTCTCCGCCTTGTTTGAAAGCTGCATTCTATTGTTTTCCCACGTTCCCAATCTGATATTGGGCCTTAAGTTGCAAATAGAGACCAATATGCTTCAGACTGTACAGATTCCAGAGTGTCCACTGGAGAGCAGAGGAGCAGTGGGTAATCAACATTCAGAAATGTCTTCACAAGTATAGAAGGGTGTGGGTGGTAGAGACCATCTCTACGTACAGAAGAGCTGGTGGGGTACATGATATGTAATGTCTCTCCCAAACAGGAGGATGTGCCTTTGAGTCCCGGTGCTGCTAAATCATTATCTTTATCAACTATTTGAAGATGTTTACATTCTAATTTGGCCTTTTTCTCACCAGCTGCTTCCCCCAGCCATGCAGCGGACAGGCCAAGTAAGCACCTGAGTCCAAAACCTTCACTAATGTTGCTGCAAATCAATCACTAAGAGCTTTCTGGATAAGTCTCTCCTGATTTCTTCCCTCTCCCTCTCAGAAACTGCTGACCTGTGCTTGGAGGTGTGAGTTTGCGGAGAGCATTGCGATCCCGAGCGATCACATCTGCATTTAGTGTCTGCATCTCAAGAAATTTCGGCTCAGAGTCATTGCGCTGGAGTGTGAGGTGCAGACATTGCGGGGCTTCAGGGAGGAGGAGAGCTAACTGGACACTTTGAACCAGGGGGCAGTCACGCCCCTTGGATTAGCAACTGGTCAGGGACAGCGGAGTGTGACTGCGGGTCAGATAGATAAGGTGACCCCAGGGGCTGTGCTGGAGGAGCCTCGTCCCTTGCCCTTATCCAACAGCTATGAGGTTCTTGCAGCCTGTGAGGATGAGGAAAATTCTGTTGGGTGGATGAGCAAACTGTCCATGCCACCATGGTACAGGAGGCCATTCAAGTGGGGGCATGGACAGTGAAAAGAATCTGGTTATAGTAAGGGACAGTGTACTTCGGGGATCAATACTGTTCTCTGCAGCCAAGACCAGGAGTCCCGAAGGTTGTGTTGCCAGCCTGGTGCCAGGGTAAAGGACCTCTCCGCATGGCTGGAGTGGAAAGGGGAGAATCCAGTTCTCATGGTCCTCGTAGGAACCAACAACATAGGTAGAACTAGGAATGAGGGTCTGCTGAGAGAGTTTGAGGAGCTAGGGTCCACATTAATAAGCAGAACCTTGAAGGTAATAATATCTGGATTACTACCTGAGTCACACAGAAATTAGCATAGAGACAAACAGATCAGAGAGTTGAATATGTGGCTCAAAGAGTGGTGTGGAAGACAGGGGTTTTGATTCATGGGGCACAGGCGTCAGTACTGGGGAAAGAGGGAGCTGTTTCATTGGGATGGGCTCCACTTGAACCAGGCTGGGACCAGTGTCCTGGCAAAGAAAATAATTAGGGCTGTTGATAGGGCAGGGAGGGATCAGGTGAGGGGAAAGGTATAAATCTAAAGAGAAAAGTCAAGGCCATAAAGCAGCAAAACAATTTGGGTAAAGATAGGCAGAGTGTGACAGGAAGGGACAGAGGCCGAGAAATTCCAAAGTTGCCGGTGTCACCGTGGGTTCAAGTTAATGGCCACTGAAAATGGTCGCAGCGGTAAGAGAGAAAAATCCACGCTGGGGACTAAAGACTTTTAGCCCAGCCACTGGAAGTGAGGTCATTACATCACTAGGCCTTGTGGAACATTAAAAGGGCAATGCATTAAAAGGGCAATACATTTTACATCGGATTACACAGGATATACGGCACAGAAAGAGGCCATGCTACCCAACCAGTCCATGCCGGCGTTTATGCTCCACTCGAGCCTCCTCCAGTCTTTCCTCATCTAAGTCTATCAACATAACCCTCTATTCCCTTCTCCCTCATATGTTTGCCCAGCCTCCCCTTAAATGCATCGATACGATTCGCTTCAACCCCTCCCTGTGGTAGAGGGTTCCATATTCTCACCACCTCTCTGGGTAAAGAAATTCCTTCTGAATTCCCAATTGGATTTCTTGGTGACGACCTTATATTGATGGTCTCTAGTTATGCTCTTCCCCACAAGTAGAAACACTCTCTCTGTATCCACTCAATCAAAACCTTTCATCATTTTAAAGATCTCTATTAGGTCACCCCTCAGCCTTCTCTTTTCAAGAGAGAAGAGACCCAGTCTGTTCACCCTCTCATCCTTGTAAATCTTCTCTGCACCCTCTCCAGTGCCTCTATTTCCTTTTTATAATATGGCGACCAGAACTGTACGCAGTGCTCCAAGTGTGGTCTAACCAAGGTTCGATACAGGTTGAGCATAACTTCCCTGCTTTACAATTCTATCCCTCTAGAAATAAACCCTAGTGCTTGGTTTGCTTTTTATGGCCTTGTTACCCTGTGTCACTACTTTCAGTGATGTGTGTATTTGTATCCGAGATCCCTTTACACCTCTACCTCATTTAGATTCATATTTTCCAAGTAATAAGTGACCTCCCTATTTTTCATACCAAAATGTAATAACTCACATTTATCTGTGTTGAACTTTATTTGCTGATTATATGCCCATTCTGCCAGTTTATTAATGTCCTCCTGTAATTTGTTGCAGTCCTCCTCAGTATTGACTATCCGCAAATTTAGAAATTGTGTTTTTGATTCCAAAGTTTAAACCGTTAATATAAATTGTGAACAGTGGTCCCAGCACTGATCTTGTGGAACACCACGACCCACCTTCTGCCGCTGTGAATAGCTGCCCTTTACCCCGACTCTCTGCTTTCTGTCTTAAAGCCAGCTAATGATCCATTCTGCTACTTGTCCCTGACTCTGCATTCTCTGACCTTGTTCATCAGTCTATTATGGGGTATCTAATCGAAGGCCTTTTGAAAATCTATATACATTACATCTATTGCATTACCCTTGTCTACTCTCCCTGTTACCTCTTCAAAAAATTCAATGAGGTTGGTCAAGCAAGACTTTCCCTTTTGAAATCCATGCTGACTATTCGTTATTATATTTTTGGTATCTAGATGTTTTTCTATTTTCTCCGTCAGTAGGGATTCCATTATATTTCCAACCACCGATGTGAATCTGACTGGTCTATAATTCCCGGGACATGTTCTTTCTTCTTTCCTCAACACAGGTATTACGTTAGCTATCCACCAGTCCTCTGTCACCACATCTTTTTCTAATGAATTATTAAAGATGTGGAGTAATGCCTCTGTTGTCTCTTCCCTAGATTCTTTTAAAATGTGTGGATGCAATCCATCTGGACCAGGGGTTTTATCCTCTTTGAGTTTGTTTAGTTTATTTAATATATCTCCTCTTTTAATTTTAATGCAGTAATCTCATCATCTGATATCATGTCCATCTGTTCTGTCTCCCCGGTAAATACTGAAGTCTGCTGATCTGATCGAAACAAAAATGAAGTATAAAAATGCAGTTTTCAGCCCTAACTGCCTTAAAAAAATTAATATTAAAAATAAGTCCCAAATGGGAGTCTTCAGCTCCCTTCTGCGCCTCAAAAAATGGGAAAAGTGCTTCAGTCCAAACACAAATAGCTCAACAAGCCTGGGAAGGGGCACCCAGGGTCTCACACGCAGCGCTCCAGCTTTGTGCAAGAGAGGTCATCTACCCACAGGGGCCAGGAGGCCCTCCAGAAAGAACGATGTGAGACCACCTCACCGAGGCTGTCACTGCCAGTAGTGTCACCCAAAGAAGCTTCGTGGCCTCAGACCACTGGTTAAGGTCAGTGAATGCATCTTCAAAAGCCATCTCCACCCAACAGCACCACTAGCCTCACACACTGCTCAATGCACAACCCCCCTTCCCCCACTCACTCACCTACCAACAATCTGCACCAATCACGAGGCACCTCTCCCATTCCCAACCTCACCTCATCCCCTCGGAGGTGAAGTTGTGGGCCATTCTTGGCCGGGGCATGGCTCAGCCCTTGGCTAGTGGCGGGGCTGAAAGGATACAAGATGTTGGTATCCTCGTACATTATCCTCCTTCTGGCCACCACCTCTTGCTTTCCCGCCCTCCCCTTGGCACAACTCCAACCTTGTACCTTCCTCATTACACACACCCAAGAAATGCACCCAATGGGTGACCAACAAGAGGGAGAGGAGAGTACAGAAGAAGAAATACCGTCACTCAATCTAACACTCCCAGCCACAGCTCCTCAAGGTCAACCAGCAAGGCCATCTGCTGTGTCCCCCACTGAAGGTCAGAGGCCGTACACCAGCTGTGCTGCAGCCGCTGGGGTAGCACTGCGTGATGTCAGTAGGACAGGTAAAGGCACACGCAAGACCGTCACTAAGGGAATGCATAAGGGTGATGAGTTGATTGCTTGGTGTCAGATTGGATGGATAGATGTATAAAGTTGGATTGGAAAGTTTGCTTTGTGGAGGCTTTTATTTCAGCATTGTGGCCAAGAGGACGTGTGAGGGGCAGTGACAGAGGGAAGGGAAGATGTGGGACTGTTAGTGAAAGGGGAATTAGGGTTGTGGTCAATGGTATTACAGGCAGATAATTCTATCATGGATATCCTAGCCAGAAAGGGGCTGTCTGGGCTGTATCCTTCCTTCTGCTTCCTCCTCTTCTGGATCGTCCTCTTCCCTCTGCGAGCGGATGCTGTAAATCTGAAATGACACCATAAAATGCTGAGAATACTTAGCAGGGCAGACAGCACCTTGACCTGAGAGGTGAACTTTGTTTTTCTCCCGATACTTGCTGCCTGACCTGCTGAGTATTTCCACCATTTTCTGTTGCCTCAGAGGCCTTCCTTTACCATCTGAGGCCTTGCAAGCATCCAGCAGCACTCCCTATACACTTACAACCTTTTACTATCTATTGCAGCAAGTCACTATGTCAATAAAATCAAACAATCCAGTTGAGAAGCTTAAATGCAAACGTACCTAAAAGATGTGTGTGTCCCTTTAAGAGGTGCTGGCAGTGTCTCTGTCAGTCTGCAGCGTGCTGGGTTTTCATGGCGAGATTAGGATGCAGCGTGGAACTCAATGTAAAGGTCCGGGTTCACCGAGGTGAGGTTAAGACTGCATTGCACACTGACTGACGTCACCCTCTCCCTAATTTAAATTAGCAGGGCCATTGATCTTACCGGCTGTGCTGGGCCTGGGAAAGTGGAGAATGCAGCAGGTCCTACCACCAGCTGGTGACAGCATCTTTTCGCTCGTCTTTGCCTGTAACGGGTGGCGAAATGCCCCCAAACTTTTAGTACCAGAGAGTTTCATGGTAATAGTGCATCAGTGAATAAGGTCAAACCAGGGGCAAAAGTCAAAATTAAAGGTGCTTTATTTGAATGTATGAAGCATTCATAACAAAAATAAACAAATTAAAGGCACAAATACAGATAAATATGTTTAATCTAAAATTCCAGGCTAACTGATGCTTTGAAAAGACAGACAAAATGCATAAGGAGGGGGTTAGCCATGAAAGTAAAGGATTACATAATGATCATAAAATTATAGAATTTCACACTGAGTTCGAATGACGTAACGAAATCCAAAACTAGAGCATTAAACCAATTAATCCAATTACCTAGGTATGAGGGGCAAATTGGCTAAGGTAAATTGGGAAATCAGATTAAAAGGTATGATGGTAGGTAAGCACTGCCAAACATTTAATGAAATATTTCATGAAAAATGATCCATCAGTGGCTAACTAAAGAGGTTAAGGATAGTATTAGATTAAAAGAATAATATTGCAAGAAAAGTAGTAAGCTTGAGGATTGGGAGAGTTTTAGAAATCAGCAAATGGTGACCAAAAATTTGATAAAGAGGAAGAAAATAGAATGACAGTAACCTGGCATGAAATACAAAAACAGATTGCAAGAGCTTCTACAAGTTTGTAAAAAGGAAGAGTAGAAATGTAAATGTGGGTCCCTTAGAGGCTGAGACCGGAGAAATTATAATAGGGAATAAGGAAATGACAGAGACATTAAACAAGTACTTTGGGGACAAAATTGCCCTGCACCATGATTGGGGGCAATAACCTGCTCGAGGAAGGGGTTCCCGAGCCCGGCACGGAAGCCCTGCCCCGGCCGATGAATTGGGCTTACTGCCCCACAAAGGAAGTGGAACACAATCTCACGTATTCCACTTCCTTTAGCGGCGGGACCAGCGGCACTAACGGGACATGATCGCAAGCGCTGCGCAGATGCTCCACGCCCTCCCCCCCCTTTGCTTAAAGGGGAGGGCCGCTGCGCACTCTGCAAGGCCTCTGATGGCCTCCGCTGGACCATCAGGGCAGCGTGGGACCGGGCCAAGGCGGAGTGCCAGGCTGTACGTGGCATCCCAGACCACGCAAAAAAAGAGATAAGTAAGCCGAACCGAGAGTTGGCAAAAAAATGTAAGATGGTGGCGTGGGGCATTGGCAACTCCCCCTTTAACCTCTGCCCCATGAGTGGATTTCGGCCAGCCTTGCAACCTGTGAAGCTGGCGCTGATACCCGCGAGTGCCAGCCTCATGGGACATGGATGAGTTTCCCCTGCGGTCGCCTCATTGCCGGTTGCACGGTGGCCCGGGGGTCTACCCATGGGGTGCAGCACTGCCTTAACAGTGCCTCTGATAAATCCCATCTTTCCTGGGAGCCAGTAGTGCTCTCCCACCCCACCCCCGGGCAAAACGTTTCTTGATAAGTGTTAGCACCCCCGGAGGTGCTAACGGACTTCTCAAAAAGGGGCAATTTTGCCCCCTTTCTGTCCGTCTTCACAGTAGAAAACACATAAATACATACCAGAAATAGTGTGGAGCCAAGGATCTAATAAGAGTGAGGAACTTAAAATAATTAATATTCATAAACAAAAAGTACTTGAAAACTAATGGGACTAAAAGCTGATAAATACCCCGGACCTGATGACCTACATCCTAGGGTTCTAAAAGAGGTGCTGCAGAGATAATGGATTTCAAAATTCCCTAGATTCTGGAACAATCCACTGGGTGGAAAGTGGCAAAGTTAACACCACTACTCAAGTTAGGAGGCAGAGAGAGAAAACAGGGAACTACAGGCCAGTTAGCCTGACATCAGCCATTGGGAAAATGCTGGAATCCATTGTTAAGGAAGTGATAACCGAGCACTTAGAAAATAATAATATGATTAGACAGAGTTAAAATGGTTTTATGAAAGAGAAATCGTGTTTGAAAATCTATTGGCATTTTTTGAGGATGTAGCTGTCGGGGTAGATGAAGGGGAACCAGTGGATGTAGTATATTTGGATTTTGAAAAGGCATTTGATAAGGTACCACATGAAAGGTTGTTGTACAAGATAAGGGATAACATGTTGGAGTAATGAATTAGTATGGATAGTGGTTTTGATAAAAGATAGAAAACAACGAGTAGGAATAAACGGGTCATTTTCGGGTTGGCAGGCTATAACTACTGGGGTGTTGCAAGGATCGGTGCTGGGACCTCAGCTATTTACAATCCATATTAATGACCTAGATGAAGGGACCGAGTGTAATGTATCTAGGTTCGCTGATGATACAAAGCTAGGTGGGACAGTGAGCTGTGAGGAGAACACAAAGCGTCTGCAAAGGGATATGGATAGACTGAGTGAGTGGGCAGTGAGGTGGCAGATGGATTATAATGTGGGGAAATGTGAGGTTATTCACTTTGGTCGGAAGAATAGAAAAACGGAATATTTTTTAAATGGTGAGCAACGTTTAAATGTTGGTGTTCAGAGAGATTTGGGTGTCCCTTGTGCAAGAAACACAGAAAGCGAGTATGCAGGTACAGCAAGCAATAAGGAAGGCAAATGGCATGTTGTCCTTTATTGCAGGGGGGGGTTGGAGTATAAGAGTAAGGAAGTCTTGCTACAATTGTACAGGGCCTTGGAGAGACCACACCTGGAGTACTGTGCACAGTTTGGGTCTCCGTATCTAAGGAAGGGTACACTTGCCTTGGAGGCAGTGCAACGGAGGTTCACCAGATTGATTCTTGGGATGAGAATGAGGAACAATTGAGTAGATTGGGACTACACTGTCTGGAGTTTAGAAGAATGAGAGGTGATCTCATTGAAACATACAAGATCCTGAAAGGGCTACAGGGTAGATGCTGAGAGGTTGATTCCCTCGGGTTGGAGTGTCTAGAATCAGGGGGCACAGTCTCAGGGTAAGGGGTCGGTCATTTGGGTCTGAGATGAGGAGAAATGTCTTCACTCAGAGGGTGGTGAATTTCTGGAATTCTCTGCCCCGGAGGGTTGTGGATGCTCAGTCGTTGAGTATATTCAAGGCTGGGAGAGATTGAATTTTGGACTCTTGGGGAATGAGGGATATGAGGTTTGGACAGGAAATTGGAGTTGAAGTTGAAGACCAGCCATGATCTTATTGAATGGCGGAGCAGGCTCGAGGAGCTTAACAGTCGATCTGCACCTCAATTCAATCTACCCGCCTTGGTTCCGTAACCCTTAACACCCTTGCCGAAGAAAAATCTATCAAACTCAGTTTTGAAATTTTCATTTGAGCCCCATCCTCATCAGATTTTGGGGGGAGAACGTTTTCAGTCCACTGCCCAGCTATCTCAGCACAGTGGAACCTGGGACTGCTGTGTTGTATAGCTCAGTGCCAGACTGGACAGTGCCTTAAACCAGCTCTCTGCCACAAAGGTAGGCATGGGGAAAGGAGAATCCAGGGCATGCGAGGGCGCAACCTTCCTGTAGAACCTCGTTTGGCCTCTTCATCTTCCGAGCAGGTCCTGGCCCTCTTCAGCCCAACCCCACTCAGGCCACAGGTGAAATGCAACCAAGGTCCAATTGACCCCAATTTGCACATGTCAAGCAGGACCCTGCCCACCTTTTGTGGGATTGGATGGGAGGGCGAAGCTGTTCTTCCAGAGGCAGGTCACCATTTTCACTCAGGCTTCAGGTACAAAGCTTTTCAGTGTGGCTGGAGGGTGGGTATGTCACCCAGCATGTTTTATCTGCCTATCCACCCGGTACCCGGTATCTGCACACTTGCAGCACTGACATGCACAGTATCTACAATCTTCAACCTCGGTTCCTCCCCCTTCCTGATTTCCTTACCTGAGTTATTTCAGCTCCTTATAATATTGGATAGGGAACTGGCACTTTTGTCCTGAACTATCTTAATTCAACAATATTTTTCATGTGAACAGCAAATAATTATTAAAAACCCAATAAATCTGTTCTATTACAGACCATGAACATGTACAGCTTCACATGAAATGGTGAGGTGTGTGTCAGACAGGCTGGTTACCACGTCACAATACAGCGCGAGTGCCAATATTAACCAGTGATTGGCACTCGCGTGGGTTTTGGTACCCACTGGCATGGCGTGGGCCAATTCCAGCTGTGTGATACAGAGCTGTACAGACTAGTTGGCTCATGGGCTCCCCGCCCAGTCTATGCTGAGTTCGTGGATCACGGCCGGGCAGGCGGGGTAACTGGCCTCAGTGCCACGGGATATAGAGGGGGAGAAATTAGTACCCGCAACAGGCTCCCATTTCTGATCACTGACCTGTGACTGGGAAGCTCACACATGCGGTGTGTCTGTTTGAGGGTGTGTGTGAGGGTGTGTGTGGGTGTGTGTGAGGGTGTGTGTGAGGGTGAGTGTGAGGGTGTGTGTGATGCGGGGTGAGGGTGCATGTGATGGGGGGTGAGGGTGCGTGTGATGGGGGGTGAGGGTGCGTGTGATGGGGGTGAGGGTGTGTGTGTTGTGAGTGATGGGGGGGTGAGGGTGTGTATGTTGTGAGTGAGGGTGTGTGTTGTGAGTGAGGGTGTGTGTGTATGTGAGGGTGTGTGTAATGCGGGGTGAGGGTGTGTATGTTGTGAGTGAGGGTGTATGTTGTGAGTGAGGGTGTGTGTGTGTGAGGGTGTGCGTGATGGGGGGTGAGGGTGTGTGTGTGTGTGTGTGTGTGTGTGAGTGAGGGTGTGTGTGTTGTGAGTGAGGGTGTGTGTGTGTGAGGGTGTGTGTGTTTGAGGGTGTATGTGATTGGGGGGGTGTGAGGGTGTAGGTAATGGAGGGGGGGGTGAGGGTGTGTGTGTGTGTGTGTGTGCACGAGAGGGAGACGCCATCAGCAGTTGAGATCCCCGTTAGCCGGCAAAGGAAACAGGACACAAAGAGGGGTCAGAAAACCCTCCCAATTATCGGCTCAAGGTACCCAGCCTTGTGCGAAGACACCTCCAATTATATGGCATGCAAACAGTTAAATACAACTTCAGTAAGTCTTACACGATGAACAGGCACATTCCTTTAAAACATCACACAGCTTTCTGTAGAAAACACTGAGATAGAAAGCACCTGAGATGACGCTGGAGTGGAGTCTATTTCTGTGGGATCATGCCTTTGATTATTGGCTCCCTGTTGACGTACGTGGCCCAATAGACCAAGTTGAAAATGACAAAGAGAACAGGAAAGACGATTCGGGACATTTTGTCGACCTTGCTGACGCTGTTAAAAGTCTTCTTGCTTTCGAGCAGTTTCTCCTCGACCCTCCCCAGCTTGGTGTGGGCCCCTGCGTTCTTCGATATGGTGGCCAGTCCAGGGTCCTTGGTGATGTTCAGGGTATATGTTGTCCCCACAATGTTGTACGTGTTGTTGGTTTTCTTGGCCAGGGTCACCGGCTCCCTTTTCTGAAATGTAGAGTGTGTATTTAAAGGTAGTTGAGCAGCAAATGCGAACAGGCGGACATTGAATAAAGGGTCAGTGAGAGAGGGGGTGTGGGGCTTAAATTATAGGCCATCAAACAGGTGGGATATTACATGGGGTTCTGTTAGCACTGCTCACCTTGATGTGTTAACCATTTGCACACTCAGTAGATCTGATAACCAAGAAATAAAATATTGTCAGTAAATCCCAACAGTTCACTATCATCCCTTCACACTTACCCGGTCTGCCCACATGTCACTCCAGTTTCTATACGATAGTGAGTGGTTGACACTTAATGGGAAACGGTACCCCAGGGGTTTACAGGGTGGCCAGGATAGGGTGAGGGGACAGAGGCGATATGTACCCTAAGGTGGACGTGCAGTATCAGACTGAGCATTTCGGTCGCGCTGTCAGGATATTAGGATAAGGAAGGGGATGTAGATCAGTCTGGGCATCAGACTGAGGGTCAGACAGGGGTGTGGGTCAGACTGAGGGTCAGACTGGGGGTCAGACTGGGAGTCAGACTGGAGTGTGGGTCAGACTGAGGGTCAGACTGGGGTGTGGGTCAGACTGGGGGTCAAACTGGGGGTCAGACTGGGGTGTAGGTCAGACTGAGGGTCAGACTTGGGGTCAGACTGGGGGTCAGACTGGGGGTCAGACTGGAGTGTGGGTCAGACTGAGGGTCAGACTGGGGTGTGGGTCAGACTGGGGTCAGACTGGGGTTAGATTGGGGTTGGGACAGACTGGGGGTCAGACTGAGCTGTGGGTCAGACTGAGGGTCAGACTGGGGGTCAGACTGGAGTGTGGGTCAGACTGAGGGTCAGACTGGGGATCAGACTGGGGTGTGGGTCAGACTGGGGTCAGACTGGGGGTCAGACTGAGGGTCAGACTGGGGTGTGGGTCAGACTGGGGGTCAGATTGGGGTATGGGTCAGACTGGGGTCAGACTGGGGATCAGACTGAGGGTCAGACTGGGGTGTGGGTCAGATTGAGGGTCAGACTGAGGGTCAGACTGGGGTGTGGGTCAGACTAGGGGTCAGACTGTGGGTCAGACTGGAGTGTGGGTCAGACTGGGGCCAGACTGGGGTGTGGGTCAGACTGGGGTCAGACTGGGGTGTGGGTCAGACTGAGGGTCAGACTGGGGTCAGACTGGGGGTCAGACTGGGGGTCAGACTGGGCTGTGCGTCAGACTGAGGGTCAGACTGGGGTGTGGGTCAGACTGGGGGTCAGATTGGGATATGGGTCAGACTGGGGTCAGACTGAGGGTCAGACTGGGGATCAGACTGGGGTGTGGGTCAGACTGGGGTCAGACTGGGGGTCAGACTGAGGGTCAGACTGGGGTGTGGGTCAGACTGGGGGTCAGATTGGGGTATGGGTCAGACTGGGGTCAGACTGGGGGTCAGACTGAGGGTCAGACTGGGGTGTGGGTCAGACTAGGGGTCAGACTGTGGGTCAGACTGGAGTGTGGGTCAGACTGGGGCCAGACTGGGTGTGGGTCAGACTGGGGTCAGACTGGGGTGTGGGTCAGACTGAGGGTCAGACTGGGGTCAGACTGGTGGTCAGACTGGGGGTCAGACTGGGCTGTGCGTCAGACTGAGGGTCAGACTGGGGTGTGGGTCAGACTAGGGTCAGACTGAGGTCAGACTGGGGGTGGGTCAGACTGAGGGTCAGACTGGGGTCAGACTGGGGTTGGGTCAGACTGAGGGTCAGACTGGGCTGTGGGTCAGACTGAAGGTCAGACTGGGGTGTGTGTCAGACTGGGGTCAGACCGGGGGTGGGTCAGACTGGGGTGTGGCTCAGACTGGAGTCAGACTGGGGGTGGGTCAGACTGGGGTCAGACTGGGTGTCAGACTGGGCTGTGGGTCAGACTGGGCGTCAGACTGAGGGTCAGACTGAGGGTCAGACTGGGGTCAGACTGGGGGTGGATCAGACTGGGGTCAGACTGGGGTATGGGTCAGACTGGGGGTCAGACTGGGCTGTGGGTCAGATTGGGCATCAGACTGAGGATCAGACTGAGGGTCAGACTGGGGTCAGACTGGGGGTGGATCAGGCTGGGGCCAGACTGGGGTGTGGGTCAGACTAGGGGTCAGACTGCTGGTGAGACTGGGTGTTCAGACTGAGGGTCAGACTGGGGGTCAGACTGGGCTGTGGGTCAGACTGAGGGTCAGACTGGGGTGAGACTGGGGATGGGCCAGACTGAGGGTCAGACTGGGGTGTGGGTCAGACTGAGGGTCAGACTGGGGTGTGGGTCAGACTGGGGTGTGGCTCAGACTGGGGTCAGACTGGGGGTGCGTCAGACTGGTGTTAGACTGGGGGTCAGACTGTGCTGTGGGTCAGACTGAGGGTCAGCCTGAGGGTCAGACTGGGGGTCAGACTGGGGTCAGTCTGGGGGTGGGTCAGACTCGGGATGGGTCAGATTGGGGCCAGACTGGGGTCAGACTGGGGTGTGGGTCAGACTGGGGGTCAGACTGGGGTTCAGACTGGGGGTCAGACTGGGGTTCAGACTGGGGGTCAGATTGGCGATCAGACTGGGGTGTGGGTCAGACTGGGGTTCAGACTGGGGTCAGACTGGAGTTCAGACTGGGGTGTGGTCAGACTGGGGTGTGGGTCAGACTGGGGGTCAGACTGGGGGTCAGACTGGGGTGTGAGTCAGACTGGGGGTCAGACTGGGGTCAGAATGGGGTGTGGGTGAGACTGGGGGTCAGACTGGGGTGTGGGTCAGACTGGGGTGTGGGTCAGACTGGGGTGGATCAGACTGGGGTGTGGGTCAGACTGGGGGTGGGTCAGACTGGGGGTCAGACTGGGGTGTGGGTCAGACTGGGGGTGGGTCAGACTGGGGGTGGGTCAGACTGGGGGTCAGACTGTGGGGATGGGCTTCAACGGGAGTGTTAGGGTGTTAGAATGATGGCCTTTTATTGAGAGTTAGGAATAGAGAGATGAGCTTTGATGGGAGAGATGGGTTAAATTTAAAACCTAGCCTCCCACATTCTACCCTACATAAATTAGAGGTGATCCAAAACTCGGCTGCCCTGTGTCCTAACTCGCACCAAGTCCCACTCACCCATCACCCCCTGTGCTCACTGACCTTCATTGACTCCTGATTAAGCAACACCTTGATTTCAAAATTCTCATCCTTATTTCTAAATCCCTCCATGGCCTCACCTCTCCCTATCTCTGTAATCTCCTTCGCCCTGAGATGTCTGCACTCCTCTAATTCTGCCCTCTTGAACATCCCTGATTATAATCACTCAACCATTGGTGGCCGTGCCTTCTGTTGCCTGGGCCCCAAGCTCTGGAACTCCCTCCCTGAACCTCTCCGCCTCCCTTTACCACGCTTTCCTCTTTTAAGACGCTCTTTAAAATCTGACTGAAGAGCTGGAAAGTGTATAAAATGGGCCCAGGATCAAAAACTGCCCTAGAAAAGCAATTAATCTTTGGAGCAGGCAGTTTGACAAACATCAAGCTATTGCTAAGTGATTGGCCTGGAAATGGGATGATGCCACGCCCATTTTAAGGGCACTAAATGGGTACCTATGCCTCCAATGTTGCGAACAGGAAGTGCTTGGCCCGCCATATTGGTGTAGGCAATAAACTAGGCATCCAGGACCCATGTACTGATTGAACTTAATGGGCTAGGAATGGAATCCTGTTGTGCCCATTTTACTCAGCATAAAACGGGTGCAAGGACTCCCAGTTTTGGGGGCCAGCGTTCTGTGCCCCAAGGAGCCTGGAAAATGTTTGACTCGTAATTGGGACCGGCCCTTTTTGTGGTCATTACTTAAAGCAGGCAGAAGATAGGAACAGGAGAGGACAATTCAACCCCTCTGGCCTTCTCCACCATTCAATTAGATCATGGCAGAACTTAACTTCATCGACCCGCCTTTGCTCCATACCACTTAATAACCTTGCCTAACAATAATTATATCAATCTCAGTTTTTAAATTTTCAATTGACCTCCACAGCCTTTTTGGGGGAGAAAGTTCCAGATTTCCACTGCCCTTTGTGTGAAGAAATGCTTCCAGACATCAGCCCTGAACGGCCTGGCTCTAAGTTTAAGCTTTGCCTCATTGTTCTCAGTGTCAGCTGTGGCTCAATGGGCAGCACTCTCACCTCTGAGTCAGAAGGTTTGTGCTCAAGTCCCACTCCAGGAACTTGAGCACAAAAGATCCAGGCTGACAGTCCAATGCAGTGCTGAGGGAGTGCCGCACTGTCGGAGGTGCGGCACTGTTGGATGAGACGTTTAAACCGAGGCCCCGTCTGCTCTCTCAGGTGAAAGTAAAAGATCCCACGGCACTATTTTGATGAAGAGCAGGGGAGTTATCCCCGGTGTCCTGGGACTGAATTTATCTCTCAATCAACATAACAAAAAAACAGATTATCTGGTCATTATCACATTGCTGTTTGTGGGAGTTTGCTGTGTGCAAATTGGCTGCTGCGTTTCCCACATTACAACAGTGACTACACTCCACAAGTACTTCATTGGCTGTAAAGTACTTTGAGACGTCCGGTGGTCGTGAAAGGTGCTATATAAATCCAAGTCTTTTTTTTCTTGACTCGCCCACCATTGAAAATAGATTCTCTCTATCTATCTTAACAAATACTTGAATAATTTTAAGCACTTCACTTAAGCACCCCTTACTGTTATATACTCAAAGGACTACAAGCCCAGTCTATGCAACCTATCCTCATCATTTAACCCTTTTAATACCATGAATTTGTCAATGAAGGGCTCAACACCTGTTTCAAGTCACCTCACAGCATGTGCTTGTGGTGAGCAGGGCCGGATCGGGCCTTCTCGCTTACCACCCTCGAGCAGCCTAAGCAGCAGCCAGCACCGGAAGGCAAGGTTCAAACTAAACCGGCCTGTGGAGGAGGAGCAGGACTCGGATACAGTCCTCGCAATCACAGCCCCTGCTCGCTGTCTGCTTCAACTCCCCTTACATCAGGTGCAGAAATGTGAAGTTATCCACTTTGGGAGGAAAAATAGCAAAGCAGAGTAGTTTTTAAATGGTGAGAGATTGGGAAATGTTGGTGTTCAGAGGGACCTGGGTGTCCTTGTACACCAATCACTGAAAGTTAACATGCAGGTACAGCAAGCATTTAAGAAAGCAAATGATATCTTGGCCTTTATTACAGGAGGATTTGAGTATAAGAGTAAAGACATCTTACTGCAACTATATCGGGCCCTGGTGAGACCACACCTGGAGTATTGTGCACAGTTCTGGTCTCCTTACCTAAGGAAGGATATACTTTCCATAGAGGGAGTGCAACAAAGGTTCACCAGACTGATTCCTGTGATGGGGGATTGTCCTCTGAGGAGTGATTGAGCAGACTAGGCCGATATTCTCATGAGTTTAGAAGAATGAGGTGATCTCATTGAAACATACAAAATTCTGACAGGGCTTGACAGGGTAGATGCAGGGAGGATGTTTCCCCCGGGCTGGGGAGTCTAGAACCAGGGGTCACAGTCTGAGAATAAGGGGTCGGCCATTTAGGACTGAGATGAGGAGAAATTTCTTCACTCAGAGGGTGGTGAATCTTTGGAATTCTCTGCCCCAGAGGGCTGTGGAGGCTCAGTCTTTGAGTATATTCAAGACTGAGATCGATAGCTTTTTGGATATTAAGGGAATCGAGGGATATGGGGATAGTGCAGGAAAGTGGAGTTGAGGTAGAAGATCAGCCATGATCTCATTGAATGGTGGAGCAGGCTCGAGGGGCCGAATGGCCGACTCCTGCTCCTGTTTCGATGTTCTTATCTATCAGGAATTCCCTTTCGGCCACTGCCGGTGAGGCAAGTGTGCCGATATTTTGGCTCCTCGAGTAGGTGAGCTGCTGTGGAGGTGAGACAGGTTTGGGCACAAAATGTTATTGAGCCCTGAGGCCCACTTCCAGCCTGGCCTCGAGCCTCTTGGTCAGCCAACCCACACAGCAGCGAGACTGGGTACGAAAAATGCAACCAAAGCTACAAATCACATTACCACTAGGTCACCAGCAGTACACTCACTCACCGTCTCTGTACAATCTTTCAACACATGCGCAGAAGAAACCAGTTTAACCGAGGGCCAGAAATGCTATTGCTCGAGGCAAACTTAAATGGGAGGCTGGTTGGGAATTGTGTTGGCCGGGATTCAAGCCGAGGGCCATCTTGTTTTGTGTTAACCAGCTGAGGTAGGGGGATCAGGAGTTCAGTGGAGCGTGGTGAAGCTCACCTTCATTTCCTGAGCTTCCATGGCTTTCCTGCCATCCCAAGGCCAGCTCCGCTTGGTGAAGTAGTTCACGGTGGCAAACTCAATCAGCGCCGAGAAGACGAATGCATAGCAGACAGCGATAAACCAGTCCATGGCTGTTGCGTAGGCCACCTTGGGTAAGGAGTTCCTGGCAGAGATGCTCAGTGTAGTCATTGTGAGCACTGTGGTGACTCCTGGGAAATAAAACACTGCCGTCAAACTCAGCACTTATTCGATTCAGATCTTGTTACCGTATTTCACCGTGGTTACCGTCGCAACAACGGGTCATTAGTCCGGCTACAATAACTCCGCTTTATGAGCTTAACCTGCTTCCCAGCTTCCAACTACCTCTGAGAACACTCTCTGCTCCATGAGCAATACCAGTCCTGGAATGACAAGCTTCTGCCTGATGCCTTACATCCCAGGGTCTTAAAAGAAGTGGCAGCAGAGATAGTGCATGCATTGGTTGCAATCTACCAAAATTCCCTGGATTCTGGGGCGGTCCCAGCGGATTGGAAAACCGCAAATGTAACGCCCCTATTTAAAAAAGGAGGCAGACAGAAAGCAGGAAACTATAGACCAGTTAGCCTAACATCTGTGGTTGGGAAAATGCTGGAGTCAATTATTAAGGAAGCAGTAGCGAGACATTTGGAAAAGCATGATTCCATCAGGCAGAGACAGCATGGATTTATGAGAGGGAAATCATGTTTAACAAATTTTCTGGAGTTCTTTGAGGATGTAACAAACAGGGTGGATAAAGGGGAACCAGTGGATGTGGTGTATTTGGATTTCCAGAAGGCATTCAATAAGGTGTCACATAAGAGGTTACTGCACAAGATAAAAGCTCATGGGGTTTGGGGTAATATATTAGCATGGATAGAGGATTGGCTAACTAACAGAAAACAGAGAGTCGGGATAAATGGGTCATTTTTCAATTGGCAAACAGTGACTAGTGGGGTACCGCAGGGATCGGTGCTGGGACCCCAACTATTTACAATCTATATTAATGACTTAGATGAAGGGACTGAGTGTAATGTAGCCAAGTTTGCTGATGATACAAAGATGGGTGGGAAAGCAAATTGTGAGGACACAAAAAATCTGCAAAGGGATATAGACAGGCTAAGTGAGTGGGCAAACATTTGCAGATGGAGCATAATGTGGGAACATGTGAGGTTATCCACGTTTGCAGAAATAATAGAAAAGCAAATTATAATTTAAATAGAGAAACATTGCAAAGTGCTGCAGTACAGAGAGACCTGGGGGTCCTTGTGCATGAAACACAAAAAGTTAGTATGCAGGTACAGCAAGTGATCAGGAAGGTAAATGGAATGTTGGCCTTTATTTCAAGGGGGTTAGAGTATAAAAGCAGAGAAGTCCTGTTACAACTGTACAGGGTATTGGTGAGGCCACACCTGGAGTACTGCGTACAGTTTTGGTCTCCGTATTTAAGGAAGGATATACTTGCATTGGAGGCTGTTCAGAGAATGTTCATTAGGTTGATTCCTGAGGTGAGGGGGTTGACTTATGAAGATAGGTTGAGTAAGTTGGGTCTATATTCTTTGGAGTTCAGAAGAATGAGAGGTGATCTTATCGAAACATATAAGACAATGAGGGGGCTCGACAAGGTGGTTGCAGGCAGGAGATTTCCACTGATAGGAGAAACTAAAACTAGAGGACAATGGGCTAGAACCTCCACTTTTGAGCTTATCGCCCAAAAATGGATGTTATTTCGGCGTGGGCTTTAAAAAAAGGGGTTTCAGATCGTCGGCTTCTCGCCCATTCTCAAAGCACCTAGTTTACATTTTTAAAAATGGGCATAACCGCGAGCGATGTCAAATGGGTGATCGCATTAAATTTTTCTGACCTTCTGCCATAAAGTGTGGCCGTCCTTAGCAACAGCATGGCAACGCAAGATTCCCGCGATTCAGGAGGTCAAGGGTTATCATGACATGTGCAGAAGAGGAGACAGAGAGAGAGGGAGCTCAGAGGCACTGAAAGTGTGTATGGCTGTGGTGTGAGCTTGTCTGGCTGTTGTGGGAGGCACGAGGGAGATTCACCAGCAGCAAAACGCCCACGAAGCACCAAGAACATAGTTGGCACTGAGCTTTTGTCCAACAAATAACATATAACATGGAAGGGATGGAGGAGGCCCTGGAGCTGGTAACCAGGAACATTGGTGGCAGAGGGCTCCCAGTAGTCCCGGAACGAGGCACTGCACCCCAAGGTGCCGCAACCCCATTGCCAACCACACATGAGAGCCAGCAGCAACATCTTGCTTCTGGCTTGGAGCACGTTCCCACCTCGGGATCATCCTCTCCCGTATCCGTTCAAGCATCGCTTCAGTCGTCACCCACCCCCCCCGTCCCCAACCCCCCAATGAAGCATCGGCTGAGGACCTCCTCGGCCAGGAGGCTTGGAGTCAGGAGGGGAAGGGGAAGGGGTAGAGGTGGGGAGGAGAAGCGGGGGCGGGGGGGGGGGGGCGGCGGGGGAACCATTGTGGCTCATTGTTGGTTTGTACAGAAATACTGATGATTTCAGACTAATGTTCGGGAGTTTAAATGTTTGTTATTTAATAAAATCTTGTAGCGCATTGCCTCAGATAGCTGCACCATTACACACTGGTGATTCCTTAACATCAAAGGGTATAATCACACTTAACCTCAATTAACTTAAACTTTAACAGTCACCAAGGTGATGCCCTCTGTTGATGTATGACCTGCACACCCAGCAGTGTGTCAGCCTTGTAAATAACACCAACGTTCTTTCAGGCAAAGCGATCATTGATGAGCTCCTGACGTAAGACTCTTGCAGCTAACATGCCACCAAGGGCCCTTACATGTGGTCTACAGGGGGGCGGGGGCAAGGCTTCAGCATCAGCCTGATTGTTTGGGCTGATGTCAGCATCCACCTCCTCGTCCTCCTCTTCCTCTCTCTGGTGAGGTGGACTGTCAGACTCATCAGGCAATTCTTGTCCCCTCCTGATAGCCAAGTTGTGTACCATGGAGCACACCACCACGAATTGAGCTACCTGCTCAGGGTGGTATTGGAGCTCACCTCCTGAGCGGTCCAGGCATCTGAAGCGCTTTTTGGCTGCGGGGCGGACGAGACTGTCACCCATCTCCTTCAGGATTGCGCCTTTGCAACGCAGGTCTGGAAAGAGATGCAGTGGTTGCTGTCGAGGTTCATCCCAAGCAGCTCCGTAACATAGGACTCTGTGCTCTACGGGCTGTTCCCAGGGACGCACACCGAGACAGACATCACCTGCTGCTGGAGGGCCATCAACTCGGTCAAAGACGCTCTTTGGTCTTGCCGAAACTTGCTGGTCTTCCAGAACAAGGAGATGACCATGTCCGCATGTTGCAGACTGGCGCAATCCAAGATCCAGGAATACGTGCTGAGGGACGCACTGAAAATTGGTGCAGTCGCCGCAAAGGCATGGTGGGGAAGGGCCACAGTCTAAAGCCCTTCCGCCACGGAAAACCCGGGGGCAGGAATCAGCACAAACCTCCCTCGGGCTGTATTAGGTAATCTACTCTTTGTGTACATAGAGCACCAAATCTGTAAACACCAATGTCGTGCCATGTACAATGCAAGGTGTGTTACGAAATGCATGTTTGAAAAGAAAAAATGTAAATGTACCGTCACCCATTCCGGGCACTGTATTGTAACACATGAAATGTAATTTGTGTAAATGTACCACAATGTACCCCGTTTATTGTACTGAATCGCACTTGAACAGAAAAACAAGAAATGTAACGAACGGAACTGCCGTCAGCACCCAGATGTATTGTATGGGATTGCTGACCGCAGCGAAATGTACTGAAGTGCCATTGAATGTACTGTACAGATTCTTTTTATGAATAAAGTATATTTTGAAAAGAAAAAAAAAAAATCTGAAGCGCTTTTTGGCTAAGATCATGCGTAACTGACCTGACAGAGGAGTAACCATGACCAGAAAGTGGTTCTCCCTGGATCAGGAAGGTGGTTCTCCTATGCTTTTTGGAAATAGGAGGTGGGTGGGGGGCCTGCCCCGTCCACCTCCATGGCACGAACCTGGTATTGCAGTACTTCCAGGAACGGTGCAGCCTTGGCTCTCGGCCTTTTGGCTAAGAGCAAAATCATTGGCGCAGAGTGATCTTTGTTTGGGCACAAGGTGACCTTTGGCGTTTATGATCTGACAAGTTGATCTGACAAAGAATTGGAAAGATTGGCAACGAATAAAAAAAAATCTGAAGCGCTGCTTCAGCATTCCAATTGTTTTCGCCACGATATTGTGAGTTGCTCTGTGGCTCTCGTTGTATCGTTTCTCAGCCTCGGTGTGGCTGTCATGCAGGGGGGGTCATCAGCCTGGTGGCGAGGCCATATCCTTTGTCACCAAGCATCCAACATTGACCTTGTGGCTGATTGTTAAACAAGTCAGATACAGTGCTCTCACGCAGGATGTGAGCATCATGGATGCTGCCTGGAAATTGAGCAGTTACTGCCAGTATAATTTGCTGGTGGTCGACAACCAGCTGGACATTCAGGGAGTGGAATCACTTGCAGTTCCTGAAAACCTCAGCATCCTGAAAAGGTGCCCGCATCACGATGTGTGTACAGTCTATTGCTCCCTGCACCTTGGGGATGTTTGCAATTATGGAGAATCCTAGAACCCTCTCGCTCTGTCATAGGGAAGCTGATCAAGTCCCTCCTGCATGTGTACAGGGCTTCAGTGACCTGTCTAATGCAGCGATGTGTGGCATGCTGAGAAAGTCCACAAATGTCTCCAGCTGTGGCCTGAAAAGAACCCGAAGCGTAGAATGACAGTGCTGTTGACCTCGACGGACAGTGCAGTACTGATA
Organism: Pristiophorus japonicus; assembly: GCF_044704955.1. Taxonomy (NCBI): domain Eukaryota; kingdom Metazoa; phylum Chordata; class Chondrichthyes; family Pristiophoridae; genus Pristiophorus; species Pristiophorus japonicus. Next base: position 128,474,905 of record NC_091982.1, read on the forward strand.
GTGCTGGCAGGCTGCAGATCTCCCCTTATGAGCTGGCATACCTCAGTGATAACCTCTTTGTGGAAGTGCAGTCTCTGAAGGCAGGTGGTGTCGGGCAAGTCGAGGTAAGACGACTTCTCCCTGTACTTGCGGGGGGTGTAACGTCTGGTCCTCCTCATCTGTCTGTCACTTCGTTCATTGGGCACATAATGCAGAGGAGCATTCCTTCGGCGATATCGAGTCTGCTGCGTGTATTTGGTCACCACGAGAGGGTGAGAAAGGACATGCCTCATTGCAGTAGCTCTCTGTTTTCCACTGATTGGTCACAAACAAGGAATGTCCCGATGAACACCCCACTTCAATTCCAATTGGTCACAGAGTGGTCAAGATGTTCACATCAACTCCAACGACCTGCAGAGTACATCCGAACTCCGCCGAGGTTGAAGCTCAGCAGCCTTTTAAAGGACCCGACATGTGATGTACAACATGGCGTCCATAACGCTGTGATTCGTTCTGGTTAGTTCCACTTTTTGTGGGCGGTTTTTTGGACGAGCGACATTGTGGGAGAAATGTGTGCGAGGTGATGAAATTGATGATGGGCGAGCTCCATGGCCGCTAGTTCGGTAAATATACTCTTTACGACAAAAAATAGTAGCTGGGCGTTAATATTGAATCTCGGCATTAATTCCGTGCTGGCCGATATTATGGGCGTTGAAATCGCCCATTCTGCTGATTCTGCCCCAAAAAGTGGGCGGGCGGTAATATTTTTTCAGCATTAAGTACATGGGGAAAGTAACGCTCGGCGATAAGTTTCCAAAAAATGCCCATCAGTTTCCATTTTGTGCCAAAATGGGCGATATCTGGCCGTTATGTGTCATTTCAGCGCGAAAATGTCTGTTAAGTGGGCGCTAAGCAGGCAAAAAAAAGTGGAGGTTCTAGCCCATAGTCTCAGAATAAGGGGCTGTCCATTTAAAACTGAGATGAGGAGGAATTTCTTCTCTCAGAGGAATTCTCTGCCCCAGAGAGCTGTGGAGGCTGGATCATTGAATATATTTAAGGCGGAGATCGACAAATTGTTGAATGATAGGGGAATAAGGGTTATGGGGAGCAGGCGGGGAAGTGGAGTTGAGGCCAAGATCAGATCAGCCATGATCTTATTGAATGGCGGAGCACGCTCGAGGGGCCATATGGGCTACTCCTGCTCCTATTTCTTATGTTCCTATGTTCCTAATGGCGGCATGTCTGCAGTCACTCAGTTGAAGGAAATCGGCACGGGCTGCAAACCCAAACTCCCACTCATGCTGATTCCTGCTGTCCACAGTGAAGATGATGAATCAGCCAGCCCTTGTGAAGGTGACATCCATAATCTGCTTGATGCAGGAGTGCACGGCTGACTGGCTGATGTGCCACGACACCTGCTACAGTCTTTAATGAGCAGTGCTGAAGAATTTAGAGCCGTCCTGACCTTGGCGAGCACAGGCATTACGTGATGACCTCTCAGTGTGGGCCCCAGCTCTGGGTGGAGGTGACCCAACACAGTGACAGCCTTGCTGCTGAACCGTAGCCTCTTCACACATTGCACCTTGGTGAAATGGAGCTAAGTTTTGTGCTTTCTACACACCCTATTGCTGTGTTCTGTTAAATATCTGTCTTTGTCACACTTAATTTCCTGATCAGGTCTGTGTCCTGATTGGCTGATGTGGTCCCTGTGTCTGAGTCCTGATTGGTTGGTGTGGGACCCTGAGTCTGTGTCCTGATTGGCTGTGTGTGTCCTTGAGTCTGTGTCCTGATTGGCTGTGTGTGTTCTTGAGTCTGTGTCCCGATTGGTTGGTGTGGGACCCTGAGTCTGTGTCCTGATTGGCTGTGTGTATTCTTGGGTCTGTATCCTGATTAGCTGATGTGCATCCCTGGGTCTGTGTCCTGTTAGGCTGGTGTGGGCTCTTGGGTCTGTGTCCTGATTAGCTGGTGTGGGTCCCTGGTCTGTGTCCTGATTGGCTGGTGTGGTCCCTGTGTCTGTGTCCTGATTGGCTGATATGGTCCTTGTGTCTGTGTCCTGATTGGCTGATGTGGTCCCTGTGTCTGAGTCCTGATTGGTTGGTGTGGGACCCTGAGTTTGTGTCCTGATTGGCTGTCTGTGTTCTTGGGTCTTTGTCTTGATTGGCTGGTGTGGGTCCTTGTGTCTGTGTCTTGATTGGTTGATGTGGGTCCCTGATCTGCATCCCGATTGGCTGGTGTGGGTCCCTGTGTCTGTGTCCTGATTGGCTGGTGTGGGTCCCTGATCTGCATCCTGATTGGCTGGTGTGGGTCCGTGGTCTGTGTCCTGATTGGCTGGTGTGGGTCCCTGGTCTGCATCCTGATTGGTTGGTGTGGGACCCTGAGTTTGTGTCCTGATTGGCTGTCTGTGTTCTTGGGTCTTTGTCTTGATTGGCTGGTGTGGGTCCTTGTGTCTGTGTCTTGATTGGTTGATGTGGGTCCCTGATCTGCATCCCGCTTGGCTGGTGTGGGTCCCTGTGTCTGTGTTCTGATTGGCTGGTGTGGGTCCCTGGTCTGCATCCTGATTGGCTGGTGTAGGTCCATGGCCTGTGTCCTGATTGGCTGGTGTGAATCCCTGGTCTGCATCCTGATTGGCTATTCTAGGTCCCTGGGCTTTGTGCTGATTGGCTGGTGTGGGTCCCTGGTCTGTGTCGAGATTGGTATTTCCTGCTTCTTTGAACCAGAATCTGCTGCTTTGCAAAGGCCGGATCTGGTTGTCAGGGTGTTGGGGGTTGGATGGTCAGACTGGCCTCCCAACTGCCTCCAGTTTAAATACACCGGACGGGGAAAGAGACCCAGTTAAGATTGAGGGTTGTAGCAGGGAGAGTTCTAACCAAGTCCTTGCTCCCCTCCACCCACCCGGCTAGAATTGATCAGTGCTGAAATGGTTGGCCCAGTATACACGCAAAGCACGTACACACACCCGAATAGCATTACAATGTGCAGTATGTAGATGGGAGCGGGCGGTTTACTCACCGAATACAGTGCGTGCAGGGACCGACTCTCTGTTCAGCCAGAAGGACACCTGCGACAGGATCACAGTCATGATGCAGGGCAGATAGGTCTGGATCACAAAGTAACCAATCTTCCTCTTCAGATGGAAGTGGGTTGTCATGACGATGTATTCACCTCAAGGGACAAGGAAGGCAAAGAATGACATAAGTGGCACGTGCAGTGAGTTGGTCTTACCGCATGAGAAGGATCCACAGCCAGCTAGGGAATGGAAGACCAGCAGGAAGAGTAGTACAAAGAAGGTAGTGCAGGGGTCCCATCTGGTCATCCCCCTGCAAAACAGATACACTGCTTTGAGTGCTGTTGAGGGAGATGACTCATCAGGGGAGAGCAGCAGCAGCCAAGTTCATGGCACCGTGGCTGGCTCTGTTGTACAAGAGGGCATAAAAAAGAGTGGGAGAGCGATAGTGATAGGGGATTCAATCATAAGGGGAATAGATAGGCGTTTCTGCGGCCGCAATCGAGACTCCAGGATGCTATGTTGCCTCCCTGGTGCAAGGGTCAAGGATGTCTCCGAGCGAGTGCAGGACATTCTAAAAAGGGAGGGAGAACAGCCAGTTGTCGTGGTGCACATTGGTACCAAGGACGTAGGTTAAAAAAAAGGGATGAGGTCCTACGAGACGAATTTAAGGAGCTAGGAGTTAAATTAAAAAGTAGGACCTCAAAAGTAGTAATCTCGGGATTGTTACCAGTACCACGTGCTAGTCAGAGTAGGAATCGCAGGATAGCACAGATGAATACGTGGCTTGAGCAGTGGTGCAGCAGGGAGGGATTCAAATTCCTGGGGCATTGGAACAGGTTCTGGGGGAGGTGGGACCAGTACAAACCGGACGGTCTGCACTTGGGCAGGACCAGAACCAATGTCCTAGGGGGAGTGTTTGCTAGTGCTGTTGGTGAGGAGTTAAACTAATATGGCAGGGGAATGGGAACCAATACAGGGAGACAGAGGGAAACAAAAAGGAGACAAAAACAAAAGACAGAAAAGAGATGAGTAAAAATGGAGGGCAGAGAAACCAAAGGCAAGAAACAAAAAGGGCCACTGAATATAAAAGGGCTGCAGGAAGGGTCAAAACTAAAAATCATGGTTTAAAAACTAGGATGAAAACACTCTACCTAAATGCATGCAGCATTCGAAATAAAGTAAATGAGTTGACGGCACAAATCATTACAAATGGGTATGATTTGGTGGCTATTACAGAAACATGGTTGCAAGGTGGCCAAGACTGGGAATTAAACATACACGGGTTAACTGACGATTCAGAAAGATAGGCAGGAAGGGAAAGGAGGTGGGGTAGCTCTGTTAATAAAAGATGATATCAGGGCAGTTGTGAGGGATGATATTGGCTCCAATGAACAAAATGTTGAATCATTGTGGGTGGAGATTAGAGATAGTAAGGGGAAAAAGTCACTGGTCGGCGTAGTTTATAGGCCCCCAAATAATAACTTCACGGTGGGGCGGGCAATAATCAAGGGAATAATGGAGGCATGTGAAAAAGGAACGGCAGTAGTCATGGGGGATTTTAACCTACATATCGATTGGTCAAATCAAATCGCACGGGGTAGCCTGGAGGAGGAATTCATAGAATGCATACGGGATTGTTTCTTAGAACAGTATGTAACAGAACCTACAAGGGAGCAAGCCATCTTAGATCTGGTCCTGTGTAATGAGACAGGAAAAATAAACGATCTCCTCGTAAAAGATCCTCTCGGAATGAGTGATCACAATATGGTTGAATTTGTAATACAGATTGAGGATGAGGAAGTTGTGTCAGAAATGAGCGTACTATGCTTAAACAAAGGGGACTACATGGGATGAGGGCAGAGTTGGCTAAAGTAGACTGGAAACAAGGAATAAACGGTAGCACAATTGAGGGACAGTGGAGGACTTTTAAGGAGCTCTTTCATAGTGTGCAACAAAAATATATTCCGGTGAAAAAGAAGGGCGGCAAGAGAAGGGATAACCAAGGAAATAAAGGAAAGTATCAAATCAAAGACCAATGCGTATAAGGTGGCCAAGGTTAGTGGGAAACTAGAGGATTGGGAAAATTTTAAGCAACAGCAAAGAATGACTAAAAAAGCAATAAAGAAAGGGAAGATAGATTACGAAGGTAAACTTGCGCAAAACATAAAAACAGTAAAAGCTTTTACAGATATATAAAACGGAAAAGAGTGACTAAAGTAAATGTTGGTCCCTTAGAAGATGAAAAGGGGGATTTAATAATGGGAAATGTGGAAATGGCTGAGACCTTAAACAATTATTTTGCTTCCGTCTTCACAATGGAAGACACAAAAACCATGCCAAAATTTGCAGGCCACAGGAATGTGGGAAGGGAGGACCTTGAGACAATCACTATCACTAGGGGGGTAGTGCTGGACAGGCTAATGGGACTGAAGGTAGACAAGTCCCCTGGTCCTGATGAAATGCATCGCAGGGTATTAAAAGAGATGGCGGAAGTTATAGCAGATGCATTCATTATAATCTACCAAAATTCTCTGGACTCTGGGGAGGTACCAGCGGATTGGAAAGCAGCTAATGTAACGCCTCTGTTTAAAAAAGGGGGCAGGCAAAAGGCAGGTAACTATAGGCCGGTTAGTTTAACATCTGTAGTGGGGAAAATGCTTGAAACAATTGGAAGAAATAGCGGGACATCTAGATAGGAATAGTGCAATCAAGCAGATGCAGCATGGATTCATGAAAGGGAAATCATGTTTAACTAACTTACTGGAATTCTTTGAGGATATAACGAACATGGTGGATCGAGGTGAACCAATGGATGTGGTGTATTTAGATTTCCAAAAGGCATTCGATAAGGTGCCACACAAAAGGTTACTGCAGAAGGTAAAGGTACGCGGAGTCAGAGGAAATGTATTAGCATGGATAGAGAATTGGCTGGCGAACAGAAAGCAGAGAGTCGGGATGAATGGGTCCTTTTCGGGTTGGAAATCGGTGGTTAGTGGTGTGCCACAGGGATCAGTGCTGGGACCACAACTGTTTACAATATAAATAGATGACCTAGAAGAGGGGACAGAGTGTTGTGCAACAAAATTTGCAGATGACACAAAGATTACTGGGAAAGCGAATTGTGTAGAGGACACAGAGAGGCTGCAAAGAGATTTGGATAGGTTAAGCGAATGGGCTAAGGTTTGGCAGATGGAATACAATGTCGGAAAGTGTGAGGTTATCCACCTTGGGAAAAAAAACAGTAAAAGGGAATATTATTTGAATGGGGAGAAATTACAACATGCTGTGGTGCAGAGGGACCTGAGGGTCCTTGTGCATGAAACTCAAAAGGTTAGTTTGCAGGTGCAGCAGGTAATCAGGAAGGCAAATGGAATGTTGGTCTTCATTGCGAGAGGGATGGAGTACAAAAGCAGGGAGGTCCTGCTGCAACTGTATAGGGTATTGGTGAGGCCACACCTGGAGTACTGCGTGCAGTTTTGGTCACCTTACTTAAGGAAGGATATACTAGCTTTGGAAGGGGTACAGAGACGATTCACTAGGCTGATTCCGGAGATGACGGGGTTACCTTATGATGATAGATTGAGTAGACTGGGTCTTTACTCCTTGGAGTTCAGAAGGATGAGGGGTGATCTTATCGAAACATTTAAAATCATGAAAGGGATAGACAAGATAGAGGCGGAGAGGTTGTTTCCATTGGTTGGGGAGACTAGAACTAGGGGACACAGCCTCAAAATACGGGGGAGCCAATTTAAAACCGAGTTGAGAAAGAATTTCTTCTCCCAGAGGGTTGTGAATCTGTGGAATTCTCTGCCCAAGGAAGCAGTTGAGGCTGGCTCATTGAATGTATTCAAGTCATGGATAGATAGATTTTTAACCAATAAGGGAATTAAGGGTTACGGGGAGCGGGCGGGTAAGTGGAGCTGAGTCCACGACCAGATCAGCCATGATCTTGTTGAATGGCGGAGCAGCCTCGAGGGGCTAGATGGCCTACTCCTGTTCCTAATTCTTATGTTATTATGTTCTTATTAATTAGACAAAAACAGTAACACCATCACCTGGTAACACACACACAATCATCATCTCACAGGGTGAACGCTATTACCTGTGACAGGCCTACACTGATCCCCAGTGAGAGGCCCATTGCCTGTAATAGAGACACTGTGACACACATAAATATTATCACATTCATCGGGACTCCCTATAAATCAGCATCCATTCAGCACCTTGTTGGTCCTATTGTAAGCTGCAACTGTACAGCATTTTCCATGACCTCAGGACATCCCAAAATGCCTCACAGCTAACTAAGTACTTTAAAAAATTTGTTCCTGGGATATGGGTGTTGCTGGCAAGGCCGGCATTTATTGCCCATTCCTAGTTGCCCTCGAGAAGGTGGTAGTGAGCCGCCTTCTTGAACCGCTGCAGTCCGTGTGGTGAAGGTGCTCCCACAGTACTGTTAGGGAGGGAGTGCCAGGATTTTGACCCAGCGACGATGAAAGAACGGCGATATATTTCCAAGTCAGGATGGTGTGTGACTTGGAGGGGAACGTGGAGGTGGTGGTGTTCCCATGCACCTGCTGCCCTGGTCCTTCTAGGTGGTAGAGGTCGCGGGTTTGGGAGGTGCTGCCGAAGAAGCCTGGGCGAGTTGCTGCAGTGCATCTTGTAGATGGTACACACTGCAGCCACGGTGCGCCGGTGGTGGAGGGAGTGAATGTTGAAGGTGGTGGATGGGGGTCCAATCAAGCGGCTGCTTTGTCCTGGATGGTGTCGAGCTTCTTGATTGTTGTTGGAGCTGCACCCATCCAGGCAAGTGGAGAGTATCCCATCACACTCCTGACTTGTGCCTTGTAGATGTTGGGAAGGCTCTGGGGAGTCAGGAGATAAGACACTAGCCGCAGAATACCCAGCGTCTGACCTGCTCTTGTAGCCACAGTATTTATGTGGCTGGTCCAGTTAAGTTTCTGGCCAATGGTGACCCTTAGGATGTTGATGGTGGGGGATTCGGCGATGGTAATGCTGTTGAATGTCAAGGGGCGGTGGTTAGATTTTCGCTTATTGGCGATGGTCATTGCCTGGCACTTGTGTGGCGCGAATGTTACTTGCCACTTATCAGCCCAAGCCTGAATATTGTCATTGTTTTTCTATAGGCAAGTGTCGTACCCAGTTACTGCACAGCAGTGTTCTACAAACAGCGAATGAATGACTGAGCAGCTAATCGAAGGGAGGGCAATGCTGCTTCAGCTTTAGAAATTTCCAAACTGCCCAATCAAAGTGTGACTGTCCTAATCCAGAAGTTAAACAGTCGCACTCTACCCAAAGCATAATCAACTGGGCGATCAAACTCCAGACGTATCATCGTATAAATACCGAGGCAGGACTCCGAGGGACAGAGCTGGGTGGAGGCATTAGAACAGCACACCATGTGGCTTAGATGGTAAATAGCCCAGTTAGTGAGCAGAGGGACAACGAACCAGTAAGTTCCCCAGCTTCATTCCTGGTCAGCCCCGCCTGCTCTCTCAGATGGATGTAAAAGATCCCATGACACTGTTTCAAAGAAGATCAGGGGACTTATCCCTAGTGTCCTGGGCAAGATTTATCCCTCAACCAACATCACCAAGTACAGATTATCTGGTCATTTATTGTATTACTCTTTGTGGGAGCTTGCTGTGCACAAAATGGCTGCTGCATTTCCTATATTACAGCAGTAACTACAGCAAAATTATTTCATTGGCTGTATAGCGCTTTGGGGCATCCTGAGGTTGTGAAAGGGGCTAAATAAATGCAAATCAATCTTTCTTGCACTAGGCCAGCGGGTCCCTGGGTTGGAGGTCCATGCTCCCAATCCCTGATAGCAGGTTTGCTGGAAAACGCATTGGTATGGATGGCAGGCTGGAGATGTGTGGCAGTGCTCCTGTGATTGGATTGCTTGGTGAAGCTCACTGGCATGTCTGACATATGAAAGAAAGCAAGAAAGACCACTGGACGTCTCAAAGCGCTTTACAGTCAATGACATACTTTTGGAGTGTAGTCACTGTTGTAATGTAGGAAACGCGGCAGCCAACCTGCGCACAGCAAGCTCCCACAAACAGCAATGTGATAATGACAAGATAATCTGTTTTTGTTATGTGGATTGAGAGATAAATATTGGCCCCAGGACACCAGGGATAACTCCCCTGTTCTTCTTCAAAATAGTGTCGTGGATCTGTTACATCCACCTGAGAGAGCAGACGGGGTCTCGGCTTAACATCTCAACCAAGAGACGGCCCCTCCGGCAGTGCAGCACCCCCTCAGTACTGCACTGGAATGTCAGCCTGGATTTATGGGCTCAAGTGAAGAGTAGACATTGTGAAAGACCCCAGTGTGCTTCCCCTGTCTTTGGAACTGCCCTCAGGAAAGGAGAGCGGGGAATTGTGAAAAAAAACAAATTCCCCAATTGCAGAGTCAGACAAAGGACATCATTAATATTCAGATGCTCTCAGATTTTTATGGTTGCTATGTTTTCCCTTTTTGTTGCCAAATGGAGCTTGTTTATAACCTTAAATGTCCATGTTTGGATCTGCCTTGGCATCAGCTCTGAGCAGAAATCAGTGAGTGCCCTTGAGACATCTGCCTTGCCGCTACTCAGCTCCAACTGATACTGACATCATTCACTAAACTCCTGACATATTACTCTTCTCTTAACAAAAGATTAATAACTGCAACTGACTGGATAGATCAGCTACTTGACATTAGACCTTGCATTCAATCTCAATCCTGGTTATTTATGTTCTTCTGTTGGATGTCCTGAAGGAAATTGATGGATTTTCTCAAGCAGTGCTGATAAAAGAGGAAGTGCTCGGTAATTAGAGGCAAATGAGCTGTTTGGATTGAAACCATTGATATAAATGCAGGTTTGGAATGAACCAATGGTGGCCCAAGCATGGACAGTGAAACAGAGTGGCCTTATCACAAGAAGGAAGGAAGACCCATCTGCCCCGGGACCAAAACCAGCCAAATAACTGCTAGTCCTTCTTTCTCAGGCCGGACAAGAAATGCGACATCGATATACACAGGAGCTACAACACAGAGACAGGCCACTCGGCCCATTCAATCAGTGTTGCCGTTTACCCCTCCATGAGTCCTAATCATGTTTATCCGCCCCGTTCCCATCTCCCTCCAACTCTCCTTGATCCACTTATCCAATCTAATCTTGAATGTAATCAGAGGGACACGAGTATGAAATGCCACAAGCATCAGAGAAAAGTGTCAAAATACCTCAAGTAATAAAGTTCAAAGTGCTCCAAGTATCAGATTGGTACAAGCACCAAAGTGTTGTCCCATTTGCACATGACATGAAGGGTATAATTGTAACATTTACCAATGGTATCAAGTAGTGTGATGGAGTGTCATGTATGAAAGAGACTGACTGTACAGAGGCAGCTGGTTAAATGAGCAAAGAGAGAGGCCATGTAAGGTGCTGATTGGAACATGAAGCACTGGCTGTCATTTTTAGGCATTTGCGCAAATGTTCCCATTGCTGCACAGCTATAAACACTGGAGCTCAGCAAGGCCATTGCTAGTTATTCATAGAATGATAGAAATTTACAGCACGGAAGTAGGCCATTCGGCCCATCGTGTCCGCGCCGGCCGACCAAGAGCTATCCAGCCTAATCCCACTTTATGGCTCTCGGTCCGTAGCGCTGTAGGTTACGGCACTTCAAGTGCACATCCAAGTACTTTTTAAATGTGGTGAGGATTTCTGCCTCTATCACCCTTTCAGGCAGTGAGTTCCAGACCCCCACCACCCTCTGGGTGAAGAAATTTCCCCCCATATCTCCTCTATACCTCTCCCCAATTACATTAAATCTATGCCCCCTGGTTGTTGACCCCTCTGCCAAGGGAAACAGGTCCTTCCTATCCACTCTATCCAGGTCCCTCATAATTTTATACACCTCAATCAGGTCTCCCCTCAGTCTCCTCTGTTGCAAAGAAAACAAACGCAGTATCTCCAATCTTTCCTCATAGCTAAAATTATCCAGTCCAGGCAACATTCTTGTAAATCTCCTCTGCACCCTTTCCAGTGCAATCACATCTTTCCTGTAATGTGGTGACCAGAACTGCACGCAGTACTCCTGCTGTGGCCTAACCAGTATTTTATACACTTCAAGAATAACCTCCCTGCTCTTGTATTCTATGCCTCGACTAATAAAGGCAAGTATTCTGTGTGCCTTCTTAACCACCTTATCCACTTGGCCTGCAGGTCCACAGACCTGCATTCCAAGGTCCCTTCGTTCCTTTATTAAGGAATCAATTATTAAGGATGTCATAGCAGTGCATTTGGAAAGAGGTGACATGATAGGTCCAAGTCAGCATGGATTTGTGAAAGGGAAATCATGCTTGACAAATCTTCTGGAATTTTTTGAGGATGTTTCCAGTAGAGTGGATAAGGGAGAACCAGTTGATGTGGTATATTTGGACTTTCAGAAGGCGTTCGACAAGGTCCCACACAAGAGATTGATGTGCAAACTTAGAGCACATGGGATTGGGGGTAGTGTACTGACATGGATTGAGAACTGGTTGTCAGACAGGAAGCAAAGAGTAGGAGTAAATGGGTACTTTTCAGAATGGCAGGCAGTGACTAGTGGGGTACCGCAAGGTTCTGTGCTGGAGCCCCAGCTGTTTACACTGTACATTAATGATTTAGATGAGGGGATTAAATGTAGTATCTCCAAATTTGCGGATGACACTAAGTTGGGTGGCAGTGTGAGCTGCGAGGAGGATGCTGTGAGGCTGCAGAGCGACTTGGATAGGTTAGGTGAGTGGGCAAATGCATGGCAGATGAAGTATAATGTGGATAAATGTGAGGCTATCCACTTTGGTGGTAAAAACAGAGAGACAGACTATTATCTGAATGGTGACAGATTAGGAAAAGGGGAGGTGCAAAGAGACCTGGGTGTCATGGTTCATCAGTCATTGAAGGTTGGCATGCAGGTGCAGCAGGCGGTTAAGAAAGCAAATGGCATGTTGGCCTTCATAGCAAGGGGATTTGAGTACAGGGGCAGGGAGGTGTTGCTACAGTTGTACAGGGCATTGGTGAGGCCACACCTGGAGTATTGTGTACAGTTTTGGTCTCCTAACCTGAGGAAGGACATTCTTGCTATTGAGGGAGTGCAGCGAAGGTTCACCAGACTGATTCCCGGGATGGCGGGACTGACCTATCAAGAAAGACTGGATCAACTGGGCTTGTATTCACTGGAGTTCAGAAGAATGAGAGGGGACCTCATAGAAACATATAAAATTCTGACGGGGTTAGACAGGTTAGATGCAGGAAGAATGTTCCCAATGTTGGGGAAGTCCAGAACCAGAGGTCACAGTCTAAGGATAAGGGGTAAGCCATTTAGGACCGAGATGCGGAGGAACTTCTTCACCCAGAGAGTGGTGAACCTGTGGAATTCTCTACCACAGAAAGTTGTTGAGGCCAATTCACTAAATATATTCAAAAAGGAGTTAGATGAGGTCCTTACTACTTGGGGGATCAAGGGGTATGGCGAGAAAGGAGGAATGGGGTACTGAAGTTGAATGTTCAGCCATGAACTCATTAAATGGCGGTGCAGGCTAGAAGGGCCGAATGGCCTACTCCTGCACCTATTTTCTATGTTTCTATGTTTCTATGTTTACATTTTTCAGTGTCGTACCTGTTATGTATGTAAACTTTACTAGTGTGTAAGACTTGCCACCAGGGGGCGCACCTGTTGGAAACCCAAGGGTTACCTGCACATTCTGGGCAAGCAGGTATAAAAGGCAGTTTACCATGCTGCTTCCTCACTCTGGAGTTACATTAAAGAGACCAAGGTCACAACAGTTTGAGCTTACAGTATACAGTCTTGTGGAGTTATTCTGAACATAACAATTGGTGACGAGTAACAGATCACGAACGTTCATGCGGTTATGGCTGCCATTGGTATTCTTGAGAGATTTGTTGAGTGATGATTGAGAAGCCTTCATTGAGCGCCTTGACCAGTACTTCGTGGCCAACAAGCTGGATACGGAAGATACCGCGGTCAAGCGCAGGGCGATTCTCCTCACCGTTTGTGGGTCCACGATATATGGCCTCATCAAAAATCTTCTGGCACCGGACAAACCAACGGACAGAGTTGTGCACGCTGGTTCGGGAACACCTCAAGCCGAAGGAGACCATCTTAATGGCCAGATATTGCTTTTACATGCACCACCGCTCCGAGGGCCGGAATGTGACGAGCTATGTCTCCGACCTACGACGCCTTGCGGGACCATGCGAATTTGCTGGATTTTTGGGGGAAATGCTGCGGGACTTTTTCGTGCTTGGAATCGGCCACGAGGTCATTGTTTGCAAACTACTGTCTGCCGAATCCCTAGATCTGAGCAAGGCCATCACGATAGTCCAGGCTTTGATGTCCACAAATGATAGTACTAAACCAGATATCTTTGCAGCATCGACGCTCACCGGTAAGTACTGCGCATAAAATAACACCTTCAGCAGGCAGAACTGTATATAGCGGGGCCTACACGTCTGCAGAGGCCAGACCTAGGATGACTCAGAGTCCTCTGTGGGGCGTGAAGGTGAATCATTAACACCATGTTGGCGCTGCGGGGGTAATCATCGGGCCCATCAATGTCGATTAAAGCACTACGTGTGCAAGGGCTGTGGAACAATGGGGCACCTCCAACGAATGTGCAAACGTGCTGCGACTCACCACGTGGCAGAGTCGGCAGAAGATGACCGATCCGGCGTGGATCACGCTGAACGAGTAAGAGAGGCAACTCAACCCGAGGCTGAAGAGGAAGTGTATGGGGTACAAACCTTCACCACCAAAAGCCCTCCGATAATGTTAAAAGTCAAATTAAACGTCTTTCCAGTTTCCATGGAATTGGACACGGGGGCGAGTCAGTCAATTATGAGCCAGAAGGCTTTTGAGAAACTGTGGGGCAACAAGGCACAAAGGCCAAAACTAAGCCCAATTCACACTTACACCAAAGAGCTCATACCAGTCATTGGCAGGGCGGCAGTGAAGGTATCGTACGATGGAACTGTGCATGAGTTTCCACTATTGATTGTACCAGGCAATGGCTGAACACTGTTCGGCAGAAGCTGGCTAGGAAAGATCCGATGGAACTGGGATGACATCAAAGCACTGTCTTTGGTGGATGACACCTCATGCACAAATTCCTGTCGTTATTTGAGCCAGGCATCGGCAACTTCATAGACGCCAAAGTGCAGATCCATCTAGTCCCTGATGCATGGCCCGTTCATCACAAGGCCCGAGCGGTTCCATATATGATGCGAGAGAAAGTCAAGATTGAGCTGGACAGACTTCAACGAGAGGGAATCATATCGCCAGTCGAGTTCAATGAATGGGCCAGTCCAATTGTTTCAGTGTTGAAAAGCGATGGGGCGGTCAGAATCTGCGATGACTGCAAGGTAACGCTCAACCGAGTCTCGTAACATCCAGTACCCATTACCCAAGACAGAGGACCTGTTCGCAACGCTAACAGGGGGGAAGTTGTTCACCAAGCTGGATCTAACCTCTGCTTACATGACGCAGGAGCTGGATGAACCTTCAAAAAAATTGACGTGCATCAACACACACAGAGGACTGTTCATATACCACAGATGCCCTTTTGGGATTCGCTCGGCTGCGGCCATCTTCCAGAGAAACATGGAGAGTTTGCTGAAATTGGTTCCGCGCACCGTGGTGTTTCAAGACAACATCCTGATCACTGGTCGCAACACCACCGAACACTTGCACAACCTGGAAGAGGCTCTAAAGCGACTGGACAGAGTGGAGCTCAGGCTGAAATGCTCCAAGTGTGTTTTCCTGGCGCCAGAGGTCGAATTTTTGGGGAGAAAGATTGCGTCGGATGGCATCAGACACATGGACTCCAAGACGGAGGCCATCAAGAATGCGCCCAGACCACAGAATGTGACAGAACTGTGTTTGTTCCTGGGACTCCTCAACTATTTTGGTAACTTTCTACCGGGGTTGAGCACTTTGCTGGAATCTTTGCATTTATTGCTATGCAAAGATGACGACTGGGTTTGGGGTAAATCTCAAGAGACAGCCTTTAATAAGGCCAGAAACCTGCTATGTTCTAACAAGTTACTTGTATTGTATGACCCGTTTAAACGTTTAGTACTAGCTTGTGATGAATCTTCGTACGGGGTCGGTTGTATGTTACAACAAGCCAAGGTGTCAGGCAAACTGCAACTGGTTGCATATGTATCCAGAAGTTTATCTAAGGCTGAAAGAGTCTATAGTATGGTTGAGAAAGAAGCATTAGCATGCATATATGGGGTTAAGAAAATGCACCAATACGTATTTGGACTCGCGTTCGAGCTCGAAACCGACCACAAACCGCTCATTTCACTGTTTTCAGAAAGCAAAGGTATTAACACCAATGCTTCGTCCTGCATCCAAAGATGGGCACTAACATTATCTGCGTATGACTATGTAATCCACCACAGACCAGGCACTGAGAACTGTGCTGATGCCCCCAGTCGGCTACCATTGCCCGCCACCGGGGTGGAAATGACGCAACCTGCAGACTTGCTTCTTGTAATGGATGTTTTTGAGAGTGAGGGGTCACCCATCATGGCTCGCCAGATCAGGGCCTGGAGTAGCCAGGACCCTGGACTATCACGAGTAAAAAGCTGTGTCCTTAATGGGAGCTGGTCGGCTGTTCCCAGGGAAATGCAAGACGAAATTAAGCCATTTTACCGACGCAAGGATGAAATGTCCATCCATTCGGATTGTCTCCTATAGGGGAATTGCGTGGTTTTGTCAAAAAAATGCAGGGAAACGTTTATACGCGACCTACACAGTACCGACCCAGGCATAGTCATGATGAAGGCTATCGCCAGGTCACATGTTTGGTGGCCTAACATTGATTCGGAATTGGAGTCATGCATACACCAATGTAACACTTGCTCACAGTTCAGCAATGCACCAAGGGAGGCCCGACTGAGCCTGTGGTCATGGCCCTCCAAACCATGGCCCAGGGTCCACGTAGATTTCGCTGGCCCCTTTCTAGGAAAGATGTTCCTAGTAGCAGTGGACGTTTACTCTAAATGAATTGAATGTATAATTATGTTATCATGTCCGTCCACTGCCACCATTGAAAGCCTCCGGGCCATGTTGTTCGCCACCCATGGTTTGCCCGACATCCTTGTTAGTGACACTGGACCATGTTTCACCAGCTCGAAATTCAAAGAATTCATGACCTGCAATGGCATCAAGCATGTCAGGTCTGCGCCGTTTAAGCCCGCATCCGATGGTCAAGCGGAACGTACAGTCCAAACTATCAAGCAGAGTTTGAAATGTGATGTACGGTTCCCTGCAGACCCAGTTTACTTGGATTCTGCTCACCTACCGCACGCGACCCCACTCGCTTATTGGAGTTCCCCCTGCAGAATTGTAAATGACGAGCGCACTCAAAACCAGGCTCTCCTTAGTCCACCCGGATCTCAATGATCATGTAGAAACCTGACATCACCGGCATAACGTGTACCACAATCGCGCGGCTGTACTGCGTGACATTAATGAACCTGTGTTTGTTCTTAATTATGGTCATAGTCCCAAATGGGTTGCTGGCACTGTGTTAGCCAAGGAGGGGAATAGAGTGTTTGTTGTCAAACTTTTGAATGGACAAACGGCAGAAGCATTTGGATCAGACCAAACTGCGATTCACTGACAACCAAGAACAGTTTGAAGAGAACATTACCATCATTGATCCACCAACATACACCCAACCAGCAATCGACCTCGCAGTCAACCACGAGGATGAACCCACCATGCCTAACAGTCTGATCAGACCAGCCACACTGCAGTGCAGCAATGATCTGACCAACTCACCCATGTCAGGACTTCAACTCGGGTGATCAACCCGGGAACACAGAGCTCCGGATCGCCTCAACTTGTAAATAACTTGTATCGAAGACTTTGAGGGGATTGATGTTATGTATGTAAACTTTACTAGTGTGTAGTACTTGCCACCAGGGGGCGCACTTGTTGGAGACCCAAGGGTCACCTGCACATTCTGGGCAAGCAAGTATAAAATGTCCACCATGCTGTTTCCTCACTCTGGAGTTACAATAAAGAGACCAAGGTCACAACAGTTTGAGCTTGCAGTATACAGTCTTGTGGAGTTATTTGGAACAGATTAGTAAAAGGGGAGGTGCAACGAGACCTGGGTGCCATGGTACATCAGTAATTGAAGGTAGACATGCAGGTACATCAGGCAGTAAAGAAAACAAATGGCGTGTTGGCCTTCATAGCGAGGTGATTTGAGTATAGGAGCAGGGAGGTCTTACTGCAGTTGTACAGGGTCTTGGTGAGACCACATCTTGAATATTGTGTACAGTTTTTGTCTCCTAATCTGAGGAAGGACATTCTTGCTATTGAGGGAGTGCAGCGAAGGTTCACCAGACTGATTCCCGGGATGGCAAGACTGACATATGAAGAAAGACTGGATCGACTAGGCTTATATTTCCTGGTATTTAGAAGAATGAGAGGGGATCTCATAGAAACATATAGAATTCTGACTGGTTTAGACAGGTTAGATGCAGAAAGAATGTTCCCAATGTTGGGGAAGTCCAGAACCAGGGGTCATAGTCTAAGGATAAGGGGTAAGCCATTTAGGACTGAGACGAGAAGAAACGTTTTCACCCAGAGAATTGTGAACCTGTGGAATTCTCTATCACAGAAAGTTGTTGAGGCCAGTTCGTTAGATATATTCAAAAGGAAGTTAGATGTGGCCCTTATAGCTAAAGGGATCAAGGGGTATGGAGAGAAAGCAGGAATGGGGTACTGAAGTTGCATGATCAGCCATGATCACATTGAATGGTGGTGCAGGCTCGAAGGACCGAATGGCCTACTCCTGCACCTATTTTCTATGTTTCTATGTTTCTATGACAGTCCCATTTAATGTGTATTCCCTTGCCTTGTTAGCCCTCCCCAAATGCATTACCTCACACTTCTCCAGATTGAATCCATTTGCTACTGTTCTGCCCACCTGACCAGTACATTGATATCTTCCTGCAGTCTACAGCTTTCTTCTTCATTATCAACCACACAGCCTATTTTAGTATCATCTGCAAACTTCTTAATGATATTCCCTATATTCAAGTCTAATTCATTGATGTATACCACAAAAAGCAAGGGACCCTGCACTGAGCCCTGCGGAACCCCACTGGAAACAGGGGATTGTTAATGTCCTGGGGCGGAGGGGAGGGTGTTACTGTCCCGGGGGGGAGGGGGGAGTGGGGGACAGGGTGTTACCATCCCGGGGGGGGAGGGGGGGGGAGGGGGAGGGGACAGGGTGTGACAGTCCCGGGGGGGTGGGGGGGGAAGGGGAGGGGACAGGGTGTTACTGTCCCGGGGGGGGTGGAAGGGGGGGCCCGGTATTACTGTCCTGGGGGGGGTGTGCGGGGGCGGGGGAAGAGTGTTATTGCTGAATCCTGGCTGCCCCTCTCCGCACAGTGAGGAACATGGCTCCGTGTAGCTTTGGTCGGGGTGCAGGAGGATGTAAAACTATAACATGATGTGAATGGGACCTTGGGCCTTTGAGCTCAATGGTGGCGAGCTGGGTCAGCCCATCAATGTATCAGTCACACCTTGCCCAATAGACGAGAAATTATGTCCCACATCACCATCTATAACTTGGGATCGGATTCTCATTGCAGAAGTCACAACAAACGTTATTCCATTGTAGCACTTCATTTGGCTTTTCCCAGATAACTTTGCTGCCCTGGCTCTGCTCCAGGCAATGGGATTGGGCCGTTTGGAAGGTGTGTTACTACCACCCTTTAAATCACTTACCTGTATTCGATCGGATAATCTCCGTGCCAACAGTCTGTCCCAACAAATCGTATTGGTTCAATCGGGACCCATCCTCAGCAACCACTACCGAGTTCCCTTGACCGTGTGTCCAGACATACATCACCTCTTTGTTTGTGTAGGCATCTGTTGAGACAAATACCCGCGGTCATGTCGATCTGCCTGACCCAAGAGCTTGCACAGTTCCCTCCACAACTTGGGGATTACAGCCCCACTCCCGCCGGTGGCAGTGGGATATCTCATGGTCTTGACTTTTGTCAATGGGTGGAGGCCCAGAATGACACAGCTACCCTGGTCCTTTAATCTATCCAACAACCAACGGCACTCTCCTCACAACCTGCACCACTGCAACGTGCTGCAGCTTTGGCGAGTCCCCATTTCGGGAAAGCTTTTGGGATGGATGAGGGGGAGTGCCGCCAGTGTCTAGCTTGTTGAGCCAGCCCATCCCCGGGCAGCAGGGGGTTATATCCTCGATGGGAGTCTGAGTGAATTGATAGGCCAGACTTACAGCTGCCAAATTTCAGCGGGCAGGCGTGTGCGTCCATGGGGAAATCCTCCAGGTGCATCGGGCACTCCGCATTTATCGTTAGCCTGCAGACACAGGAAAGGGAGAGAGAAAGAAAGACTTGCATTTATATAGCATCTTTCACAATCACCGGATGTCTCGAAGCACTTTACAGCCAATGAAATACTTTCGGAGTGTAGTCACTGTTGTAATGTGGGAAACACAGCAGCCAACCTGTGCACAGCAAGCTCCCGTGCACAGCAAGCTCCCACACACAGCAATGTGATAATGACCAGATAATCTGTTTTTTTGTTATGTTGATTGAGGGATAAACTTTGGCCAGAACACTGGGGAGAACTCCCCTGCTCTTTGAAATAGTGCCATGGGATCTTTTACGTCCACCTGAGAGAGCAAACGGGGCCTCAGTTTAATATCTCATCCGAAAGACGGCACCTCCGACAGTGCAGCACTCCCAGCCTAAATTTATGTACTCATGTCCCTGAGTGGGATTTGAACCCACAACCTCGTGACTCAGAGGCGAGAGTGCTGCCCACTGAGCCACAGCTGACACTGAGAGATAAGGTAACCAACCACTATATGAAAACTCTTGGGCAGTGCCTTGGAGACTGCGGATTGAAAACAGCATTTGCAAGTTTTGCCTTGCACGCCAGCAATCCTCCTTGTTCTACTTTGCATGGTGGCCGAGAGCGGGACATCCCAACAAAGTCACATTCCAAAAGAATCTCTAAACGGAATGCTATTTACATCCCCACGTATCGAACTATCGTTTCACTGAATACTCCTGTCATTCATTTTGGAGCAGTGTACCAGTGTGACAGTTTCACCAGTGTGTATCTTTTATGTCCACCAGAGAGAGCAGTCGGGGCCTCGGTTTAACGTCTCATTCGAAAGATGGTCCTGCATTTTGAACAGTATGCAGCAGGGCAGACAATTAGCAAATATACAGAGTTAGATACTGGGTGAAGCAATGAATACGAAAATAAGAAATAAGAGCAGGAGTAGGCCATTCGGCCCCTCGAACCTGCTCCACCAATCAATGGCTGAACCTTTACCTCAACTCCATTTTCCTGCACTATCCCCATATCCCTTGATTTTGTTAGAGCTCAAAAATCTATTGATCTCTGTCTTGAATATACTCAAAGACTGAGCCTCCACAGCCATCTGGGGCAGAGAATTCCAAAGATTCACCACCCTCTGAGTGAAAAAATTCCTCCTCATCTCAGTCCTAAATGGCCATCCCCTTATCCTGAGACTGTGACCCCTGGTTCTAGACTCCCCAGTCAGGGGAAGCATCCTCCCTGCATCAACCCTGTCAAGCCCAGTAAGAATTTTATATGTTTCATTGAAATCACCTCTCATTCTTCTAAACCCCAGAGAATATAGGCTCATTCTACTCAGTCTCTCTTCATAAGACAACCCTCTCATCCCTGGAATCTACTGAACCTTCATTGCACCTCTAAGGCAAGTATATTCTTCCTTAGGTAAGCAGACTAAAACTGTGCACAGTACTCCAGGTGCGGTCTCAACAAACCTCTATATAATTGCAGCAAGGCTTCCTTACTCTTGTACTCCAACCCCCCTTGCAATAAAGGCCAACATAGAGGGAATGGAATTAACAAAGGGAGACTGAGAAAGGGGCCTGAACTAAAAGTCGAATCAACATTTTCAGTAATGAGGGAATGTGAATCTCTGGGATGTGTAGAGAGAACTGTAAGTCTCCACAGGTTGTATGAGGTTTTACATTATGCTGGGCATATCTCACTTGGACAGTTGACACCATTCCGGCTAGCACTTGTCACAGGGGCAGGGGAGGGGAGGAGGAGCAACACTGACCCCACTGACCCCAGGGCCATGGGGAAAGGCTGTAGATCCTCAAGCTCGACAGTCTGGAGAGCATGTGGTTATGGGGAGCAATTATCAAATATCCACCCAAATGTTCACCTCCTGTTTGCTCAGGCATGAGACAAATTGCGGAAGAGCTGAGGAGAGCCCAGGTTTGGTAACCAGAATGGCCGCAGAATAAAAAATAATAAAAAGAGAGAAGATGGACTATGAGAGTAAACTAGCAATAAATATAAAGACAAACAGTAAGAGTTTCTACAGGCATATAACAAGGCTAGCTAAAGTAAATGTTGGTCCCTTGGAGAATGAGACTGGGGAATTAATAATGAGGAACAGGGAAATGGCCGAGACTTCGAACAAATATTTTGTACCAGTCTTCATGGTAGAAGACACTAAAAGCATCCCAATAATTGATAATCAAATGGTTATTGGGGGGAGGGGGGAATTTAAAACAATCACTATCACTACAGAATAAGTACTAGGCAAACTAATGGGACTAAAAATGAACAAGTCTCCCAGACCTGATGGCCTGCATCTTCGGGTCTTAAAAGTAGTGGCTGCAGAGATAATGGATGCATTGGCTGTAATCCACCAGAATCCTCTGGATTCTCGAGGATTGAAAAACCACAAATGTAACGCCCCTTTTCAAGAAAGGAGGGAGACAGAAAGCAGGAAACTACAGACCATCTGTCATTGGGAAAATTCTGCAGTCATAAGAAAATAATAGAACATAAGAAATAGGAGCAGGAGTCGGCCATTCGGCCTCTCGAGCCTGCTCCGCCATTCAATACGATCATGGTTGATCTGGTCTTGGCCTCAACTCCACTTTCCTGCCCATTCCCCATATTTAGGAAGTAGTAGCAGGACATTTAGAAAACCATAATACAATCAAGCAGAGTCAGCATAGTATTATGAAAGGGATATGTTTGACAAATTTGCGAGAGTTCTTTGAGGATGTAATAAGCAGGGTGGATAAAGGGGAACGAAGGAAGCTTGCAGAGAACATAAAAACTGACTGCAAAAGTTTCTGTAAATATGTGAAGAGAAAAAGATTAGTGAAGACAAATGTAGGTCCCTTGCAGTCAGATTCAGGTGAATTTATAATGGGGAACAAAGAAATGGCAGACCAATTGAACAAATACTTTGGTTCTGTCTTCACGAAGGAAGACACGAATAACCTTCCAAATGTACTAGGGGACCGAGGGTGTAGTGAGAAGGAGGAACTGAAGGATATCCTTATTAGGCGGGAAATTGTGTTAGGGAAATTGATGGGATTGAAGGCTGATAAATCCCCGGGGCCTGATAGTCTGCATCCCAGAGTAGTTAAGGAAGTGGCCCTAGAAATAGTGGATGCATTGGTGATCATTTTCCAACAGTCTATCGACTCTGGATCAGTTCCTATGGACTGGAGGGTAGCTAATGTAACACCACTTTTTAAAAAAGGAGGGAGAGAGAAAACGGGTAATTATAGACCGGTTAGCCTGACATCAGTAGTGGGGAAAATGTTAGAATCAATCATTAGGGATGAAAGAGCAATGCATTTGGAAAGCAGTGACAGGATCGGTCCAAGTCAGCATGGATTTATGAAAGGAAAATCATGCTTGACGAATCTTCTGGAATTTTTTGAGGATCTCACTAGCAGAGTGGACAAGGCAGAACCAGTGGATGTGGTGTATTTGGACTTTCAAAAGGCTTTTGACAAGGTCCCGCACAAGAGATTGGTGTGCAAAGTCAAAGCGCATGGTTTTGGGGGTAATGTACGACGTGAATAGAGAACTGGTTGGCAGACAGGAAGCAGAGAGGTGGGATAAACGGGTCCTCTTCAGAATGGCAGGCAGTGACTAGTGGAGTGCTGCAGGACTCAGTGCTGGGACCCCAGCTCATTACAGTATACATTAACAATTTGGATGAAGGAATTGAGTGTAATATCTCCAAGTTTGCAGATGACACTAAACTGGGTGGCGGTGTGAGCTGTGAGAGAGACACTAAGAGGCTGCAGGGTGACTTGGACAGGTTAGATGAGTGGGCAAATGCATGGCACCTGCAGTATAATGTGGATAAATGTGAGGTTATTCATTTTGGGGGCAAAAACACGAAGGCAGAATATTATCTGAATGGCGGCAGATTAGGAAAAGGGGAGGTGCAATGAGACATGGGTGTCATGGTTCATCAATCATTGAAGGTTGGCATGCAGATACAACAGGCAGTGAAGAAGGCAAATGGTATTTTGGCCTTCATAGCTAGGGGATTTGAGTATAGGAGCAGGAAGGTCTTACTACAGTTGTACAGAGCCTTAGTGAGGCCTCACCTAGAATATTGTGTTCAGTTTTGGTCTCCTAATCTGAGGAAGGACGTTCTTGCTATTGAAGGGGTGCAGCGAAGATTCACCAGACTGATTCCCGGGATGGCTGGACTGACATATGAGGAGAGACTGGATCAACTGGGCCTTTATACACTGGAGTTTAGAAGGATGAGAGGGAATCTCATAGAAATGGGACTGCACAGATTCGATGCGGGAAGAATGTTCCCGATGTTCGGGAAGTCCAGAACCAGGGGACATAGTCTTAGGATAAGGGGTAGGCCATTTAGGACTGAGATGAGGGGAAACTTCTTCGCTCAGAGAGTTGTTAACCTGTGGAATTGCCTGCCGCAGAGAGTTGTTGATGCCAGTTCATTGGATATATTCAAGAGGGAGTTAGATATTGCCCTTACGGCTAAGGGGATCAAGGGGTATCGAGAGAAAGCAGGAAAGGGGTACTGAGGGAATGATCAGCCATGATCTTATTGATTGGCGGTGCAGGCTCGAAGGGCCATATGGCCTACTCCTGCACCTATTTTCTATGTTTCTATGTTTCTAGTAGATGTGGTGTATTTGGATTTCCAAAAGGCATTCGATAAGGTGCCACATAAAAGGTTACTGCAGAAGATAAAAGCTCACGGGGTTAGGGGTACAATATTAGCATGGAGAAAGGATTGGCTTATTAACAGAAAACAGCGAGTCGAGATAAATGGGTCATTTTCCGGTGGGAATACAGAAACTAGTGGGGGGCCTCAACTATTTACAATCTATATTAATGACTTGGATGAAGGGACCGAGTGTAATGTAGCCAAGTTTGCTGATAAGACAAAGATAGGTGAGAAAGCAAATTGTGAGGCGAACACAAAGGGATATAGACAGGCTGTGAATGGGCAAAAATTTGGCAGATGGAGTATAATGTAGGAAAGTGTGAGGTGAGGAAGAATAAAAATGCAAATGATAATTTAAATGGAGAGACATTACAAAATGCTGTGGTACAGAGGGATCTGGGGGTCCTTGTACATGACACACAAAAAGTTGGTATACAGGTACAGCAAGTGATCAGGATGGCCAATGGAATGTTGGCCTTTATTGCAAGCGAGATAGAGTATAAAAGCAGGGAAGTCCTGCTACTACTGTACAGGGTATTGGTGAGGCCACACCTAGAGTACCGTGTACAGTTTTGGTCTCCTTATTTAAAGAGAGATATACTTGCATTGGAGACAGTTCAGAGAAGGTTCACGAGGTTGATTCCTTAGATGAAGGGGTTTTCTTATGAGCAGGTTGGGCCTATACTCACTGGAGATTAGAAGAATGAGAGGTGATATTATTGA
This sequence comes from Pristiophorus japonicus, assembly GCF_044704955.1. NCBI lineage: Eukaryota > Metazoa > Chordata > Chondrichthyes > Pristiophoridae > Pristiophorus > Pristiophorus japonicus. The sequence continues at coordinate 128,499,737 of NC_091982.1, forward strand.
AACATGTAATATTCTGAGGGGGCTGGACAAGGTAGATGCAGAGAGGATGTTTCCCCTCGTGGGGGAATCTAGAACTAGGGGGCACAGTTTCAAACTAAGGGGTCGCACATTTAAAACTGAGATGAGGAGGAGTTTCTTTTCTCAGAGGGTTGTAAATCTATGGAATTCTCTGCCCCAGGGAGCTGTGGAGGCTGGAACATTGAATATATTTAAGGCAGAGGTAGACCGATTTCTGAGCGATAAGGTAGTCAAGAGTTATGGGGAGCGGACAGGGAAGTGGAGTTGAGGCCATGATCAGATCAGCCATGATCTTATTAAATGGCGGAGCAGGCTCGAGGGATCAAATGGCCTATTCCTGATCCTATTTCTTATGTTCTAATGTATATCACTAATGAATCAGTCAGGCCAGTTCATCAACAACAACAAATTGGATTTATATAGCACCATAAACGTAGTAAAATATCCTAATGTGCTTCATAGGAGCATTACACAGGATCACATTGGATATACAGCACAGAAACAGGTCATTTGGCCCAACCAGTCCATGCCAGTGTTTAAATCTATCAGCATAACCTTCTACTCCCTTCTCCCTCATATGCTTGTCTAGCCTTCGCTTAAATGCATCTATTCGCTTCAACCATTCCCTGTGGTAGCGAGTCCACATTCTCACCGCTTTCTCACCAGAAGTTCCTTCTGAATTCCCTATTGGATTTCTTGGTGACTTATATTGATGGCCTCTAGTTATGCTCTTCCCCACAAGTGGAAACATTCTCTCTGTATCCACTCTATCAAAACCTTTCATCATTTTAAAGACCTCTATTAGGTCACCACTCAGTCTTCTTCTTTCAAGAGAAAAGAGACCCAGCCTGTTCGTCCTTTCCTGATATGTACACCCTCGCATTCCTGGTATCATCCTTGTAAATCTTCTCTGCACCCTCTACAGTGCCTCTATATCCTTTTTGTAATATGGCGAACAGAACTGTACGCAGTGCTCTAAGTGTGGTCTAACCAAGGTTCGATTCAGATTTAGCATAACTTCCCTACTTTACAATTCTAAATCTCTAGAAATAAACCCTAGTGTTTGGTTTGCTTTTTACGGCCTTGCTAACCTGTGTTGCAACGTTTAGTGATTTGTGTATTTGTATCCGAGATCCCTTTGTTCCTCTACCCCTCCCAGACTCACGCCCTCCCAGTAATAAGTGACCTCCCTATTCTTCCCACCAAAATGTAATACCTCACATTTATCTGTGTTGAACTTTAATTGCCAATTCTATGCCCATTCTGCAAGTTTATTAATGTCCTCCTGTAATTTGTTGCAGTTCTCCTCAGTATTGACTATCACCCAATTTGGTGTCATCCGCAAATTTAGAAATTGTGTTTTTGATTCCAAAATCTAAACCATTAATATAAATTGTAAACAGTGGTCCCAGCACTGATCCTTGTGGAACACCATGACCCACCTTCTGCCACTGTGAATAGCTACCCTTTACCCCGATTCTCTGCTTTCTGTCTTAAAGCCAGCTAGTGATCCATTCTGCTACTTGTCCCCTGACTCCGCATTCTCTGACTTGGTTCATCAGTCTATTATGGGGTACCTTATTGAAGGCCTTTTGAAAATCTAGATAAATTACATCTATTGCATTACCCTCGTCTACTCTCTCTGTTACCTCTTCAAAAAATTCAATGAGGTTGGTCAAGCAAGACTTTCCCTTTTGAAATCCATGCTGACTATTCGTTATTATATTTTTGGTTTCTAGATGTTCTTCTATTTTCTCCGTCAGTAGGAATTCCATTATATTTCCTACAACCGATGTGAAGCTGACTGGTCTATAATTCCCGGGACATGTTCTATCCCCCTTCTTAAACACAGGTATTATGTTAGCTATCCACCAGTCCTCTGGCACGACACCTTTTTCTAACGAATTATTAAATATTTGTAGTAATGCCTCTGCTATCTCGTCTGTAGATTCTTTTAAAATGAGTGGATGCAATCCATCCAGACCAGAGGTTTTATCCTCTTTGAGTTTGATTAGTTTATTTAATATATCCCATTTTTTTATTTTAAATGCACTTATCTCATTACTAATCACATCATCCAATGTCATGTCCACCTCCCTGGTAAATACTGAAGCAAAATAATGATTTAATATTTTTGCTATCTCTGTATCGTTACCTGTGGTATTATCCGGTCTATCCCTCATGGCCCGATTCCCATCCCAACCTTCCTCTTTTATTGATGTGCCTGTACAATATTTTACTATTTTGTTTTATGATCCTTGATAATTTAATTTCATAGTTCCTCTTTGCCTTCCTATTTTTTTTTACTTCTCTCCTAATCGTTTTCTATTCTCCCTTATCATGCACTCCCCTGCTGGCTATGTATTTAATCTATGCCACTTTCCTTACCCTCAAGTGTTCCCTTATGGCTGTATTCATCCATGGAGTCTCATTAGTATTTAGTTTATTCTTTCCTTTTAGCGGAATTTTCCGATAGACTGGACCATGTCTCAAAAACAATGCTTTTCTGGAGTCCCCTCTGTGAAAGTACTTCATATTCACACCAATATTAGTTTAGGAACCATTTATCAAAAAAATCAGTGTTCCTATCTTCAAAAAGTGAGCATTATGTAGAAATTTTCATTCGAACTGAGGCAGAAATCTCGTCAAAACGCAAAGTGATGACCTAATTGTGATTTAATTAAATGACCAATCACAACAGCTGTATTTTTTAGTACAACGAAATCAGCCAATCATGATCTGTGTACTAGTTCGATTAAAGTCAGTGACTGAATGCACCGGGACAATGGTGTGCTGCATGCACCGGACTGGAACAATGGCATGCTGCATGCACCGATACAATGGCTTGTTGCATGTACTGATACAATGGTGTGCTGCATGCACTGCACTGGCGTGCTGCATGCACTGATACAATGGCTTGTTACATGCACTGATACAATGGTGTGCTACATGCACTGATACAATGGCATGCTGCATGCACCGGACTGGAACAATGGCATGCTGCATGCACCGATACAATGGCTTGTTGCATGCACTGATACAATGGTGAGCTGCATGCACTACAATGGCACGTTGCATGCACCGATACAATGGCTTGTTGCATGCACTGATACAATGGTGTGCTGCATGCACTGATACAATGGTGTGCTGCATGCACTGATACAATGGTGTGCTGCATGGACTGATACGATGACTTGTTGCATGCACTGATACAATGGTGTGCTGCATGGACTGATACGATGACTTGTTGCATGCACTGATACAATGGTGTGCTTCATGCACTACACTGGCGTGCTGCATGCACTGATACAATGGCTTGTTACATGCACTGATACAATGGTGTGCTGCATGCACTACAATGGTGTGCTACATGCACTACAATGATGTGCTGCATGCACTGATACAATGCCGTGCGGCATGTACTGATACAATGGCATGCTACATGAACTGATACAATGGCTTGTTGCATGCACTGATACAATGGTGTGCTGCATGGACTGATACAATTGCATGCTGCATGCACTGATACAATGGCTTGTTGCATGCACTGATACAATGGTGTGCTGCATGCACTGATACAATGGCTTGTTGCATGCACTGATACAATGGCTTGTTGCATGCACTGATACAATGGCTTGCTGCATGCACGGATACAGTGGCTTGTTGCATGCACTGATACAATGGCTTGCTGCATGCACGGATACAATGGTGTGCTGCATGCACTGATACAATGGCGTACTGCATGCACTGATACAATAGTGTGCTGCATGCACTACAATGGCGTGCTGCATGCACTGATAAAATGCCGTGCTGCATGCACTGATACAATGCCGTGTTGCATGCACTGATACAATGGCGTGCTGCATGCACTGATACAATGGCATGCTGGGACAATGGTGTGCTGCATACATGTAGTCGCCGGAGCCAAAGGCAACTTAGTTTATTTTCAGACTCTAGCTGGATAACATTTTGCACGAGTGTTTATCAGTGGAAATTTACTGGAACTAGAGAAGCTAAAATTGCAGAGAATGCCATCGGAAGTTTAGATCTGGAGCTGGTTATTGCACTAGAAAGACTCGCAACAATCCCACATTCGATTGGGTATCATCGGCACGGGTCGGGGTGTTTCACTGATAAACAGAGATCGACAACCAAGAAAAATCAAGAAAGGGAAAATGTGAACTATGAATGTGAGTACATTGTCTATTTAGATGTATATATTTATCGCATATCAATACTGAGAAGAATGAAATTAAAACATGACAAATGTCTCATTCATTTTCCTCTCTTTTCTCGCCGTATGTCTCCTCCCACCCTCTTTTACACTCTTATTCTTTTCTGTTTTCTGTTTTTTTCTAGTCTTTTTATTTCTGTGCAGCTGAAGCAGCCATTGCAGAACCAGTACAGAAAGGAGTGAGGCCGCCACCAAGGTTCGACTGCTTCGCTCAAAGACGCCAGACCCAAAGGTTATTCCTGCGAGGGTTTCCCATCTTCTTCCAGTGCAGTGCCTTCTCTGCAAGAAGGACAAGAACATTGTGGAGAGACACAGCCAAAAGAGGCAGAGAGAGAGGCTGGTACAATGTGAGACTAAAATTGCAGGTAAGCTGCTCCTTGCAGCAGAAACCCACACAGACGAGGCACTCTTGTTGCATATCCGTGGACAAAATCTTGTTGCCCTTGAAGCAAGGTATCATCTTAGCTGCTATCAGAGCTACACCAGATTTCTGAGAAAGGAGCAGGAAGACCCTTCAGAAGGCAACTCTACCAGACAGGATACAGGCACTTCTGTGATACAGTGATACAGGGCAGGATTGTAATGGACCGTGAACTTCTCAGAATGACAAAGCTGAACAGTTTGTATAAGAAATGCATTTTTGAGAAAAAATGTATTGATGCTTCTTCTTATGAAACAAATAATCCAAAACGTAGAGTGCAGAAATCTTATCCTTTCCTGAAATGTGTCAGATCATCACACAGTAATGAGAGTGACCTTGTTTTTGTAGAAGATCTTGCAACAGAAGAAGTTGTTGAGGCGGCTGTTATATATATGGACTTGTATTTACTCTGCACAGCCACCAGAGGGCTCATTCCCCGGAGTCCCAAGGGATCCCATAATCCCTTGGGAGCACAGGTATTTAAGAAGGCTTCACAGGTTGGAGTGGGACTCTGGTGACTGCAATAAAAGACTAAGACCACACTTTACTTTGAGCTCACAGTGCTCAGTCTGACTCTTTCTCCTTACACTACAACTGGCAATGAGCTACAGATAGCGAACCCAAAGATGCAGAGAACAGTGGGCATCCTGGAGAAATTTTCGGAGGGAGGTGATTGGGAAACTTGTGTGGAGTGACTCGACCAAAACTTCATGGCCAATGAGCGAGATGGGGAAGAGAGCGCTGCCAAATGTAAAGCGATCCTCCTCACTGTCTGTGGGGCACCAACGTATGGCCTTATGAAGAATCTGCTCACTCCAGCGAAACCCACGGAGAAATCGTATGACGATTTGTGCATGCTGGTCCGAGAGCATTTGAACCCGAACAAAAGCATTCTGATGGCGAGGTACCGGTTCTACACCTACAAAAGGTTTGAAGGCCAGGAAGTGGCGAGATATGTCGCCGAGCTGAGACGCCTTGCAGGACATTGCCAATTTGAAGGACATTTGGAGCACATGCTCAGAGACATTTTCGTACTTGATATTGGCCACGAAACCATACTTCGCAAACTTTTGACTGTAGAGACCCCGACCTTGAGTAAGGCCATAGCAATAGCCCAGGTGTTCATTGCCACCAGTGACAATACTAAGCAAATCTCTCAGCACACAAGTGCTGCTACAAGTACTGTGAACAAAGTGATGTTGTTTTCGAATCATAACGTCCAGGGCAGGTCACACATACCTGCAGCTACACGTCCGCAGATATCTCAGAGTCCACCATCACAGGTGATGAATGCAAGGCCATTAACACCTTGTTGGCGCTGTGGGGGTGATCATAATTTCCATTCATGCCGATTCAAAGGATATGTTTGCAAGGGCTGTGGAACAATGGGACACCGCCAATGAGTGTGCAGGCGAGCTGCTAAGCCTGTTAAACTTGCAAACCACCACTTTGCAGAGGAGGACAGATCCACGGAGGATCACAACGAACCAGAGCCTCAGATAGCGGAGGCAGAGTTCATGGGGTGCACACATTCACCATGAATTGTCCCCCGATAATGCTGAATGTTGAACTAAATGGACTCCCGGTGTCAGTGGAGCTGGACACGGGCATGAGCCAGCCCATCATGGGCAAAAAGACTTTCGAAAGGTTGTGGTGCAACAAGGCCTTAAGGCCAGTCTTAACTCCAGTTTGCACGAGATTAAGAACGTACACTAAAGAACTGATTCCTGTAATCGGCAGTGCTACCGTATCGGTCTCCTCCGATGGAGCAGTGCACAAGCTATCACTCTGGGTGGTACCGGGGAAGGTCCCACGCTGCTCGGCAGGAGCTGGCTGGGAAAGATACGCTGGAACTGGGACGACATCCGAGCGCTATCGCCCGCTGACGACACTTCGTGTGCCCAGGTCTTAAACAAATTTCCTTCGCTGTTCCAACCAGGCATCGGGAAATTCCAAGGAGCAAAAGGGCAGATCCACCTAATTCCGGGGGCGCGACCCATCCATCACAAGGCGAGAGTAGTACCGTACATGATGAGAGAAAGGGTAGAGATCGAGCTAGACTGGCTGCAACGAGAGGGCATAATTTCACTGATCGAGTTCAGCGAGTGGGCCAGTCCTATTGTCCCAGTCCTCAAGGGAGATGGCACCATCAGAATCTGTGGCAATTACAAAGTAACTATCAATCGTTTCTCCATGCAGGACCAATACACACTACCAAAAGCCGATGACCTCTTTGCAATGCTGGCGGGAGGAAAGACGTTCACGAAGCTGGATCTGACTTCAGCCTACATGACGAAGGAACTGGAGGAATCATCGAAGGCCCTCACCTGCATCAACACGCACAAAGGTCTTTTTGTTTATAACAGATGCCTGTTTGGAATCCGATCAGCGGCGGCGATATTCCAGAGAAACATGGAAAGTTTACTGAAGTCGGTCCCGCACACCGTGGTCTTCCAGGACGACATCTTGGTCACAGGTCGGAACACAGTCGAGCACCTGCAGAACCTGGAGGAGGTTCTTAGTCGACTCAACCGCGTGGGGCTCAGGTTAAAACGCTCGAAGTACGTTTTCCTAGCACCTGAAGTGGAGTTCTTGGGAAAGAGGATTGCGGCGGACAGCAACCAACGCGAAGACGGAGGCAATCGAGAAAGCACCGAGGCCACAGAACGTGACGGAGCTGCAGTCGTTTCTGGGACTCTTGAACTACTTTGGTAACTTCTTACCGGGTCCCAGAGCACTGCTAGAAGCACTATGTCTTACTATGAAAAGGAGGCAAATGGGTTTGGGATAAAAGCCAAGAAAATACCTTTGTAAAAGCGAGAAAATTGTTCTGCTCCACAAATTGCTTGTGTTGTATGATCCATGTAAGCGTTTGGTACTAGCATGTGATGCATCGTCATATGGCGTCGGGTGTGTATTGCAACAAGCTAATGATTTCGGGAAACTGCAACCGGTTGCTTATGCATCCAGGAGTCTGTCTAAGGCTGAGAGAGCCTACAGCATGATTGAGAAAGAAGCGTTAGCATGTGTCTATGGGGTAAAGAAAATGCATCAATACCTGTTTGGGCTAAAATTCGAATTGGAAACTGACCATAAGCCACTTATATCCCTGTTTTCCGTGAGTAAAGGGATAAATATCAATGCATCGGCCCGCAGCCAGAGATGGGCACTCACATTATCCGCATACAACTATGCTATCCGCCACAGGCCAGGCACAGAAAACTGCGCCGATGCTCTCAGTAGGCTGCCATTGCCCACCATGGGGGTGGAAAGGGCACAGCCCGCAGATCTAGCCATGATTATGGAAACATTTGAGAGTGAGAAATCACCCGTCACTGCCCAGCAGATCAAAACCTGGACAAGCCAGGACCCCTTCTTATCTCGAATCAAAAGCTGTGTGCTTCACGGGAGCTGGTCCAGTGGCGCAAAGATGAAATGTCGATACAGGCAGACTGCCTTCTGTGGGGTAATCGATTAGTGGTCCTCAAGAAGGGCAGCGACACCTTCGTCAATGACTTCCATAGTACCCACCCAGGCATCGTAATGATGAAAGCGATAGCCAGATCCCATGTGTGGTGGCCCGGTATCAATGCGGACTTAGAGTCCTGCATGCACAGATGCAACACATGCTCGCAGTTAAGCAATGTACCGCTAAGTTTTTGGTCTTGGCCCTCCAAACCATGGTCCAGGGTAGATGTCGTCTATGCAGGCCCGTTCTTGGGTAAATTGTTACTTGTGGTTGTAGACGCGTACTCCAAGAGGATTGAATGTGAGATAATGTCGGCCAGCATGTCCGCTGCCACCACTGAAAGCCTGTGGGCCATGTTTTCCACTCACGGCTTACCTGATATCCTGGTGAGTGACAACGGGCCATGTTTTCCAGTGCTGAGTTCAAAGAATTCATGACCCGTAATGGAATCAAACATGTCACATCTGCCCCGTTTAAACCAGCGTCCAATGGTCAGGCAGAGAGAGCAGTGCAAACCATCAAGCAAGGCTTGAAGAGGGTAACTGAAGGCTCACTGCAGACTCGTCTATCCCGAGTCCTGCTTAGCTACCGCACGAGACCCCACTCACTCACTGGGATCCCACCTGCTGAACTGCTATGAAAAGAGCACTTAAGACAAGGCTCTCGTTAGTTCACCCTGATCTACATGAACAGGTAGAGAGCAGGTGGCTTCAACAAAGTGCATACCATAATAGCGCAAATGTTTAATGTGAGATTGAAGTCAATGATCCTGTATTTGTATTAAATTATGGACAAGATCCCAAGTGGCTTCCCGGCACTATTGTGGCCAAAGAGGGGAGCAGGGTGTTTTGGGTCAAACTTTCAAATGGACTCATTCACCGGAAACACTTGGACCAAATCAAACTCAAATTCACACACTATCCTGAGCAACCCACCTTGGACCCTACCTTTTTTGATCCCCCAACACACACACCAGTGGCAACCGACACCGCGGTTGACCACGAAGCAGAACCCATCATCCACAGCAGCCTTACAGGGCCCAACACACCAGGCAACCCAGCAAGGCCAGCTGCACAGCAGCCCAGCGAGGACCCAACAAATGATTCAACAACACCAGCTTTCACACCGAGACAATCAACCAGGGCAAAAGGGCCCCAGATCGACTCACATTGTAAATAGTTACACGATTGACTTTGGGGGGAATGTTGTTATATATGTGGACTTGTATTTACTCTGTACAGCCACCAGAGGGCTCATTCTTTGGAGTCCCAAGGGATCCCATAATTCCTTGGGAGAACAGATATTTAAGGAGGCTTCACAGGTTGGAGAGGCACTCTGGAGACCTGCAATAAAAGACGAAGGTCACACTTTACTTTGAACTCACAGTGTTCAGTCTGACTCTTTCTCCATACACAGCAGAGGCAGTCAGAGATTTGCTTTCAGAAACAAGCATAAGTGAGACCGACACAGACATGGATAGCAACATGGATCCTGGGGCCAAAGTTCCCGTCAGAGGATTGGATTGAAGACCCGATTGCAGACCCTTGTACCATGCTGCTCTGGCACTGAAGCATTTTTGAAAGAGAAGTCTGGTGTCGTTCTCCGCTGAGCTGGCCACCAACTGCCAAGGAATTAACTCTGGATGCAGCAAAGCATTTGGTATCAGATGAGCTGTTTAATTTCCTGGCATGGACAACGGGAATCACCAGTGAGCTTCAGGTAGACAGTTCACAGGTAGCAGTAGGTGACATCAACAGCCACAAGATTATTTCTGTTAGCCAAGACATCCTGAATCTAGGATTGAAAGGGAGGAGGCTCATGGCCAAACACTCCGCTCTGGCCATGCCTGACAGTTTGCTGACCAAGTACTGAAGCAGAGATGGATAAGTCCAGGCTGATCCACTTTATTCCAGACAGATACAAGACCAACATCATCAAAAGTGGTGCAAGGGGACGGTGGTCAGTTGGAGGAACGCAAATCACCAAAATCTTCTCTCCTGACCAGAAAATTCCACAGCACTGGACAAAATTTCTGCCTTGTGGTGTATGAAAGATGGTGCAAGTCTGTAAAGGAGATTATTGATGATTGAGCATTCTTTGTTGGACACGGAAGTAAGTGTCATGCTATACGTCAGAATGACAGCAAACCAGATCTGGAGGTGGTACCAATCCCAGCACTGTTCCCCACCAGGAAGAAGCCGACACACACCTACTGCTTCACAGCGCATTTGCTGCCAGTTCCAGTGAGCATGTCGCCATAAACAGTCCTGACTCTGATGTCTCTGTACTGTGCTCGATGTATCTGCAAGGACATGCTGCCAAGCTCTGCTCTTGCACAGGAAGAGGAAACAACATGCCTACAATAGATGTTCATCGTTTCTTTGGGAAAGATGTATGTACTGAGAATGACGTGAATAGCACGTTTAGCGAGTTGGTCTCACTGCAGGTAAAGGGTACATAGCCAGATAGTAAATGGGTGACCAACAGGACGAGCAGTGCAAGGAAAGTAGTGCAGGGGTCCCCTGCGGTCATCCCCCTGCAAAACAGATACACAGCTTTGGATACTGTTGGGGGGGGGGGTGACTCTTCAGCGGAAGACAGCAGCAGCCAAGTTCATGGCACCGTGGCTGGCTCTGGTGCACAGGAGGGCAGGAAAAAGAGTGGGAGAGCGATAGTGATCGGGGATTCAATTGTAAGGGAAATAGATAGCCGTTTCTGCGGCCGCAACCGAGACTCCAGGATGTTATGTTGCCTCCCTGGTGCAAAGGTCAAGGATGTCTCGGAGTGGGTGCAGGACATTCAGAAAAGGGAGGGTGAACAGCCAGTTGTCGTTGTGCATATAGGTACTAAAGATATAGGTAAAAAAACAGGATGAGGTCCTACGAGAAGAATTTAGGGAGCTTGGAGCCAAATTAAAAAGTAGGACCTCAAAAGTACTGATCTCAGGATTGCTACCAGTGCCGTGTGCTAGTCAGAGTAGGAATCGCAGGATAGCTCAGATGAATGCATGGCTTGAGGAGTGGTGCAGAAGGGAGGGATTCAAATTTCTGGGGTAGGTGGGACCAGTACAAACCAGACGGTCTGCACCTAGGCAGGACCGGGACCAATGTCCTGGGGGAGTGTTTGCTAGTGCTGTTGAGGAGGAGTTAAACTAATATGGCAGGGAGATGGGAACCTATGCAGAGAGGCAGAGAGAAATAAAAGGGAGACAGAGGCAAAAGATAGAAAGGAGAATAGTAAAAGTGGAGGGCAGAGAAACCCAAGGCAAAAAATAAAAAGGGCCACATTACAGCAAAATTCTAAAGGGGCAAAGTGTGTTAAAAAGACAAGCCTGAAGGCTCTGTGTCTCAATGCGAGGAGTATTCGGAATAAGGTGGACGAATTAACTGCACAGATAGCAGTTAATGGATATGATGCAATTGGCATCACAGATACATGGCTCCAGGATGACCAAGGCTGGGAACTCAACATTCAGGGGTATTCAACATTTAGAAAGGATAGACAGAGAGGAAAAGGAGGTGGGGTGGTGTTACTGGTTAAAGAGGAAATTAATGCAATAGTAAGGAAGGACATTGGCTTGGATGATGTGGAATCGGTATGGGTGGAGCTGCGGAATACCAAAGGGCAGAAAACGCTGGTGGGAGTTGTGTTCAGGCCACCAAACAGTAGTAGTGAGGTTGGGGATAGCATCAAACAAGAAATAAGGGATGTGTGCAATAAAGGTACAGCAGTTATCATGGACGACTTTGATTTACAATATAGATTGGGCTAACCAAACTGGTAGCAATGCGATGGAGGAGGATTTCCTGGAGTGTATTAGGGATGGTTTTCTTGACCAATATGTTGAGGAACCACCGAGAGAGCTGGCCATCTAGACTGGGTGATGTGTAATGAGAAGGGACTAATTAGCAATCTTGTTGTGCGAGGCCCCTTGGGGAAGAGTGACCATAATATGGTAGAATTCTTTATTAAGATGAAGAGTGACAGAGTTAATTCAGACACTAGGGTCCTGAACTTAAGGAAAGCTAACTTCGACGGCATGAGGCGTGAATTGGCTAGAATAGACTGGCAAATGATACTGAAAGGGTTGACGGTGGATAGGCAATGGCAAACATTTATAGATCACATGGATGAACTTCAACAATTGTACATCCTGTCTGAGTAAAAACAAAACAGGGAAGGTGGCTCAACTGTGGCTAACAAGGGTAATTATGGATAGTGTTAGATCCAAGGAAGAGGCATATAAATTGGCCAAAAAAAGCAGCAAACCTGAGGACTGGGAGAAATTTAGAATTCAGCAGAAGAGGACAAAGGGTTTGATGAGGAGGGGGAAAATAGACTACAAGAGGAAGCTTGCCGGGAAAATAAAAACTGACTGCAAAAGCTTCTATAGATATGTGAAGAGAAAAAGATTAGTGAAGACAAACGTAGGTCCCTTGCAGTCGGACTCAGGTGAATCTATAATGGGGAACAAAGAAATGGCAGACCAATTGAACAAATGCTTTGGTTCTGTCTTCACGAAGGAAAACACGAATAACCTTCCGGATGTACTAGGGGACCGAGGGTCCAGAGAGAAGGAGGAACTGAAGGATATCCTTATTAGGCGGGAAATTGTGTTGGGGAAATTGATGGGATTGAAGGCTGATAAATCCCCGGGACCTGATTGTCTGCATCCCAGAGTACTTAAGGAAGTGGCCCTAGAAATAGTGGATGCATTGGTGATCATTTTCCAACAGTCTATCAATTCGGGATCAGGTCCTATGGACTGGAGGGTAGCTAATGTAACACCACGATTTAAAAAAGGAGGGAGAGAGAAAATGGGTAATTATAGACCAGTTAGCCTGACATCAGTAGTGGGGGAAATGTTGGAATCAATTATTAAGGATGAAATAGCAGCGCATTTGGAAAGCAGTGACAGGATCAGTCCAAGTCAGCATGGATTTATGAAGGGGAAATCATGCTTGACAAATCTTCTGGAATTTTTTGAGGATGTAACTAGTAGAGTGGACAAGGGAGAACCAGTGGATGTGGTGTATTTGGACTTTAAAAAAGGCCTTTGACAAGGTCCCACACAAGAGATTGGTGTGCAAAATCAAAGTGCATGGCATTGGGGGTAATGTACTGGCGTAGATAGAGAATTGTTTGGCAGACAGGAAGCAGAAAGTCGGGATAAATGGGTCCTTTTCGGAAGGGGAGGCAGTGACTAGTAGAGTGCCGCAGGGCTCAGTGCTGGGACCCCAGCTCTTTACAATATACATTAATGATTTGGATGAAGGAATTGAATGTAATATTTCCAAGTTTGCAGATGACACTAAACTGGGTGGCGGTGTGAGCTGTGAGGAGGATGCTAAGAGGCTGTAGGGTGACTTGGACAGGTTAGGTGAGTGGGCAAATGCATGGCAGATGCAGTATAATGTGGATAAATGTGAGGTTATCCAGTTTGGTGGCAAAAACAGAAAGGCAGAATATTATCTAAATGGCGACAGATTAGGAGAAGGGGAGGTGCAGTGAGACCTGGGTGTCATGGTACATCAGTCATTGAAGTTTGGCATGTAGGTACAGCAGGCGGTGAAGAAGGCAAATGGCATTTTGGCCTTCAAAGCTAGAGGATTTGAGTATCGGAGCAGGGAGGTCTTACTGCAGTTGTACAGGGCCTTGGTAAGGCCTCACCTGGAATATTGTGTTCAGTTTTGGTCTCCTAATCTGAGGAAGGACGTTCTTGCTATTGAGGGAGTGCAGCGAAGGTTCACCAGACTGATTCCAGGAATGGCAGGACCGACATATGAGGAGAGACTGGATCGACTGGGCCTGTATTCACTGGTGTTTAGAAGAATGAGAGGGGGTATCATAGAAACATATAAAATTCTGATGGGACTGGACAGGTTAGATGCAGGAAGAATGTTCCCGATGTTGGGGAAGTCCAGAACTAGGGGTCACTAAGAATAAGGGGTAAGCCATTTAGGACCGAGATGAGGAGGAACTTCTTCATTCAGAGAGTTGTTAACCTGTGGAATTCCCTACCGCAGAGAGTTGTTGATGACAGTTCATTGGATATATTCAAGAGAGAGTTAGATATGGCCCTTACAGCTAAAGTGATCTAGGGGTATGGAGAGAAAGCAGGAAAGGGGTACTTAGGTGAATGATCAGCCATGATCTTATTGAATGGTGGTGCAGGCTTGAAGGGCCGAATGGCCTACTCCTGCACCTATTTTCTCTGTTTTTATGTTTCTATGTTCTTGCAAACCACGATGCATTTCTTGCTGAACATATCAAGTGGTTCGCCAACAAAGGCAAGGGGCATACTTCATACTTGTCTTCCACCACTTGTGAAGAACTGATTAGCCTGATGGGTGGCAAAGTACTTGAGACGATTATTCAGGAATTGAAATCAGCGAAGTTCTATTCAATATCTGCTGATTCAATGCCAGACATCACACACTCAGATCAGCTGACATTTGTCGTCCATTGTGTTCTACCGACTGGTTCTGAGGAAAGGTTCCTAAAGTTCTTGCCGATAATCGGTCATACTGGACAAGAAATAAAACATAAGAAATAGGAACAGGATTAGGTCATTTGGCCCCTCGAGCCTGCTCCACCATTAGCAGTAATAATACTGGCCTTTCTGGATGAGAACGGGACCGACATACAAAATTGTCGCGGACAATCTTACGATAATGCTTCAAGTATGAGTGGGGAATACATTGGTGTCCAAACCACCATCAAAGAACAATGCCCATATGCGATATTTATACCATGCGCAGTGCACTCACTCAACCTTGTGGGGAAAAACAGAGCTGAATGCAGCCCCGTGATCCTCAGATTTTTTGGCAGTGTACAAAAGTTGTACACTTTTCTCTCTGCATCGACGTATCGATGAAAAAATAAAGCCTTTAGGGCTGTCTGTCGTCAAACAGCTTTCTGCTACTCGATGGTCAGCAATGTATGAAGCAGTATCAGCCCTGCTCAAAGGTTACACTCCCTTATGCAAAGTGTTGGAATCCCTGGCAACTGACGAGGAACAGAAAGTTGAAAGCCGAAATGAAGCTCAGTTGATCCTTGACAAATTGGGCGAATTGGATTCAGCTATTCTCATTGTTGTTTGCAACACAGTTTTGAAGCACTTTCACCTGACCAATCGCTCACATCAAGAGACCGGCTTGAATCTGAATGTCATGGTGTCCTTACTCGAGTCCCTTGTCGATTTTGTCAAGGCCCAACGGACAGAGTTTGAGGACTTCGAAGACCTAGGGATTAAACTGTGTGGCCACAACGAGTACAGTTCAGCTCCGAGGTACACCCGGGGATGCAACCGCTGCTATGACGATAGAGTTGCTGAAAACACTGTGCTGTCACCCAAGGAGAAATTCTAAACTGAAGTGCTCCTTGTCATCATTGACCAACTAATTAGTCCCTTGAAACACCGCCTTGGACCATACAAGGAAGTCAACTGTAAGTTTGGATTCCTGTCCAAGCTAGCCGCTCTCTCGACTCATGAGATCAAGCAAGCCGCAACAAATCTTGCCCGCTCCTATCCCAAAGATCTGGAATCTAGGATTGAAAGTGAATTCATCCAGTTTTCTAGCTTGGTGGCATCCTCAACAGAGCTTCAAACCTCAATTTGTGTCAAACAAACTAAGTCAGCAAAGCTGAGAATGTACCAATTCCTCTATACACACGCCCTCACCCAAACCTTGTCTAACACTGAAATAGCTCTTCGGATATATCTGTCGATGATGGTATCAAATTGCAGTGGTGAGTGGTCCTTCTCCAAACTAAAACTCATCAAGGATGAGGTCAGAAACCGAATGGGACAAGATCGACTTAATAGTCTTTCAATCATGAGCATCGAGAGCGAAGTACTGAGAGGATTTGACTTCTCGAAAATCATTGATGAGTTTAGCCAACAGAAATCTAGGAAAAGACCAATGTAATGTTATACTTGTGGGAGGGGAAGGCAAGTGTATGTGGGGGTGGGGGGGAGGGGGGGTGTGTGTGTGTGGGGGGGGGGGAGTTTGTGTGTGTGTGAGGCGGGGGGAGTATGTGTGTGTGTGGGGGGGAGTATGTGTGTGTGTGGGGGGGGAGGGGGGAGTATGTGGGGGGGAGTGAGTGTGTGTGTGGGGGGGGGAAGTGTGTGTGTGTGTGGGGAGGGGGGAGTGTGTGTATGTATGGGGGAGGGGGGAGTGTGGGGGGGAGTGGGGAGTGTGTGTGTGTGGGGGGGAGGGGGGAGTGTGTGTATGTATGGGGGGGAGGGGGGAGTGCGTGGGGGGAGTGTGTGTGGGGGAGTGTGTGTGTGTGTGTGGGGGGTGTGTGTGTGTGGGGGAGAGGGGGGAGTGTGTGTGTGTGGGGGGGGGGAGGGGGGAGTGTGCGGGGTGTGTGTGTGTGGGGGGAGTGTGTGTGTGTTGGGGGGAGGGGGAAGTGTGTGGGGGGGAGGGGGGAGTGTGTGGGGGGAGTGTGTGGGGGGGAGTGTGTGTGTGTGTGGGGGGGAGGGGGGAGTGTGTGGGGGGGAGTGTGTGTATGTGGGGGGGAGGGGGGAGTGTGTGTGTGTGTGGGGCGGAGGGGGGAGTGTATGGGGGGGAGTGTGTGTGTGTGTGTGGGGGGGGAGGGGGGAGTGTGTGGGGGGGAGTGTGTGTATGTGGGGGGGAGGGGGGAGTGTGTTTGTGTGTGGGGCGGAGGGGGGAGTGTGTGGGGGGGATGTGTGTGTGTGTGTGCGGAGAGTGTGTGTGTGGGGGGGAGGGGGGAGTGTGTTTGTGTGTGGGGCGGAGGGGGGAGTGTGTGGGGGGGGATGTGTGTGTGTGTGCGGAGAGTGTGTGTGTGGGGGGGAGGGGGGAGTGTGTGGGGGTGTGTGTGTGTGGTGGGGGGGAGGGGGGAGTGTGTGTGGGGGAGTGTGTGTGTGGGGGGAGTGTGTGTGTGTGTGGGGCGGAGGGGGGAGTGTGTGGGGGGGTGGGGTTGTCTGTGTGTGGGGGGGGAGGAGGGAGTGTGTGTGTGGGTGTGGGGGGGTGTGGGGGAGTGTGTGTGTATGGGGGGGAGGGGGGGAGTGTGTGTGTGTGTGGTGGTGGGAGGGGGAGTGTTAGTGTGGGGGGGTGAGGGGGGAGTGTGTGTGTGTGTGGGGAGGAGGGGGAATGTGTGTGGGGGGGGGGTGGTGGAGTGTGTGTGTATGGGGGGGAGTGTGTGTGTGGGGGGGGAGTTAGTGTGTGAGGGGGGTGTGGGGGAGTGTGTGTGTGGGGGGGGGGGAGTGTGTGTGTGGGGGGGGGGTGTGGGGGAGTGTTTGTGTGGGGGGGTGAGGGGGGAGTGTGTGTGTGTGTGGGGGGGAGGGGGAATGTGTGTGGGGGGGGTGGTGGAGTGTGTGTGTATGGGGGGGGAGTGTGTGTGTGGGGGGGGAGTTAGTGTGTGAGGGGGGTGTGGGGGAGTGTGTGTGTGGGGGGGGGGGGGAGTGTGTGTGTGGGGGGGGTGTGGGGGAGTGTATGTGTGTGTGGGGGGAGGGGGTAGTGTGTGTGTGTGGGGGAGGGGGATGTGTATGTGTGTGTGGGGGGGTGGGGCTTGGGGTGGGGGTTATACTTGAAGTTGCCTCTGTGAACAAAATGGAATGCAATGACAAATGATGCTTTTCCAAAAACATTGCGCTGTCTTATTCTAAATTATTGTCATTGTCGATTTAGTTTCAAAATGTAAAGATTTGTTTATTATTAAAGTGTTGTTGTTTCCTGTTTATACAGGGTTTCATCAAGGTTTGATTGTTTGGAAACATAATAAAATATTAAATGAGTGTCGTCATAGTATCAATGAGAAGGTAACCTGAGATGTAGACTTAACCTTGACCCGATGCACACTCAGTATACTGCCCTGTGACTTCGCTCACTAATGTAATTTACTGCAGGATGTGAATGGGAGGAGGGGGCCCATGGGCGGGGTACTGCCTGGGGCCCAAGGCACCCTGAATCCGTCCCCAATATAGGTCAGACCGGGTAAGGTCAGCAACGGCAGATATCCTTCCCTAAAGGACATTCGTAAACCAAATGGGTTCTTACCTTTACTGATACAAGCTTTTTAATTGCAGTTTTATTTAATGAACTGGTTTTAAATTTCCCACCTGCCATGGTGGGGTTTGAACTAATTTCTCCCGATTATTAGTCCAGGCCACTGGATTACTAATCCAGTGACATAACCAGTCAGTCACAGGCAGCCCCTCGAAATGAGGATGACTTGCTTCCACGCCAATTGTAGGATGGAAGATGCCTGTGCGTGAAATTTTTTTAACGTGTGATTACCGTTGCACACCAGCCACCACACGGGCTTGACAGAGCTCGGTCTTGGTCCAGTGGCAAGGGTTAACCAGGACGACTGGAGACCAGCTCTGCTGCACCGACCTAGTGCGCACACATATCGCAGGGTGGGCTGGCCCGTACTGCCCCTGGGCCCTCGCCTCTCCTGGGCCCCGAACTCACGGCTCTCCTGGGCCCCGGTCACTTCCCTCTACGAACTCTTGCCACTCCTTTGCCCCGACCTCGCCGCTCCTACTGTACCTGCCCGCACTGCAGTCAGCGGTCGCCCTCCTGTTGCAGCACGCACTGCTCCCTGCAATGGCCCCGGCCTGCTGATGGAGCAGTGTGCGGCGGCTCGGCCCAGAAATCGGCGTGGTCCGGCCTGCAAGTGACATAACCACTACGCTCCTGTACCCTGTTGGGCGGAGTGAGATGAATTCTTGGTGGGGTGAATTTGAACAATAGATGAATAAGTTCAGAGGCCTTTCTTCAGGAGTGATGATTTATATTCTAATTGTGCTCAGGTCATTTGGGTTAGGGAGGGGTTAAATTTGTCAAGGTTGCTGCTTCTGACCACTTTGCATTGACCCCAGCAGCTTCGGGGGGTGGGGGGTGGGGGAGAGAGGGTGAGTCAGCACCTTTGGGGTGGGGGGAAGAGAGTAAGCGTCTTCGGCGGGGGCGGGGGTGGAGAGTCAGCACCTTCGGGGGGGAGGGGGAGAGTCAGCACCTTCGGGGGGGAGGGGGAGAGTCAGCACCTTCGGAGGAGGGGAGAGAGGGGGGGAGAGTCAACACCTTCGGGGGGGAGGGGGAGAGTCAGCACCTTCGGAGGAGGGGAGAGAGGGGGGGAGAGTCAACACCTTCGGGGGGGAGGGGGAGAGTCAACACCTTCGGGGGGGAGGGGGAGAGTCAGCACCTTCGGAGGAGGGGAGAGAGGGGGGGAGAGTCAGCACCTTCGGGGGGGGAGAGTCAGCACCTTCGGGGAGGGGGGAGAGTCAGCACCTTCGGGGAGGGGGGAGAGTCAGCACCTTCGGGGGGGAGGGGGAGAGTCAGCACCTTCGGAGGAGGGGAGAGAGGGGGGAGAGTCAGCACCTTCGGGGGGGGAGAGTCAGCACCTTCGGGGAGGGGGGAGAGTCAGCACCTTCGGGGGGGAGGGGGAGAGTCAGCACCTTCGGGGGAGGGGGGAGAGTCAGCACCTTCGGGGAGGGGGGAGAGTCAGCACCTTCGGGGGGGAGGGGGAGAGTCAGCACCTTCGGAGGAGGGGAGAGAGGGGGGGAGAGTCAACACCTTCGGGGGGGGAGAGTCAGCACCTTCAGGGGGGTAGGGGGAGAGTCAGCACCTTCGGGGGGGAGGAGGGAGAGAAATACCGAAGTAAGCAGCTCTGAGAAGCAGTGAGCCGAAGCCCGTCTGGTTTTGCTATTTGAAGCAGAAATGCGACTATAAATAAGCGAGAAATGTGCTGAGTAATCAAAGCCCTGAGGGCTTATTTCTCCTCAAACTCTCTGAGTATTCTCTCGTGTGTGTCAGTGTCGATCACTAAACACCAGCTCCACGGGGGTTGAAATCACAATCTGGGGAAAACTGCAACTTCTGGCCGGATGGAGCTGTTCGAGGAATTGTCCAACATGGAGAATTCCAGATTGCTGGTCTGTGATTACGTCAGGCAGGATGGAGGGAGGAACAGAGGAGGTTGAGAGGAGACCTCATCGAGGTGCACAATATATTGAGGAACCTGGACAGAGTGGATAGAAAGGGTCTATTTCCATTGGTGGAGGGGGCTATTACGAGGGGGCATAGTTTTAAGGTGGTTGGTGGAAGGTTTAGAGGGGATTTGAGGGGAGGCGTCTTTACGCAGAGGGTTGTGAGGATCTGGAACTCGTTGCCTGGAAGAGTGGTGGATGCAGAAACCCTCACCACTTTTAAGAGATGGTTGGATAGGCACTTAAAGTGCAATAACCTGCAGAGTTACAGACCTTGAGCTGGTAATTGGGATTAGACTGGATGACCTTTTGTTGGACGGCGCAGATATAATGGTAAGTACTGCAGGGAATAGAATATGGCCAGGGTGATCTCCTGGACTAGTTTCAATTGCCTGGATGGATCGGAGAGGAATTTTCCCAGATTTTTTTTCTCCCTAAATTGGCCTGGGTTTTTTCTGGTTTTTGCCTCTCCTAGGAGATCACTTGGCTCCGGTTGGGGTGGAGTGTAGAATGTTTCAGTATAAGGGGTGTCGCAGTTGTGTGAGGCGGACTGGTTGGGCTGGGTGCTCTTTGTCTTTCCGTCATTGTTTATAGGTTTATATGTAACCTTCAGGGCTGCTGACCGAGGGCCGTGCGGCTCTTTGTCGGCCGGAGGGGACACGATGGGCCGAAATGGCCTTCTTCTGCGCTGTAAATTTCTATGTTTCTTTCTATGTTTAGAAACATAGAAACATAGAAAATAGGTGCAGGAGTAGGCCATTCAGCCCTTCTAGCCTGCACCGCCATTCAATGAGTTCATGGCTGAACATGAAACTTCAGTACCCCCTTCCTGCTTTCTCGCCATACCCCTTGATCCCCCAAGTAGTAAGGACTTCATCTAACTCCCTTTTGAATATATTTAGTGAATTGGCCTCAACTACTTTCTGTGGTAGAAACATAGAAACATAGAAAATAGGTGCAGGAGTAGAGAATTCCACAGGTTCACCACTCTCTGGGTGAAGAAGTTTCTCCTCATCTCGGTTTCTATTAGATTTTGTCTCTGCTCCCCTGGACTAAGGAGTGCAGCAGCAGCTCAGAGTGCAAAGGAAAGAGTTTGGTTCATGGGAGAGTTTGGCCAGACTCCCCGACCTGAGAGGAAAAGAAAACGAAGTGTAACGTCACAGCCAAGAGGGTAAATGATTGGCTGGTTGATTGGTGAGTAGTTTTTCTGTTTTCCTTATCTTGTCAGTAAGAAACCTTTGGCATTGTTGCCAAATTAGGTTAGGAGAGCCCAGACCTGCGTCATGCTCCTCTTGTGCCATGTGGGAAATCAGGGACGATTCCAGTGTCCCTGATGACTATGTGTGCAGGAAGTGTATCCAGCCGCAGCTCCTGTTAGACCACATGATGGCACTGGAGCTGTGATGGATTCACTCTGGAACATCCGCGATGCTGAGGATGTCGTGGATCGCACGTTCAGCGAGTTGGTCACACCTCAGGTAAAAGTTACAAAGGCAGATAGGGGATGGGTGACCATCAGGCAGAGTAGGAGTAAGAAGGTAGTGCAGGGGTCCCCTGCGGTCATCTCCCACCAAAACAGATACACCGCTTTGGCTATTGTTGGAGATGGCTCACCAAGGGAAGGCATCAGCAGCCAAGTGCATGGCACCGTGGGTGGATTTGCTGCACAGGAGGGCAGGAAAAAGAGTGGGAGAGATATAGTGCTAGCTATTGTAAGGGGGCTAGATAGTCGTTTTTGCAGTCGCAACGGAGACTCCAGGATGGTATGTTGCCTCCCTGGTGCAAGGGTCAAGGACGTCTCAAAGCGGGTGCAGGACATTCTGAAAAGGGAGGGTGAACAGCCAGTTGTCGTGGTGCATATAGGTACCAACGATATAGGTAAAAAATGGGATGAGGTCCTACGAGAAGAATTTAGGGAGCTTGGAGCCAAATTAAAAAGTAGGACCTCAAAAGTAGTAATCTCAGGATTGCTACCAGTGCCACGTGCTAGTCAGAGTAGGAATCACAGGATAGCGCAGATGAATGCATAGCTTGAGGAGTGGTGCAGGAGGGAGGGATTCAAATTCCCGGGACATTGGAACCAGTTCTGGGGGAGGTGGGACCAGTACAAACCGGACGGTCTGCACCTGGGCAGGACCAGAACCAATGTCCTATGGGGAGTCTTTGCTAGTGCTGTTGGGAGGGGTTAAACTAATATGGCAAGGGGATGGGAACCTATGCAGGGAGACAGAGGGAAAGAAAATGGGGGCAGAAGCAAAAGATAGAAAGGAGAATAGTAAAAGTGGAGGGCAGAGAAACCCAAGGCAAAAATCAAAAAGGGCCATATTACAGCAAAATTCTAAAGGGACAAAGAGTGTTAAAAAGACAAACCTGAAGGCTCTGTGCCTCAATGCGAGGAGTATTCGTAATAAGGTGGAAGAATTAACTGCGCAGGCAGCTATTAACAATTATGATATAATTGGCATTACGGAGACATGGCTCCAGGGTGACCAAGGCTGGGAACTCAACATGCAGGGGTATTCAACATTCAGGAAGGATAGACAGAAAGAAAAAGGAGGTGGGGTAGCGTTGCTGGTTAAAGAAGAAATTAACGCAATAGTAAGGAAGGACATGAGCCTGGATGATGTGGAATCGGTATGGGTGGAGCTGCGGAATACCAAAGGGCAGAAATCGCTAGTGGAAGTTGTGTACAGACCACCAAATGGTAATAGTGAGGTTGGGGATGGCATCAAACAAGTAATTAAGGTACAGCAGTTATCATGGGTGACTTTAATCTGCATTTAGATTGGGCTAACCAAACTGGTAGCAATGCGATGGAGGAGGATTTCCTGGAGTGTATTAGGGATGGCTTTCTAGACCAATACATCGAAGAACCAACCAGAGAGCTGCCCATCCTAGACTGGGTGATGTGTAATGAGAAGGGACTAATTATCAATCTTGTTGTGCGAAACCCCCTGAGGAAGAGTGACCATAATATGGTAGAATCCTTTGTTAAGATGGAGAGTGACAGTGTTAATTCAGAGACTAGGGTCCTGAAATTAAGGAAAGGTAACTTTGATGGTATGAGATGTGAATTAGCTCGATAAAGGGTTGACAGTGGATAGGCAATGGCAGACATTTAAAGATCACATGATTGAACTTCAACAATTGTCCATCCCTGTCTGGAGTAAAAATAAAACAGGGAAGGTAGCTCAACCGTGGCTAACAAGGGAAATTAGGGATAGTGTTAATTCCAAGGAAGAGGCATATAAATTGGCCAGATAAAGCAACAAACCTGAGGACTGGGAGAAATTTAGAATTCAGCAGAGGAGGACAAAGTTCTCATTAGGAGGGGAAAATAGAGTATGAGAAGAAGCTTGCTGGGAACATAAAAACTAACTGCAAAAACTTCTATAGATATGTGAAGAGAAAAAGATCAGTGAAGACAAACGTAGGTCCTTTGCAGTCAGAATCAGATGAATTTATAATGGGGAACAAAGAAATGGCAGACCAATTGAACAAAATACGTTGGATCTGTCTTCACTAAGGAAGACACAAATAACCTTCCGGAAATGCTCGGGGTTTGAGGGTCTAGCGAAGTTAGATGAAATCCTTACTACTCGGGGGATCAAGGGGTATGGCGAGAAAGCAGGAAGGGGGTACTGAAGTTTCATGTTCAGCCATGAACTCATTGAATGGCGGTGCAGGCTAGAAGGGCTGAATGGCCTGCTCCTGCACCTATTTTCTATGTTTCTATGTTTCTAAAAGGAGGAACTGAAGGAAATCCTTATTAGTCAGGAAATTGTGTTAGGGAAATTGATGGAATTGAAGGCCGATAAATCCCCAGGGCCTGATAGGCTGCATCCCAGAGTACTTAAGGAAGTGGCCCTGAAAATAGTGGATGCATTGGTGATCATTTTCCAACATTCGATTGACTCTAGATCAGTTTCTATGGACTGGAGGGTAGCTAATGTAACACCACTTTTTAAAAAAGGAGGGAGAGAGAAAACAGGGAATTATCTCGATGGTGGGGAAAATGTTGAATCAATTATTAAAGATGAAATAGCAGCGCATTTGGAAAGCAGTGACAGGATCGGTCCAAGTCAGCATGGATTTATGAAAGGGAAATCATGCTTGATAAATCTTCTAGAATTTTTTGAGGATGTAACTAGTAGTGTGGACAAGGGAGAACCAGTCGATGTGGTGTATTTGGACTTTCAAAAGGCTTTTGACAAGGTCCCACACAAGAGATTAGTGTGAAAAATTAAAGCACATGGTATTGGGTGTAATGTATTGTCCTGGATAGAGAACTGGTTGGCAGACAGGAAGCAGAGAGTCGGGATAAACGGGTCCTTTTCAGAATGGCAGGCAGTGACCAGTGGGATGCTGCAGGGTTCAGTGCTGGGACCCCAGCTATTTACAATATGCATCAATGATTTAGATGAAGGTATTGAATGTAATATCTCCAAGTTTGCAGATGACACTAAGCTGGGTGGCGGTGTGAGCTGTGAGGAGGATGCTAAGAGGCTGTAGGGTGACTTGGACAGGTTAGATGAGTGGGCAAATGCATGGCAGATGCAGTATAATGTGGTTAAATGTGAAGTTATCCACTTTGGTGGCAAAAACAGGAAGACAGAATATTATCTGAAAGGTGACAGATTAGGAAAAGGGGAGGTGCAACAAGACCTGGGTGTCATGGTACATCAGTCATTGAATTTTGGCATCTAGGTACAGCAGGCGGTGAAGAAGGCAAATGGCATTTTGGCCTTCATAGCGAGGGGATTTGAGTATCGGAGCAGGGAGGTCTTACTGCAGTTGTACAGGGCCTTGCTGAGGCCACATCTGGAATATTGTGTTCAGTTTTGGTCTCCTAATCTGAGGAAGGACATTCTTGCTATTGAGGGAGTGCAGCGAAGATTCACCAGACTGATTCCAGGGATGGCTGGACTGACATATGAGGAGAGACTGGATCAACTGGGCTTGTATCCACTGGAGTTTAGAAGAATGAGAGGGAATCTCATAGAAATATATAGAATTCTGATGGAATTGGACAGGTTAGAGGCAGGAAGAATGTTCCCATTGCTGGGGAGTTCGAGAACCAAGGGTCTAAGAATAAGGGGCAACCCATTTAGAACAGAGATGAGGAGAAACTTCTTCACTCAGAGAGTGGTTAACCTGTGGAATTCCCTGCCGCAGAGAGTTTTTGATGCCAGTTCGTTAGATATATTCAAAAGGGAGTTAGATATGGCCCTTGCGGCCAAAGGGATCAAGGTGTATGCAGAGAAAGCAGGAAAGGGGTACTGAGGTTGAATGATCAGCCATGATCTTATTGAATGGTGGTGCAGGCTCGAAGGGCTGAATGGCCTGCTCCTGCACCTAATTTCTATGTTTCTATGTTTCTATGTTTCTAGGGGCCCAAGTTTCCACATGTTTTGCGCCTGATCTTTAGGAGCAACTGGTGGAGAACGGACTATCTTAGAAATCGCAATTCTCCACATTTTTTTTTCTGCAGTTCTAGTCAGGTAGAACAGTTCTACTTTGGAACAGAATTTTTTCTTCAAAAGGGGGCGTGTCCGGCCACTGACACCTGATTTCAAAGTTTTCACAGTGAAAACGTACTCCAAACTAACTTAGAATGGAGCAAGTGAAGATTTTTGTAGAACTGAAAAAACCTGTTCTACACATTAAAAAATCAGGTGCAGGTTACAAATTAGGCATCCAGAACGAGGGGCGGGGGGGGTGTGGGGGGGTGGGGGGAAGGGAAGTCATTAAATTCTACAATAAATCCTTATTTATACTTCTACAAATATTATACAAATAAGTCCAACCTGAATAAACATTTATAAGCAAAGAAAAGATTAAATAAACCATCTTCCTACCTGTGTGAAAGTGCTTCAGGCAGGCCTTTCGGGACTGAAGGCTGAACGGGCCTGCTTGAGACTTCGGGCAGGGCCCGTCCCCAGCACCAGATTTATAGATAGGTGGCGTCGGGTCGGGTTGGGGAGGTTCGGTTCGGTTCGGGGGGAGGGAGGGAGAGAGGGGGGTGGGAGGGAGGGAGAGAGGGGGGTGGGAGGGAGGGGGAGAGAGGGGGGTGGGAGGGAGGGAGAGAGAGGGGGGGGGAGGGGGGGGAGGGAGGGAGAGAAGGGGGGAGGGAGGAAGAGAGAGGGGGGGGAGGGAGGGAGGGAGAGAGGGGGGGGAGGGAGGGAGGGAGAGAAGGGGGGGAGGGAGGGAGAGAGAGAGGGGGGGGGAGGGAGAGAGAGAGAGGGGGGGAGGGAGGGAGAGAAGGGGGGGAGGGAGGGAGAGGGGAGGGAAGGGAGGGAGAGAGAGGGGGGGAGGGGGAGGGAGGGAGAGAGAGAGAGGGGGGAGGGAGGGAGGGAGAGAGAGGAAGGGGGAGGTCAAGTCAGATCCAGTCCGGGGGCGGGGGGGGGGGGGAGCGGGAGTCGAGTTGGGTCGGGTCAGGTCCAGTCGGGGTGGGGGTGGGGGGGGAGCAGGAGCGCGGGTCGGGTCGGGTCCAGTCGGGGGGGGGGCGGAGCGGGAGTCTGGTTGGGTCCAGTGGGGGGGGTCGGGTCGGGGGGCGGGAGCGCGGGTCGGGTCGGGTCCAGTCGGGGGGGGGGGGGGCGGGAGCAGGAGCGCGGGTCGGGTCGGGTCCAGTCGGGGGGGGGGAGGGGCGGAGCGGGAGTCTGGTTGGGTCGGGTCGGGTCCAGTGGGGGGGGTCGGGTCGGGGGGCGGGAGCGCGGGTCGGGTCGGGTCCAGTCGGGGGGGGGGGGCGGGAGCAGGAGCGCGGGTCGGGTCGGGTCCTGTCGGGGGGGGGGAGGGGCGGAGCGGGAGTCGGGTCGGGTCCAGTCGGGGGGGGGGGGCGGGAGCAGGAGCGCGGGTCGGGTCGGGTCCAGTCGGGGGGGGGGAGGGGCGGAGCGGGAGTCTGGTTGGGTCGGGTCGGGTCCAGTGGGGGGGGTCGGGTCGGGGGGCGGGAGCGCGGGTCGGGTCGGGTCCAGTCGGGGGGGGGGGGGCGGGAGCAGGAGCGCGGGTCGGGTCGGGTCCTGTCGGGGGGGGGGAGGGGCGGAGCGGGAGTCTGGTTGGGTCGGGTCGGGTCCAGTGGGGGGGGTCGGGTCGGGGGGCGGGAGCGCGGGTCGGGTCGGGTCCAGTCGGGGGGGGGGGGCGGGAGCAGGAGCGCGGGTCGGGTCGGGTCCAGTCGGGGGGGGGGAGGGGCGGAGCGGGAGTCTGGTTGGGTCGGGTCGGGTCCAGTGGGGGGGGTCGGGTCGGGGGGCGGGAGCGCGGGTCGGGTCGGGTCCAGTCGGGGGGGGGGGGGGCGGGAGCAGGAGCGCGGGTCGGGTCGGGTCCTGTCGGGGGGGGGGAGGGGCGGAGCGGGAGTCGGGTCGGGTCCAGTCGGGGGGGGGGGGCGGGAGCAGGAGCGCGGGTCGGGTCGGGTCCAGTCGGGGGGGGGGAGGGGCGGAGCGAGAGTCTGGTTGGGTCGGGTCGGGTCCAGTGGGGGGGGTCGGGTCGGGGGGCGGGAGCGCGGGTCGGGTCGGGTCCAGTCGGGGGGGGGGGGCGGGAGCAGGAGCGCGGGTCGGGTCGGGTCCTGTCGGGGGGGGGCGGAGCGGGAGTCGGGTCGGGTCGGGTCCGGAGGTGGGGGGGAGCGGGAATCGGGTCGGTCCGGGGTGGGTGTGGGGGGAGCGGGTGTCCGGTCCGGTCCGGGGGGGGGGGGGGGGTGGGAAGCGGGAGTCGAGTCGGGTCGGGAGGAAGCAGGAGCTGGCCGTGGGAGGAGCCTTATTCACGCAGCCCCAGTGAGGCCATTCGGCCAGGGCTAGGGGCTTCGTGCTTCGGGCCCCTCCCACACAGTTCGGCGCCTGGAGCTACTGGACTTGCGCGCCCACTGTAGCGCGCATGTGCAGAGGTCCCGGCACTGTTTTCAGCGCAGGGACCTGGCTCCGTCCCCCCCACAGCTCGTGCTGACTGCCCCAAGGGCCAGAGGACCTGCAGGGAGGTGGAGAATACAGAGGATTTTTTTTGGCGCACTTTGTGGCGCGAAAAACGGGCGCCCAGGTCGGGACTGCACCATTCTAGGCGTGTGTGGAAACTTGGGCCTTATGTTTCTATGTTAAATCCAGCCAGAGTCTAATCATTGCCCAGTGGGATCGTAACAGGACCTTGCTTTTGACAAGGAGTTTTTAGCGCAGGTGACCAAAAGCTTGGTCAAAGAGGCTGGCTTTAAGGAGCGTCTTAAAGGAGAAAAGAGAGATAGAGAGGCGGAGAGGTTTACGGAGAGAGTTCCAGAGCTTGGGGCCCAGGCAACAGAAGGCACGGCCACCAATCGGCAATGTTCAAGAGGACACAAAAGGAGGAGTGCAGACATCTCGGGCATTGTGAGGCTGGAGGAGATTACACAGATAGGGAGGGGTGAGGCCATGGAGGGATTTGAAAACAAGGATGAGAATTTTGAAATTGAGTCGTTGCTGGACCAGTAGCCAATATAGGTCAGCGAGCACAGGGTGTGATGTGTGAGCGGGACTTGGTGCGAGTTAGGACATGGGCAGCGAGCACAGGGGTGATGGGCGAGCAGACTTGGTGCGGGTTAGGACACAAGCAGTAAGCACAGGGGTGATGGGCGAGCGGACTTGGTGCGCATTAGGACACGAGCAGTGAGCACAGGGGGAGATTGGTGAGCGGGACTTGGTACGGGTTAGGACACGGGCAGCTCAGTTTTAGATGTGCTCAAGTTTATGTAGGGTGGAAGATGAGAGGCCGGACAGGAGTGAATAGTTGAGTCTAGAGGTAACAAAAGCATGAATTACGGTTTCAGCAGCAAATGCTCTGAGTCAGGCGATGTTGTGGAGGTGGAACTAGCCAGTCTTGGTAATAAAAAGACTTGCATTTCACAGCCTTAAACAGCACCTCTCACAACCTCAGGGCATCTCAAAGCGCCTTACAGCCAATGACGTACGTTTGTAGTGTAGTCACTGTTGTAATCTGGGAAATACGGCAGCCAACCTGTGCACAGCAAGCTCCCACAAACAGCTTTGTGCTAATAACCAGATAGTTCTTTTTTGATGTTGATTGAGGGATAAACATTGACCAGGACACTGGGGATAACTCCGCTGCTCTTCTTCGAAATAGTGCCGTGGGATCTTTTTTGTCCACCTGAGAGAGCAGATGGGGCCTTGCTTTAACATTTCATCCAAAAAACAGAAACTCCAACACTGCACTGGAGTGTCAGCCTAGATTTTTGTGCTCAAGTCCCTGGAGTGGGTCTTGAACCCACAACCTTCTGACTCATAGACGAGTGTGCTGCCCACAGAGCCACGGCTGTCATGATGGTGAGGATATGTGGGCGGAATCTCCGCGGGGTCAGATTCGATCTCAAGGCTGCAATTGTATTGGTTGAGCCTCAGACAGTTGGCAGGGAGAGGGATGGAGTCAGTGGCTCGGGAACGCAATTTGTGGCGGAACCGAAGACAACGGCTTCTGTCTTCCCAATCTTTAACTGGAGGAAATTTCTGCTCATCCAAAACTGGATGTCAGACAAGCAGTCTGACAATTTAGAGACCATGGAGGGGTCGAGAGAAGTGGGGGTGAGGTCGAGCTGGGAGTACATGTAGAAACTGACGCTGTATTTTCGGATGGTGTCGCCGAGGGGCAATAGGTGGGGCCAAGGATACTGAGACACTGAGTGCACTGGGCATGAGATCTGCACTGGGTGTGCTGCACACGCACCATCACACTGAGGCCACAGCAACAACCTGGACTTACCTAGTGCTTTTAACATCTCAATACATCTTCCAAGCTGCACAGAAGCATAAGGAAAAGAGACACTAACCATAAAAGGAGAGATTAGGACCGGACTAGGTCAAGGGATGGCTTTTAATGGGGGTCTAATGGCGGAAAGGTCTATGGAGGGAATTTCCCGTGGAGGATTTGAAAACAAGGGTCCTGGTTTAAAATGGGGCCAGTTTGCTTCGGCGGACTTTTGCCATCAGTTGAAAGCTCAGCCTTAGCAGCAAAATAGACGCTGACTCCTGGGCCTGCACATTGGCATGAAGCAGTGGGACTTTGCACCGCCCAGACAACAGTGACTACACTTCAAAAAGTACTTCATATTTATCTCATTGTAGCCAGAGAATCACCTGCAATAGCTTCTCTTCCCGCTCCTTCATCGTTACCTCTGGTGTCACCCAAGAATCTCTACTTGGGCTGATAAATGGTGAGTAATATTCGCGCCACACAAGTGCCAGGCAATGACCATCTCCAACAAGCGAGAGTATAACCACCGTCCCTTGACATTCAACGGCATTACCATCACCGAATCCCCCACTATCAACATCCTGGGGGTCACCATTGACCAGAAACTTAACTGAGCTAACCACATAAATACTGTGGCTACAAGAGCGGGTCAGAAGCTGGGTATTCTGTGGCGAGTGTCTCACCTCCTGACTCCCCAAAGTCTTTCCACCATCTACAAGGCACAAGTCAGGAGTGTGATGGAATACTCTCCACTTGCCTGGATGAGCGCAGCTCCAACAACACTCAAGAAGCTCGACACCATCCAGGACAAAGCAGCCCACTTGATTGGCCCCCCATCCACCACCTTCAACATTCACTCCCTCCACCACCGGCGCACCGTGGCTGCAGTGTGTACCATCGACAAGATGCACTGCAGCAACTCGCCAAGGCTTCTTCAGCAGCACCTCCCGAACTCGCGACCTCTACCCCCTAGAAGGGCAAGGGCAGCAGGTGCATGGGAACACCACCACCTCCACGTTCCCCTCCGAGTCACACACCATCCTGACTTGGAAATATATCGGTCGTTCCTTCATCGTCGCTGGGTCAAAATCCTGGAACTCCCTCCCTAACAGCACTGTGGGAGCACCTTCACCACACGGACTGCAGCGGTTCAAGAAGGCGGCTCACTACCACCTTCTCAAGGGCAATTAGGGATGGGCAATAAAGGCTGGCCTTGCCAGCGACGCCCACATTGCATGAACACATTTTAAAAAACTTGGCCTGCTAATATCATCCAAAAACTCAGAGTCAGTTTCCATATGTACGCTGACAACATTTAGCTCTACCTCACCACCACTTCTCTCAACTCCTCCTCGGTCTCTAAGTTGTCAGACTGCCTGACGTTCAGTACTGGATGAGCAGAAAGACCCTCTACGTAAACTCGATTTCATCAAAGACTCTGCTGCCCATGTCCTAACTTGCACCAAGTCCCATCACCCCTGTACTCGCTGACCTACATTGGCTCCCGATTTAGCAATGTGTCAATTTTTAAATTCTCATCATTGTTTTCAAATCCCTCCATGGCCCTCGCCCCTCCTCCAGCCCCACAACCCCCCAAGATATCTGCGCTCCTCTAATTCTGCCCTCCTGAACATCCCTGATTATAATTGCTCCACCATTGGTGGCCGTGCCTTCAGCTGCCTGGGCCCCAAGCTCTGGAACTCCCTCCCTAAACCTCTCCCCTCTCTACCTCTCTTCTCCTTTAAGATGCTCCTTAAAGCCAGCCTCTTTGATCAAGCTTTTTTCTCCTGCACTAATTTCTCCTTATGTGGCTCGGTGTCAATTTTTGCTTCATAACACTCCTGTGAAGCGTTTTGGGATATGTTACTACATTAAAGGCACTATATAAATGCCAGTTGTTGTTGTTGCTGTGGTTGTTTGAGGCGGTGAAGCGCTTTGGGACGTCCTGAGGCTTTGAAAGGTGTGAGTTATTCCTTTCCCTTTACTATAACTGTGAGCACTTGTGCATGCTGTGCCAGCTACGCCTGTAGGTGCCATTGTACGTGGCAATTTCCATATCAATGGTGCCATGGTAACCAAGCAGAAAAACTGGATTGCAGCCAGCGTTTGTGAATGGTGCACTGGCTGATTCCCTGTACAGCTGGTTAATGTCTCCCCACCCCCACTCCGACTATTGCAAGTGAGGCACCTTATAAAGCAACCTTTAGCTGAGATGTCCACGGCCGGCAGCTCCGTCACTGCTCCGGCCCATGTCGAGTTAGATTGACGCTTTGCCGATTATTCTGGCAGTTACACTCCCCCCTCACCTCTGACAACTGAACTGAAGCAATGCTGCACCATTGCCAAATCGCACTTTGACCCCGCTGCCCTTCACTCTTTGACCCCCCCCCCAGTCCCTCCATTCGTCGACCTCTGCTGGCACCATTTCCCATCCCCCACCCCCTCAGGCAGCATGTCTCCATCCTTGCCCCTCTTCGCCTCCTCGCTCTCTTTCACTAGTCAGTGTAATATATTATCACATGGTTTGTGTGTTGTATGTAGCACACAAATCACTGACTCCACACGGCCTGGTGTTGATCTAACTGCTGTGACCTTGGTCCTTTATTGAACAGCTCCAGAGTGACTTTCAGGTGTGTTGGTCAGCCTTTTATACTGCCTCTTGCAGGTACTTTCAGGTCTCCCACCACAGCGCCCTCTGTGGTGTACTATTGTGCTTATTATACATTTAAGGTACTAGGACGATACACATCAATACAGAACAGTTTGTCACATGGGTTGGTATGAGCATGCTCGGCTCGATGAAGCAAGCACATGGACCAGCAACTCATGGTGTCTCTGTCCTTCATTTATTCGCCCTGAGTATATTACATTTTGGTGATGAAGCCATTTTTAGGGATCACAGAAGAACGCAGTGTTCACCCTTTAAGTGGACAAGTTTAAGGTAAATTTGTGAAACCTAAACTGAATTTTTGCAATGGTTGCGATGAATTTTACCGTTAGTGCTCATGCAGAATGATCTGTGCTTCACCTTGACGTGTCTGTACACACAGAAACAGCAGCGTTGATTCTCACAGCTACACAGGTAACGCGCTGAGTCGCTGTTCCACAGGATCGGGACAATCATGGCCACGCCTACGGGATTCATCGTAAGCCTCGGCAGGTATGACCGAGCTCGCCAACCATTCAGTTCTTACATTGAGCGGACGAAAGTGCTTTTTAGGGCCAATAACATTATTGAGACTGAAGGTTCAGATGAGAATATTCAAGCTAAAAATAAAGTAATCCATGAACGGAAGAAAGCAAATTTTCTAACCGAGATTGGGCCAGACATCTTTGGAACATTGTCAAACCTACTCACGCCAGGGAAAGCGAAGGATGCGTCGTTTGACATTGTGCAGAAACTCGAGGCCCATTTCAACCCAAAGCCGTTAGAAGTAGCAGAGAGCTATAAGTTTGCTACCAGAAACCAAAAACAAAGTGAAACCCTCAGTGAGCACATTGTAACCCTGAAGAACCTGTCCTGACATTGTAACATCGGCACATTTTTGGATGGTGCGTTGCGAGATAAGTTTGTGTGGATAAGCGCACACAGTCCAAGTTACTGAACACTCCGAACCGAACGTTTGAACTAGTGTGCATAAGATCATAAGAAATAGGAGCAGGAGTCGGCCATTTGGCCCCTCGAGCCTGCTGCGCCATTCAATAAGATCATGGCTGATCTGATCATGGACTCAGCTCCACTTCCCTGCCTGCTCCCCATAACCCTTCACTCCCTTATCTTTCAAAAATCTCCACCTTAAATATATTCAATGACCCAGCCTCCACAACTCTCTGGGGCAGAGAATTCCACAGATTTACAACCCTCCGAGAGAAGAAATTCCTTCTCATCTTCGTTTAAATGGGTGGCCCCTTATTCTAAGATTATACCCCCTAGTTCTAGATTCCCCTATGAGTGGAAATATCCTCTCTGCATCCACCTTGTCGAGCCCTCTCATTATCTAATAAGTTTCAATAAGATCACCTCTCATTCTTCTGAACTCCAATGTATATAGGCCCAACCTACTCAACCTTTCCTCATAAGTTAGCCCCCTCATCTCCGGAATCAACCTAGTGAACCTTCTCTGAACAGCCTCCAATGCAAGTATATCCTTCCTTAAATACAGAGACCAAAACTGTACGCAGTACTCCAGGTGTGACCTCACCAATATCCTGTACAGTTATAGCAGGACTTCTCTGCGTATATACTCTATCCCCCTTGCAATAAAGGCCAACATTCCATTTACCTTCCTGATCACTTGCTGTACCTGCATACTAACCTTTTGTGTTTCATGCACAAGGACCCCCAGGTCTCTCTGCACTGCAGCACTTTGCAATTTTTCTCCATTTAAATTATAATTTGCTTTTCTATTATTTCTGCAAAAGTGGATAACCTCACATGTTCCCACATTATACTTCATCTGCCAAATGTTTGCCCACTCACTTAGCCTGTCGATATCCTTTTGCAGATTTTTTGTGTCCTCACAATTTGCTTTCCCACCCATCTTTGTATCATCAGCAAACTTGGCTACATTACACTCAGTCCCTTCATCCAAGTCATTAATATAGATTGTAAATAGTTGGGGACCCAGCACCGATCCCTGCGGTACCCCACTAGTCACTGTTTGCCAACCAGAAAATAACCCATTTATCCCGACTCTCTGTTTTCTGTTAGTTAGTCAATCCTCTGTCCATGCTAATATATTATCCCCAACCCCATGAGCTTTTATCTTGTGCAGTAACCTCTTATGTGGCACCTAATTGAATGCCTTCTGGAAATCCAAATACACCACATCCACTGGTTCCCCCTTATGCACCCTGCTCGTTACATCCTCAAAGAATTCCAGCAAATTTGTCAAACATGATTTCACTCACCATAGTCCCGCCAATACAGAAATGCGAAATGTTTTCACTGCCAGAAGAAAGGCGATATTTCAACACGTAGGGTTACTAATCTTCATGAGGGGACCATGAGGAGACCTCGAGGGGACCATGAGGAGACCACGAGGGGACCATGAGGAGACCATGAGGAGATCATGAGGAGACCTCGAGGAGATCACGAGGAGACCTCGGTGAGCCCTCAAGGAGATCATGAGGAGACCACGAGGTGACCATGAGGGGAACATGAGCAGACCATGAGGAGACCACGAGGAGCCCTCGAGGAGATTATGAGGAGACCTCGAGGAGATCACGAGGAGACCTCGAGGAGCCTTCAAGGAGATCATGAGGAGACCACGAGGATATCATGAGGAGACCACGAGGATATCATGAGGAGACCACAAGGAGAACACGAGGGGGCCACGACGAGGAGACCTTGAGGAGACCACAAGGTAACCATGAGGGGATCACGAGGAGACCAGGAGGAGACCATGAGGAGACCACGAGGAGATCATGAGGAGACCTCGAGGAGATCACGAGGAGACGTCGAGGTGACCATGAGGGGAACATGAGGAGACCACGAGGAGATCATGAGGAAACCACAAGGGGAACACGA
Organism: Pristiophorus japonicus; assembly: GCF_044704955.1. NCBI lineage: Eukaryota > Metazoa > Chordata > Chondrichthyes > Pristiophoridae > Pristiophorus > Pristiophorus japonicus. Next base: position 128,535,079 of record NC_091982.1, read on the forward strand.
GGGGACCACAACAAGATGACGAGGGGAACACGAGGGGACCACAATGAGACGACGAGGAGACCTTGAGGAGACCATGAGGTGACCATGAGGGGACCACGAGGAGACCATGAGGAAACCTCGAAGAGATCATGAGGAGACCGCGAGGAAACCAGTTCCATCATTTGGGCCAGAAATAGCTCAGAGGTTACCCCACCAGTCGCCCAGCATCGTTCGGCAGGAAACGGAAGAGGGGTACCAAAGCGAAGTGAGGTATGGAACGTACATGGAAGGAACAGCATTGCAGAGAATGGCCAGAAGAAGAACCAACCAGTCACGGAACCAATGACCATGAACCTACAATAGCTACAGCCAGGAAGGGCGATTGTACGTTTTCAGTCGATTTCTCTCAGAAGATTAGTCCTGTAGTTTTAGTCGTTTTTTGTTGCGTAATAAAACTGACACTCGGTTAAGCCTGAATTTTGTGCCGCGTGTTGTCCTATAAGTTCCGAGATCTAAGTAGAGTGAACAACATACACCCTACAAAAGCATGTAGAGCGAGATCCAAAGCAGGAGGAACCATTCTCGTGGCAATGCAAAGCAGCAACAACAAAAAGGGAGGAGTTCATAATATTGAAAGGAACAAACCTAATGTTGAAGAACTGGCCATCTACAGTCTCTATGCCACTGGCAGCAATGCTAGCAGTCGTGAGAAAAACTTCCTACAAAACTTATGATCAATGAGCAATATATTGATATGTGTATCGACACGCAGCGGACTGCTTGATCATGAGCAAGGGCAGATATGAGAGTAAGTTTAATCAAGAATTACTTACAAAGAGTACTGTAGAGTTATAAACCTAGTGTGGAGAAATCCTACAGACATGTGGACAAGTGGAATGTACAGTTCATCACAAAGGCCAGTCAGTAAAGCTGCCTATTATTGTCATGAGATACAGCAACAGGCCAAGGGGCTGAAATTCAGGCCCGCCAGAAAACTGGTGCACTTGCCGTTTTTTAAGTGTTTTCACCGCCGGGTAGGATGAGGTTGACTCTTGATCGATATTCAGCTCTTTGTTTTTTTTTTTGAGCAGACCAGGAGGTGGTCATAATGGGGGTGGAAGTGCAGTGGTAAGTGCTGGTGAGGGGCGGGAGTGGGGGCCGGACAGATTCTCCGCCACGGTCACTCAGCAGCGGAGCGATGATGACGTCATTACGCGTGTGTGTCACCGCGTCTTTCCCCGTAACTTAAAGGGGAGAGAATCGGTGATTATTTAGGATCGACCACTGGGTCACCAGGGAGGGTTTTGGCCGGGCCAGCGGCCTGGCCCCCAAGAGAGGGTACCAGGCTGCCCATTGGTGGCCCGGCCAAACCTGGGGGCACAATAGTCCGGCCGACATAAAAGTCGTCCGACAAAAGAAATAAAATGGCGGCCATCGCACGGCCAGGGTTCGCACTCAGAATACAAGGTGCACTGTCAGAGAAAGCTGTCGGGGGCACCGCTCAGTGGGCATTGGATATTTGGGCCTGAATTTTGCTGGAGGCGGTGGGGTCCCGGCGGTGCACACACTTAAAGCCTTTTGGCAGTGGCGGGGCACAAGTGGGGACCGGCAGAAAACCCCCGTGCTGAATTTGTCTGGTGGCGGCCATTCAACCACAAAACTGAATATGACGCATATATCCGCATCAAGTCCAACATGAAGCCTGTCTGTTGTATGGCAAGGCCAGTCCCCTATGCGTTGAAAGGTCAGATGGAGGATGAGCTAGCGAAGCTCAGAGAGAACAGAGTGCTCGTATAAACTGACAGAAGTGAATGGGTTAACCAATTGTGGTAATGCCCAAAGCTGGCAAAACTGTCCGGTACTGTGATGACAACAAAATTACTATGAGCCATACAGCTAACGATGAGCAGATCCCATTATCTACATCACAAGATTCGTATGCTGCACTCTCTGGGTCAAAGGTTTATTCCAAGCTTGACCCATCACACATTTACGCTTAGCTGAATGTTGACAAAGAGAGTCAACAATATCGCACCATTAACATTCACAAGGGTCTGTACTCATACACCAAGCTGCCGTATAGTGTAAAATCTTCCAGGCTACGATGGATAAGATTTTGCAAGGAGTTCTAAATTGCTTATGCAATCAAGACAAAGTGCTGATCGCAACAAGCAGTGAGGAAGAAAATCGAGGAGTGTTAGATATAGTGCTTCAAAGCTTGAATGTCCACAATGTCAAATTAAAAAGGAGCAAATACGCTTTTGTGCAGCTCGAGGTTGTGTACCTGGGTCTGAAAGTTGATGCAAATGGCTTGCAACCAGTGAAGGAAAAGGTTGATGCTGTCATCAATGCTCCAAAGCCCCAGAACGTGTCTGAGTTCAGATCTTTCCTTGGAATGGTCCAGTACTGCACACATTCTTGACCTGAGTTAGCGACCATTAGCTCCATTGCACGAGCTCCTCGAGGAGGATGTCCTGTGGAAGTGGATGAAAGCGCCGCAGGAAGTTTATGGTGTTTGTAAGAGAAGTCTCTCTAGCGATGCTCTACTTGTGCAGTACGGCACAAAGCACGAGTTTCGGTTAATGTGTGATGCTTCCAGCGATGGTGTGGGAGCTGCCTTAAGCCACATAATGGATGATGGCCAGGAGAAACCAGTTGCAATCACGAACCCTCACAAAGAGCGAAGGAAACTACGCGCGAATTAAAAAGGAAGCACTCGTCGTAATGTTTGGAATCAAGAAATTCCCTATTCCTGATCGGCAGAAAGTTTACCCTGACAACCAATCACAAACCGCTCCCAAATCTGCCATCCCTGCAATGGCCGCATTGAGAATGCACGGTGGATAGTGTTGTCACAATATGACTACACAATTGAATATCGTACTTCAATGGCAGATGCCTTGTCCAGGTTGCCACATCAGGACTCGTGTGTTGGGAGTGAAGATGCAATTTTCACACTGGGTGCAGTTGACTAAGACTTTCCCGTAAATGCAACTGAGATAGCAGGTGAGTCTCAAAAGGAATCAGTACTGAAAATAGTGCATGAAAACACCTTGAATGGACGGACTGATCAGTGTATGGACACAGAATTGAAACCATCCCATAACCATCATACTGAATTGTCTTGTGAGCACAGTTATATCAAGTGAGGAAACAGAGAGGTACCTACTTCTTTGAGAGATAGAATTCTGGCCAAACCTCATACTGAATATCCATGGATGGTCAGTATGAAATCAATTGCAAGAAGCTTTGTTCATATCCGTGATTGGACAGTGATCTTAAATCACTTCTCAGAAAATGCAGCGTTTGCCAAAATTGCAGAAACAAAACATCCAAAACCCCACTACACCCTGGGCCATGGTCAAATAGCCCTTTTCAGAGAGTGCCTGCAGACTTATGTGAGGAAGCAAATGATGATTTCCTGGTTCTTGTAGATAGTCACTCAAAGTGGATTGAAGTGAAACATACAGGTTCAAACAAGTCCGAGATATAAACAGGATCACCTTTGAGTTCAGAACCAAAATGAAAGCCTGAATATTGTTTTAACACCAAAACCTTCGGTGTGGCAATCAGAGAGGCTCCACAAACCTGGTACAGGTTGAACCTCCTTTATCCGGAACCCTCGGGATCTGGCCTGTTCTGGATAAAGGATTTTTCCGGACGAGGGGAGGTCAGGTTAAATTGGATGGTTCAGGTACTGAGCAAGGGGATATCGGGGCTGGTTGGCCGGGGGCTAAGAATGCAGCAGAGAGATGGTTGGGGGGGTGGTGGGGGGAGGGGGCAGTGGATTGTGGGGTCAGGCCAGCGATTGCGGGAGTTGTCAGCGAGGAAAGACTTCAATTTGTTCATGTCGGAATTCTGCGCATGTGTTGCCCGGTGGCAGGGAATGGTTCCGGACGAGGGGTGGTTCCTGATAAGGGAGGTTCAACGTGTATTAAACTGGTTTTGTAGTTCATTTAAAAGAAAAAAAGCCAGGAGTTTTTGTCGTGTGGTATATGTAGTGCGGGGAGAGGTGGGACCATAGTGTTGTTGTATTTGAGAGGGAAATACATACATTTCTTTAAGGGGGAAGCAGTGCAATGTATGATCACATGGGCTGTCACATGATTTGGTATGAGCATGCTCAGTTGGCTCGGGCCTAATAAAACAGGCACATGGACCAGCAAATCATCGTGTCTGGCCTTCACTTGTTCTATCCTCCCCTCCACTCTCTCCTTCCATTTCCTTCTCCTCCCCTGTCCTTTCCCACTTTTATCTTCCTTTCTTCCCCCCTGCCCCCTCTCCTGCACTCCCTGTCCCCTTCTGTCTCCCACTCTCCTCCCTCCCCTCCCTCTCCCGCACCATGATCACTCCGCTCTCTTGCTCTCCCTGACATGATTGCTACCCTTGGTCTTAACTCCCTGTTTATTCACTGCCTGTTTCCATTCCCATGACTCTGTGTTCCTCCCTACACGCCCCCTGTCCCTCACCTGCTCTGCCCCTTTCCCTGCTGACACTCCCATTCTAAACTGTATTCTGTTTCTCCAATTCTGCCTCTTCCTGTCCTAACCAGCCTCATCCACTTTCTGGAGTGGTCCTGAGTGAATGTCCCTCCAGAGGCTCCCTCGCTCACTCGAGGGTTCAGGCCAGGGTAATGATGATAGGTATACCGCAGAGACACAGGGAGTGAGGGTCAGTTTGGATGTCCAGGTGGCTGTGGACTGACCCAGAGCAGGCCGTGAACTACATCAGCATAGAATCCTGCAGCATTCACTACTCTGTCCATTTCTCTTCTGTCTCAGCACTAAAACATTCTGTGGGGACAGGGGCAGTGAATAAATAGCGTGCAGTCGTGTGATGGACATCCGATCATTGGGCCAGTTGATCAGCACGTGTAACATCAGTCTAACTGACTGCAGTTCTTTAGTCTGTAAATAATACTGTACAGGAACAAACTCCTTCAGTAATCTCTGCAGAGGTATTGATTATCACTTAAAACAGATTAAATCTGTGCACTGCATCAAAGGCTAGTCCTAGCCTCTACTCCATATCTTTCTCTCTATCTCTCTTTGGCTCTCTCTTTCTGTCTCTCTCTCACTGTCTGTCTCTCTCTATCTCTCTCTGTGTCTCACTGTGTCTCTCTCTGTCTGTCCCTGGCTCTCTCTTTCTGTCTCTCTCTCACCTTCTGTCTCTTTATCTCTCTGTGTGTCTCTCTCTCTCTCTCTGTCTGTCCCTGGCTCTCTCTTTCTGTCTCTCTCTCACTGGCTGTCTCTCTCTGTCTCTGTTTCTCACTGTGTCTCTCTCTGTCTGTCCCTGGCTCTCTCTTTCTGTCTCTCTCTCACTGTCTGTCTCTCTCTCTCTCTCTCTCTCTCTGTCTCACTGTGTCTCTCTCTGTCTGGCCCTGGCTCTCTCCTTCTGTCTCTCTCTCACTGTCTGTCTCTTTATCTCGCTGTGTCTCTCTGTCTCTCTCTCTGTGTCTTGCTCTCTGTCTGCCTCTGGTTCTCTCTTTCTGTCTCTCTCTTACTGTCTGTCTCTCTCTGTCTCTCTGACTCTGTGGCCCTCTCTATCTCTATCTATCTCTTTCAGTCTGTCTCTCTCTCTCTGTCTCTCTCTCTCTCTCTGTCTCTCTCTCACTGTCTGTCTCTCTCTGTCTCTCTGACTCTGTGGCCCTCTCTATCTCTGTCTCTCACTCTCTATCTCTCTGTCTCTGTCTTTCTGTCTCTCTGTCTCTGTACCTCTCACTCGCTTTCTCTTGCTTTCTCTCACTCCAGCTATCAGTACCTGTCATTAGTCGAGGTACAGAGATAGTACAGGGATGTTACCACACAGTCAGCAGGTATACGTGATGCTTCACTCTAAGTGTGCAGTATTTGTACAGGTGCAAATTAGTGTTTTAACTGTAGAGCTTTGGTCACCAGTGTCTCTCTCAGACATTCAACAACACAACTAAATTGGTCCAAAGATTTCAAGATCTGGGGAAATCGTTACACTTCTGTACTAGATGTACACACACGGTTAAAACACACACATGTATACACATGGTTAAAACACACATGTATACACATGGTCAAAACACACATAGGTATACACACGGTTAAACACACATGTATACACACATGGTCAAAACACACATGTATATACACACGGTTAAAACGCACATGTATACACATGCAGTTAAACACACACATGTATACACATGGTTAAACCACACACATGTATACACACGCGGTTAAAGAACACACATGTATACACATGCAGTTAAAAACATACACATGTATACACATGGTTAAAACACATATGCATGCACACATAGTTAAACACACATTTATACACACACACACAGTTAAAACACACACATGTATACATGTATACACACATAGTTAAAACACACATGTATACACACATCGTTAAAACACACATGTATATACACGGTTAAACACACATGTATACACACGCGGTTAAAACACACACTTGTATACACACGCGGTTAAAACACACACATGTATACACATGGTTAAACACATGTATACACACACGGTTAAAACACATGTGGTTAAAACACACACATGTAGACACATGCGGTTAAAACGCACACATGTATACACACATGGTTAAAACACACGTGTATACACATGCGGTTAAAGCACACACATGTATACACACACGGTTAAAACACACATGTATACACACGCGGTTAAAACACACACTTGTATACACACGCGGTTAAAACACACACATGTATACACATGGTTAAAACACATGTATACACACACGGTTAAAACACATGTGGTTAAAACACACACATGTAGACACATGCGGTTAAAACGCACACATGTATACACACATGGTTAAAACACACGTGTATACACATGCGGTTAAAGCACACACATGTATACACACACGGTTAAAACACACATGTATACACATGTGGTTAAACACACACATGTATACACACATGGTTAAACACACGTGTATACACATGCGGTTAAAGCACACACATGTATACACACACGGTTAAACACCCACATGTATACATGTATACACACGATTCAAACACACATGTATATGCATGGTTAAAACACACACATGTATACACGTGGTTAAACACACATGTATACACACACAGTAAAAACACACGTGTATACACACGCGGTTAAAATGCACACATGTATACAAACGCGGTTAAACACACACACGTATACATATGTGGTTAAAACACACATGTATACACACGCGGTTAAAATGCACACATGTATATACACGCGGTTAAAACACACACATGAAAACAATCACGTAAACATATGTAAATACAAACATATATACACAAAAAAACAACTTGCATTTAATGAAGTAAAACGTCCCAAAGTGCTTCCCAGAAGCATTATCAAATAGAATTTGACACCGAATCAAACAAGGAGATATTAGGGCAGATGACCAAAAGTAGGTCAAAGAGCTTTGTTTTAAGGGGCGTCTTAAAGGAGGAAGGAGAGGGAGCGAGATGGAAAGGTTTAGGGAGGGAGTTCCAGAGCTTGGGGCCCAGGCAGCTGAAGGCACGGCCACTAATGGTGGGGCGATTAAAATCGAGAATGCACTAGAGGCCAGATTTGGAGAAGCGCAGAGATCTCAGGGGGTTGTGGGGCTGCAGGAGGTTATAGAGATATGGAAAGGCAAGGCCATGGAGGGATTTGAACATGAGGATGAGAATTTTAAAACGTATAGTGATATATCACCGTGATTTGGCGCAGCACCTATCCTGGTCCAACGTCTGGTGCGCGGCCAATGCCATCGAGTTGCTAAAAACAGCACTGGGCCCTGACTCCGTTAGGTGTGTTGAGGAGGCTCAAGCACGTGGGGCAATGCCGTCCGAACTGACCCCCGTCCGGATGGAATTCCTCATCAGCGCCAAGCCCCGAAACCTCCCTCGGGAGCTGGCACCTCACAACTTGAGCCTGCTCTGGGAAATCCCCTCTGTGCCTTTCAGTTCTGCGTGGAGGGGATTCCTGTACGGGCTGCTCTTGCACACTTTCCACCTTGCCATCCTCGTCTGCCGTCCGGACACGCCATGGTGCACCATCTTGCCACCCGGAGGAGGAGTCCATGTTCCATATATATGTACAGTGTGTGAGGTTGCAGCCCCTGTTCCAATATTTGAAGGGGCTGCTCCTCAATTTCTGGTTGCACTTCAGTCCCACGCTCCTGATCTTTGGGCACCCGGTGCGGAGGGGAGCGGGCAGGTTGGGGGGCCTCCTCGTAGGACTGCTCCTGGGCATGGCCAAGGGGGCCATCAACCGGTCCAGGCAGCGGGCGGTCGAGGGGGTCGTTCAGCCTGACTCCCTGCCTCTCTTCCGCGGTTACATCCGAGCCAGGGTGTCCCTGGAGATGGAGCACGCGGTGTCCACCGGTACGCTCGCGGCCTTCCGCGAGAGGTGGGCACTGGAGGGACTGGAGTGCATCATCACTCCCGGCAACCAAATTTTGATTTGATTTGTTAGGTTTTCTTAAACATTTTTGGTTAGTTTACAGTTTCTAGTTACCATGCCCCTTTAACAAGGGGGAACTTGGTTTAATTGTATAATTTAAAAGAATTGTATCACCGTGGTGTACAGCAGTTAGAATGAGGTACAGCTGAGAATGGTTCTCCATGGTTGAATAGCCTACATGTGTCAGTTGGTGCTACTGATCTTTCTCTGTCATTTCAAATTCGGGGTCAACACCTATGTTACAACAGCGGACAGAACCATGGTCCGACCACTAACCTCAGCAACTGGCGGAGGTCAGGGTAAGGGATGGTATGTGCCCACCTCAGTGGCTCAGGATCTCAGCACGGGCTGTTACATTTGGAAGAGTAGAGCAAAGGAGTAAGGTGATAAATAGTAATGGTTTAGAGTCTGTTGGCAGAATGTGTGGTGGTTATCATACTGGATTAGATCCTGCAAATCCCCTGGGAGGACAGACGCACAAACGTTAGCGTCCTCGATCAGGCCAACATCCCCAGCATCGAAGCACTGACCACACTTGATCAGCTCCGCTGGGCAGGCCACATAGTCCGCATACTCGACATGAGACTCCCAAAGCAAGCACTCTACTCGGAGCTCCTTCACGGCAAACGAGCCCAAGGTGGGAGGAGGAAACGTTACAAGGACACGCTCAAAGCCTCCCTGATAAAGTGCAACATTCCCACTGACACCTGGGAGTCCATGGCCCAAGTGGAGGAAGTGCATTGGAGAGGGCGCTGAGTACCTTGAGTCTCATCGCCGAGAGCATGCAGAAACCAAGCGCAGGTAGTGGAAGGAGCATGCGGCAAACCAGTCCCACCCACCCCTTCCCTCAACCACTGTCTGTCCCACCTGTGACAGAGATTGTGGTTCTCGTATTGGACTGTTCAGCCACCTGAGGACTCATTCTAAGAGTGGAAGTAAGTCTTCCTCGATCCCGAGGGACTGCCTATGATGATGATGATGGTGATGGCGATGACTGGTAATCCGGAAAACTGGGAATTGGAATTCAATTAAATATCTGGGACTGAAAAGCTGTTCTCAGTAAAAGTGACTATGAGGCTGCTAGATTGTTGTAAAAACCCAACTAGTTCACTGATGTCCTTCAGGGAAGGAAACTTGCCACCCCTACCCATCTGGCCGATGTGTGAGCCCAGACCCACACCAGTGTGGTTAACCCTTAACAGCCCTCTGAAGTGATCCAGCTAGACTCACAGTTGTATCAGAAACTGGTCCCAGCCATTTGAGGAGATGTTTCACCCCCAGCTCCTCAGGCCAGCTGGCGATGGGCAATAAATGCCAGCCTTGCCAGTGACGCCCACATCCTCGGAATGAATAACACTGAAAGGTGCAGGCCTAACTCGATCAATGCAACTAAGCAGTGGAATTTACAGCATTACATAAGCAGGCCCTGATATAGTCACTGAGCATTATGCGGAGATAATGTGAGCGATTGGAGTTTGAATGCCAGGAACAGCGGGCAATCCTTTACCTCATGGTGTACAGGAGGGTTCCATTGTCCACCAGCCTCAGCAGCTTGTTTGGAGTGGTCATGTTGTGTGCCACTGATTTCTTGCCGTTGTGAAAGAAGGTGTCTGGTGTCCAGATCTTGCTGGCCAGAAGGTTGTTCAGCGGCAGTATGCGCATGGGCCCTTTAAATTTCAGCCGTTCGTCCCTCCAGCTCTGTCGGAAAAACACATCAACGGTGTACTCCTATATGGGGGGAAACAAGGGGGTAAACAGAGAGTTAGGAGCACAGACCGCATCCCAGTGCTTGGCCCTTCCGTCTCTTCCCAGTGACAACAAACCCCTTCACCAGTCTGTTCTCCCCCCTCTATCACCACTCAACACCATATCATCACTGCTGGTTAAGGGTCAGTTTGTGAGGTTTTCTCGGTGGTTGTGGCAGCAATGGAATCTGAGAGCGAGTCGGAGAGAAGATCGACCAGGGAGCCGCTTCGATAAAAGGAGAGAAATCCTGGAAGGACTGTGACATTATTTAAGTTTGGAGGGAGGCTACCTGAATAAAAGCCCGAGGGTGAAACATATTATTTATGTAGAATCTGTTTAGTAATACCAAGCATGCTGTACACGTATTTGATACAGAAAGATAGCTGGAAATGAGTTTCATCTTATAACTTTGGGTCTTCACTTAAAACCCGATGGAATCATCTGTTTATTCATTTTTATAATGATACAGGCAGCATCAATCTCCACATGTACATGGCAGTCAGTCAGCTGTACCTCACCATCACCCCCTCGCAGTAAATTGTCACACTGCTTATACTGCATGTACAGATATTTCCTCCAATTAAATATTGAGAAGACCAAAGTCATTGTCATCGGTCCCTGCCACAAACTCCATCCCTCTCCCTGGCAACAGTCTGAGGCTGAACCAGACTCTTCTCATCCTTGCTCTCGTATTTGACCCCGAGATGAGCTTCCAACCACATATCCTCCATCACCGAATATCTCCATCTCCGAAACATCGCCCGTCTCTGCCCCTGCCTCAGCTAATCTGCTGCTGAAACCCTCATCCATGCCTTTGTTACCTCTAGACTTGACTACATAAACTTGAGGTGATCCAAAACTTGTCTGCCCCGTGTCCCAACTCGCACCGAGTCCCGCTCACCCATCACCCCCTGTGCTCGTTGAACGACATTAGCTCCCGGTTAAGCAATGCCTCGATTTCAAAATTCTCATCCTTGTTTACAAATCGTTCCATGGCCTCACCCCTCCCTATCTCTGTAATCTCCTCCAGCCCCACAACCCCCCGAGATGTCTGCGCTCCTCTAATTCTGCCCTCCTGAGCATCCCTGATTATAATCGCTCCACCATCGGTGGCCGTGCCTTCTGTTGCCTGGGCCCTAAGCTCTGGAACTCCCTCCCTAAACCTCTCCGCCTCTCTACCTCTCTCTCCTCCTTCAAGATGCTCCTTCAAATCTCCCTCTTTGACTAAGCTTTTGGTCAACTGCCCTAATTTCCCCTTATGCGGCTTGGTGTCAAATTCTGTTTTATAATGCTCCTGTGAAGTGCCTTGGGACATTTTACTACGTTAAAGGTGCTATATAAATACAAGTTGTTGTTGTTATCAATAAGACCTGCTGTATTTAAATTCTTTGTTAAGGTTTGGCCACAGTGAGTGCACGGCGGGACTTTCTCGGAGCCCCATTATAGAAAGGACATTAAGGCAGAGAAATTCCATTCTGCCCCACCTGGGGGCGGCAACACCCATGAGGGGTTCATTTTGCTGCAGGCGTGGATGTCACACCCCGTTCTCCAAATCGGGGTCACTGCTCCCGAGAGGAAGTGGAATTGCGCCTCCTCTCTGGGACACTAACAGAGTGGAGGGTTTGGGAGCGAGACGCAGCGCTGCGCACTGGGCAGCGTAGCTTTGTCACGTGGGAGGGGGTTCTCCCCTTCATTAAAGGGGAGGGTCTGAGCTGCCACTTCCTGCCACCCCGTCATCACCCCAAGCAGCTTCATGGGGCACGGGACAATTTTTATTCCGGGATGTAAACGGGGTGCTACGCACTGTGAAAACATCATCATCGACGGAACGGGACGCTAATGATTACCGTCGCTGTTAAACCCCTGGGGAATTTAGCGGGAGTCGTTATCAGCCCCGCACTCGGGCAAAAAGTTCGTGGCACTAACGAGAGGCACAATAAACCCCAATTTCTTCCCCTAAATCCGTGCAGAGCAGAGATTGACCAGGATGAAGCCGGGAATGTGAGACGGCAGCTATGAGGAGAGGCTGGGTCTATTTTTATTGAAGACTAAGAGGTGATCTGAAGGTTTTTAAAATGACAAAGGGCTCGGAATTCAGTTGGGGCGATAACTTTTGAAAAGAAGAACATCTAGAAACCAAAAATATAATAATGAGTAGTCAGCGTGGATTTCAAAAGGGAAAGTCTTGCTTGACCAACCTCATTTTGTGAACACGTAACAGAGAGAGTAGACAAGGGTAATGCAGTAGATGTAAGTTATCTAGATTTTCAAAAGGCCTTCGATAAGGTACCCCATAATAGACTGATGAACCAAGTCAGAGAATGCGGAGTCAGGGGACAAGTAGCAGAATGGATCACTAGCTGGCTTTAAGGCAGAAAGCAGAGAATCGGGGTAAAGGGTAGCTATTCACAGTGGCAGAAGGTGGGTCATGGTGTTCCACAAGGATCAGTGCTGGGACCACTGTTCACAATTTATATTAACGGTTAAGACTTTGGAATCAAAAACACAATTTCTAAATTTGCGGATGACACCAAATTGGGGGATAGTCAATACTGAGGAGAACTGCAACAAATTACAGGAGGACATTAATAAACTTGCAGAATGGGCATATAATCGGCAAATAAAGTTCAACACAGATAAATGTGAGGTATTACATTTTGGTGGGAAGAATAGGGAGGTCACTTATTACTGGGAGGGTGTGAGTCTGGGAGGGGTAGAGGAACAAAGGGATCTCGGATACAAATACACAAATCACTAAATGTTGCAACACAGGTTAGCAAGGCCGTAAAAAGCAAACCAAACACTAGGGTTTATTTCTAGAGATTTAGAATTGTAAAGTAGGGAAGTTATGCTAAATCTGAATCGAACCTTGGTTAGACCACACTTAGAGTACTGCGTACAGTTCTGGTCGCCATAATTATAAAAAGGATATAGAGGCACTGGAGAGGGTGCAGAGAAGATTTACAAGGATGATACCAGAAATGCAAGGGTATACCTATCAGGAAAGGATGCACAGGCTGGGTCTCTTTTCTCTTAAAAAAAAGAAGGCTGAGGGGTGACCTAATAGACGGAGCTTTGATTTTATCACTCCACATCTAATATAATACAACAGGGATACGTTGAAAGTATTGACATTAAAAGTCCAGTGAAAATAATCCATATTGCAGCATTAGCCAATGTCATTGCCATTCCTATTTTCCCTGAGTTTGAGCAGAGCAAAGTTAACTCATTAAGAACAGCCTTCTGATTTATGCACCTACATTTTTTTTTAAATGGGCCAAATTATCTTTTGGTTCTTTCAAGCATATTATTGTTTTAGGCCCATGCAGCAGAGCAAGTCTCCAGTCGTCTGGGACCTCTTGCCACTGGACCAAGGCCTAGCTCTGTCCAGCCGTGTGGTGGCTGGTGTGCAACGGCCACCCCACGTTAAAAGAACTCACACACAGGCATCTTCCACTGTTTAAGATGAAGTTCGGGACCTGGAACATCAGGACCTTCATGGACACCTGAGAACTTATTCCTAGTGTGGAAGCAAGTCATTCTATGCTTATTATGATCAATAGAGGTCTTTAAAATGATGAAAGGTTTTGATCGAGTGGATACAGAGAGAATGTTTCCACTGTGGGGAAGAGCATAACTAGAGGCCATCAATATAAGATAGTCACCGATAAATCCAATCGGGAATTCAGAAGGAACTTCTTTACCCAGAGAGTGGTGAGAATGTCGAACTTGCTGCCACAGTGAGTGGTTGAGGTGAATAGTATCGATGCATTTAGGGGGAGGCTGGATAAACACATGATGGAGAAGGGAATAGAGGGTTATGCTGATAGATTTAGATGAGGAAAGACGGGAGGAGTGGAGCATAAATGCCAGCATGGACTGGTTGGGCCGCATGGCCTGTTTCTGTGCCGTATATCCCATGTAATCCAAGAGGGAAGTGGAGCTAACCAGGCGCTAACCACTTGCCTTAGGATGCTAAAGGGGACGTTTGCGGCAGAGCGCTGAGCAATGTTCCGTGTTACCGGCTGCTTCCCTCACTTACAGGGAAGGGCCAATGCTGGTTTGCAACATCCTTATTATTATTTGTGTGGGGCCCGGAGACTGGCGAGCCATCCGTTACAGCCTCGCTCACGCTCAGAGAGCGGAGGGCTTGGCCATCGTTACCCAATGTTGCCCTACCTGACCACCGCTGCCTGTAATTACTGCTCCCCGCAGGGCCAGCCGCCGAGACAGCGCCCCCTGCTGCTGCCATTATTGACGCCCGGCGATGTAGCGAGGGGGGGAGGCGGGAGCGAATTTTACATCCAGGGCGGTAACGGGGCGCTGCGCTCCAGATGACATCACGATCTACGGGGCGCGAGAGACCGAGACGGTAATTGTTAGCGCCAGCGCAAAATCGGCGGAGAGGTTCACGGACGTCAGTGAATTTGCCGTGCCAGGTCGCGAACCCCGGACCGCCCCGTTACTGCCCCCGCAGGCGATAATGGGAAACACAGGCCAGGAGAATTTCTCCCCTGAAGTGTTCTGATAGTGTGAATAGGGAACAACCATTTCCTCTAGTTTAGGAGTCAATGATCAGAAAATCACCTGACCCGCTCATCATCAATTCACTGTGGATGGGGTCCTACAACAAACGTTAGGTCCCTAATTTACATATAAACTGGCCTCACGCCTGTTTTAGGCATCTGTCTGGCCTGACACAGGTTTAGCAGGGAGACCAGCGCCTGCACAGATTGGGCCCAGGCTGCCCACTTCTACTTTGACAGGCTTTAGTAAGGCGAGGCCTTGGCCCAGTGGCAGGGGGGCCTGAGACGACCGGAGGCCAGGCTCTACTGTATGGGCCTAGTTGCCTACGGGGAAATGTGAGCCGTAAGCTCGGCGCCGAGTAGCGCATTCAGGAGAGGTGGTGAGGGACCCGCGGTGTGGAGGTTAAGGGTGGGAGCCACTGGGGTCCTGGTCGCTTCTGTTGGCTGCGCCCCGCTCCATCTTGCTTCTTGGTGAGCCACTGGAGAGGACAGGAAGGCCGCCGTTATTACCCGCACCACGTGCCATGGGTTCCAAGCGGGCCGAAGAGACGGTGAGTCACTGGTTCCAGTACACGGACGACACCTGCGTTTGCGCACATTTGGAGGCTGAACTCTAAGTCATTGTCAACACTTTCACCGAGGCATACGAGAGTATGGGCCTTACGCTAAACATCCGTAAGACAAAGGTCCTCCACCAACCTGACCCTGCCACACAGCACTGCCCTCCAGTCATCAAGATCCACGGCGCGACCCTGGACAACGTGGACCATTTCCCATATCTTAGGAGCCTATTATCAACAAGAGCAGACATCGACGGCGAGATCCAACACTGCCTCCCGTGCGCCAGTGCAGCCTTTGGTCGCCTGAGGAAAAGAGTGTTTGAAGATCAGGACCTCAAATCTGGCACCAAGCTCATGGTCTACAGGGCTGTAGTAATACCCGCCCTCCTGTGTGGCTCAGAGATGTGGACCATGTACAGTAGACACCTCAAGTTGCTAGAGATGTACCACCAGCGCAGTCTCCACAAGATCCTGCAAATCCCCTGGGAGGATAGATGCACCAATGGCAGAGTTCTCGATGAGGCCAACATCCCCAGCATCGAAGCACTGACCACACTCAACCAGTTCCGCTGGGCAGGCCACATTGTCCCCATTCCAGTCACGAGACTCCCAAAGCAAGCGCTTTACTCGGAACTCCTTCACAACAAGCGAGCCCCAGGTGGGCAGAGAAAACATTACAAGGACACCCTCAAAGCCTCCCTGATAAAATGAAACATCCCCACCGACACCTGGGAATCCCTGGCCCAAGACCACCCTAAGTGGAGGAAGTGCATCGGGGAGGGCGCTGAGCACCTCGAGTCTCATCGCCGAGAGCATGCAGAAACCAAGCACAGGCAGCGGAAGGAGCGTGCGGCAAACCAGTCCCACCCATCCCTTTCCCTCAACCACTATCTGTCCCACCTGTGACAGGGACTGTGGTTCTCGTATTGGACTGTACAGCCACCTGAGAACTCACTTTTAGAGTGGAAGCAAGTCTTCCTCGATTCCGAGGGCCTGCCTATGATGCTGATGATGATGGCTTTGTGCCCATTTAATGCCCGCTGTGTCTCCTTTCCTCCCACGGGCAAAGTCTGGGCTGTGAAAGTCTGGTCTGCTCTGCCAATGAGAACCGGTCGTACTGAATAGTATCGATGTATTTAAGGGGAGGCTAGAAAATCATCTGAGGGAGAAGGGAATGGAGGGTTATGCTGACAGATTTAGATGAGGAAAGACGGGAGGAGACGCGAGTGGAGCATAAACGCCGGCATGGACTGGTTGGTCCGAATGGCCTGTTTCTGTGCGATAAATCCGATGTAATTCTATGAACACAGATACATGCCCCCTGTGACTTGGGAGGCGATGGCACTGCCCAGTGTGTATGGAGCCACATTAATCTGCAAGGTTCAAGTAAGACCCCTGCACTGTGCTGTTGGCGAGGGTGGTGGTGTGGGGTGCTACTGGATCCCGGAGCTGAAGGTCTGCTCCTATTGGCTGTGCGGTGATCAATGGAACGTCGTCATTGGTCGCCTCCATGGTTGAGCAGCCAACCAACACCCACTGATTGGAATGGTCACCTGATCAAGGAGCAGCAAGGCGGGCAGCCATGTTGGACTGACCATTAGCTGGAGCTGCTATCCCCAGCACTGGAGGGGGCGAATACCCCGGGGTAAATGTCCCTGTTACTGTCAGTGTGTAGGGACTATGTCAGGGTAAATGCCCCTGTTACTGTCAGTGTGTGGGGACTACCCCGGGGTAAATGCCCCTGTTAATGTCAGTGCGTGGGGAATACCCCGGGGTAAATGCTCCTGTTACTGTGTGTGTGGGGACTACCCCGGGGTAAATGCCCCTGTTACTGTCAGTGTGTGGGGACTAACCCGGGGTGAATGCCCCTGTTACTGTGTGTGGGGAATACCCCGGGGTAAATGCTGCAGGAGCAGGACAGGGTGTGTGGTCCCAGCGGAGCTGTTAACCCATCACTTGCCCCGAGGGGATTGATGAACTCTGTCCTCAGAGGGAGAAAGGGAAATCTTGCTATCTTCCCTCGCCTCTCTCGCAGCCAGCGTCTCTGTACCTATGGGCAAGACTGGCTCAGTGGCACAATCCTGTAACCTTCGCTTCAGCTTGTCACATGACGTGCCAGAGTACTTGCAGTCGATGTTGCCGGCGATAGCGCAGAGGATTCAAGGCCGAATGGAGGCTGAAAAGTTGAAATTTCCGGTGAATTGGCTGATTGGTGCATTACTTAAATTTGGTCCCACTGAGACTGACAGAGGAGTAGGCCCAGGGCGGGGACAGTTAGTGCTGTCAGACTGATGAGCGAGGAAGTGCAGAGATTGCTACACTTTGCCTCAGCACCCTCAGGCTCGGTCGATGCCAATCAGTCACAACCACCAGTCACGATCACTGCTAAGATGCACTGATGGAAGAAATGAAAGACTTGCATCTCGATAGACTTTCCTGATATCAGGACTCGCAAAGCGCTTCACAGCCAATCAAGTACTTTTGAGGTGTAGTGACTTGGCGGCAGCCAATCTGCGCACAGCAAGCTCCCACAAACAGCAATGTGATAATGGCCAGATAATCTGTAATCTGTTCTTAGTGATGTTGGTTGAGAAATAATATTGGCCAGGACATCAGGGATAACTCCCCTGCTCTTCTTCAAAATAGTGCCATGGAATCTTTTACATCCACCCAAGAGAAGGCCTCAGTTTAACGTCTCATCTGAAAGATGACACCTCCAACTGTGCAGCACTCCCTCAGTACTGCTCCTCCGACAGTGCAGCGCTCCCTCAATACTGCCCCTCCAACAGTGCGGCACTCCCTCAGAATTGCCCCTCCCACAGTGCAGCACTCCCTCAGTACTGCCCCTCCGACAGTGCAGCACTCCCTCAGTACTGCCCTCCGACAATGCAGCACTCCCTCAGTACTGCCCCTCCGACAGTGCGGCGCTCCCTCAGAACTGCCCCTCCCACATTGCAGCACTCCCTCAGTACTGCCCCTCCGACAGTACGGCACTCCCTCAGTACTGCCCCTCCAACAGTGCAGCACTCCCTCAGTACTGCACTGGAGGGTCAGCCTGGATCTTGTGCACTAGAATGGAAGGTTTATGTTTGAGGATGTAAGCTGAGTTGAGGATTGGATTCTGTGGTGAAACACTGCATGGTGGAGTAGCTTACTAGCACTCACTATCGAGCCTCATGTTCGAGGGAGGAAGAGATGGGCAAGGAGCGAGTGACAGCTTTTACTAATTAGCCGCCAGCACAGAGCAACAGCTTAACAAGTAATAGATTACTGACCTCAACAATCCGACATGGAACACGCATTCTCAGTGCACAATGCTGCCCGGCACATTTCAAGGTTTTCCATTTACCAGAAGCTTTAAAACAGTGAAAGGGGAAAGAATATTTTCTCTGATTGGAGACTCATTGATGAGGGGTCATCAATTTATAAATGTGACGAGGAGAGAAATGAGAGGAGTTAGGTGCAATATCTTGAAAAAGAGAGTTATTGCAGCGTGGAACGATTTACCACAGCGAGTCGTTGAATAAGAGGAAACTGAAACAATCAATGGAAAATGAAGCAGAGGGAGTCGGCTTGCAGAGGGATTGGTTTGGGGATTGATACAGTGCTATGGGGAGAGAGCGGGGCAGTGGGATTAGTTTGGTGATTGATACATGACGATGGGGAGAGAGTGGGGCAGTGGGATTAGTTTGGTGATTGATACAAGGCTGTGGGGAGAGAGCTGGGCAGTGGGATTAGTTTGGGATTGATACATGACGATGGGGAGAGAGTGGGGCAGTGGGATTAGTTTGGGATTGAGACAGGGCTATGGGGAAGAGAGCGGGGCAGTGGGATTAGTTTGGTGATTGATACAAGGCTATGGGGAGAGAGCTGGGCAGTGGGATTAGTTTGGTGATTGATACAAGGCTATGGGGAGAGAGCTGGGCAGTGGGATTAGTTTGGGATTGATACATGACGATGGGGAGAGAGTGGGGCAGTGGGATTAGTTTGGTGATTGATACAAGGCTATGGGGAGAGAGCTGGGCAGTGGGATTAGTTTGGGATTGATACATGACGATGGGGAGAGAGTGGGGCAGTGGGATTAGTTTGGGATTGAGACAGAGCTATGGGGAAGAGAGCGGGGCAGTGGGATTAGTTTGGGATTGATACAGGGCTATGGGGAGAGAGTGGGGCAGTGGGATGAGTTTGGGATTGATACAGGACTATGGGGAGAGATTGGGGCAGTGGGATTAGTTTGGGATTGTTACAGGGCTATGGGGAGAGAGTGGGGCAGTGGGATTAGTTTGGGGTAGATACAGGGCTATGGGGAGAAAGAGGGGCAGTGGGATTAGTTTGGGGATTGATACAGGGCTCTGGGGAGAGAGTGGGGCAGTGGGATTAGTTTGGGGATTGATACAGGGCTATTGGGAGAGAGTGGGGTAGTGGGATTAGTTTGTAATTGACAGAGGGCTCTGGGGAGAGAGTGAGGCAGTGGGATTAGTTTGGGGATTGATACAGGGCTATGGGGAGAGAGTGAGGCAGTGGGATGAGTTTGGGATTGATACAGGGCTATGGGGAGAGAGTGAGGCAGTGGGATTAGTTTGGGGATTGATACAGGGTAATGGGGAGAGAGTGAGGCAGTGGGATTAGTTTGGGGATTGATACAGGGCTATGGGGAGAGAGCGGGGCAGTGGGATTAGTTTGGGATTGATACATGGAGGTGGGGAGAGAATTGGGCAGTGGGATTAGTTTGGGAATTGATACAGGGCTATGGGGAGAGAGTGAGGCAGTGGGATTAGTTTGGGGATTGATACAGGGCTATGGGGAGTGAGCGGGGCAGTGGGATTAGTTTGGGGATTGATGCAGGTCTATGGGGCGAGAGCAGGGCAGTGGGATTAGTTTGCGATTGATACAAGGCTATGGGGAGAGAGCAGGGCAGTGGGATTAGTTTGGGATTGGTACAGGGCTATGGGGAGAGAGCGGGGCAGTGGGAATAGTTTGGGATTGATACAGGTCTATGGGGAGAGAGGGGGCAGTGGGATTAGTTTGGGATTGATACAAATCTATGGGAGAGAGTGGCGCAGTGGGATTAGTTTGGGATTGATACAGGTCTATGGGGAGAAAGCGGGGCAGTGGGATTAGTTTGGGGATTGATACAGGACTATGGGGAGAGAGTGGGGCAGTGGGATTAGTTTGGGGATTGATACGGGGCTATGGGGAGAGAGTGGGGCAGTGGTATTAGTTTGGGATTGATACAGGGCTATTGGGAGAGAGTAGTGCAGTGGGTTTAGTTTGGGATTGACACAGGGCTATGGGGAGAGAGCGGGGCAGTGGGATTAGTTTGGGATTGATACAGAGCAATGGGGAGAGAGTGGGGCAGTGGGATTAGTTTGGGATTGATACAGGACTATGGGGAGAGATTGGGGCAGTGGGATTACTTTGGGATTGTTACAGGGCTATGGGGAGAGAGTGGGGCAGTGGGATTAGTTTGGGGTAGATACAGGGCTATGGGGAGAAAGAGGGGCAGTGGGATTAGTTTGGGGATTGATACAGGGCTCTGGGGAGAGAGTGGGGCAGTGGGATTAGTTTGGGGATTTATACAGGGCTATTGGGAGAGAGTGGGGTAGTGGGATTAGTTTGTAATTGACAGAGGGCTCTGGGGAGAGAGTGAGGCAGTGGGATTAGTTTGGGGATTGATACAGGGCTATGGGGAGAGAGTGAGGCAGTGGGATTAGTTTGGGATTGATACAGGGCTATGGGGAGAGAGTGAGGCAGTGGGATTAGTTTGGGGATTGATACAGGGCTATGGGGAGAGAGTGAGGCAGTGGGATTAGTTTGGGGATTGATACAGGGCTATGGGGAGAGAGCGGGGCAGTGGGATTAGTTTGGGATTGATACATGGAGGTGGGGAGAGAATTGGGCAGTGGGATTAGTTTTGGAATTGATACAGGGCTATGGGGAGAGAGTGAGGCAGTGGGATTAGTTTGGGGATTGATACAGGGCTATGGGGAGAGAGCGGGGCAGTGGGATTAGTTTGGGGATTGATACAGGTCTATGGGGCGAGAGCAGGGCAGTGGGATTAGTTTGCGATTGATACAAGGCTATGGGGAGAGAGCAGGGCAGTGGGATTAGTTTGGGATTGGTACAGGGCTATGGGGAGAGAGCGGGGCAGTGGGAATAGTTTGGGATTGATACAGGTCTATGGGGAGAGAGGGGGCAGTGGGATTAGTTTGGGATTGATACAAGTCTATGGGAGAGAGTGGCGCAGTGGGATTAGTTTGGGATTGATACAGGTCTATGGGGAGAGAGCGGGGCAGTGGGATTAGTTTGGGGATTGATACAGGACTATGGGGAGAGAGTGGGGCAGTGGGATTAGTTTGGGGATTGATACGGGGCTATGGGGAGAGAGTGGGGCAGTGGTATTAATTTGGGATTGATACAGGGCTATTGGGAGAGAGTAGTGCAGTGGGTTTAGTTTGGGATTGACACAGGGCTATGGGGAGAGAGCGGGGCAGTGGGATTAGTTTGGGATTGATACAGAGCAATGGGGAGAGAGTGGGGCAGTGGGATTAGTTTGGGATTGATACAGGACTATGGGGAGAGATTGGGGCAGTGGGATTACTTTGGGATTGTTACAGGGCTATGGGGAGAGAGTGGGGCAGTGGGATTAGTTTGGGGTAGATACAGGGCTATGGGGAGAAAGAGGGGCAGTGGGATTAGTTTGGGGATTGATACAGGGCTCTGGGGAGAGAGTGGGGCAGTGGGATTAGTTTGGGGATTGATACAGGGCTATTGGGAGAGAGTGGGGTAGTGGGATTAGTTTGTAATTGACAGAGGGCTCTGGGGAGAGAGTGAGGCAGTGGGATTAGTTTGGGGATTGATACAGGGCTATGGGGAGAGAGTGAGGCAGTGGGATTAGTTTGGGATTGATACAGGGCTATGGGGAGAGAGTGAGGCAGTGGGATTAGTTTGGGGATTGATACAGGGTAATGGGGAGAGAGTGAGGCAGTGGGATTAGTTTGGGGATTGATACAGGGCTATGGGGAGAGAGCGGGGCAGTGGGATTAGTTTGGGATTGATACATGGAGGTGGGGAGAGAATTGGGCAGTGGGATTAGTTTGGGAATTGATACAGGGCTATGGGGAGAGAGTGAGGCAGTGGGATTAGTTTGGGGATTGATACAGGGCTATGGGGAGAGAGCGGGGCAGTGGGATTAGTTTGGGGATTGATACAGGTCTATGGGGCGAGAGCAGGGCAGTGGGATTAGTTTGCGATTGATACAAGGCTATGGGGAGAGAGCAGGGCAGTGGGATTAGTTTGGGATTGGTACAGGGCTATGGGGAGAGAGTGGGGCAGTGGGAATAGTTTGGGATTGATACAGGTCTATGGGGAGAGAGGGGGCAGTGGGATTAGTTTGGGATTGATACAAGTCTATGGGGAGAGAGTGGCGCAGTGGGATTAGTTTGGGATTGACGCAGGTCTATGGGGAGAGAGCGGGGCAGTGGGATTAGTTTGGGGATTGATACAGGACTATGGGGAGAGAGTGGGGCAGTGGGATTAGTTTGGGGATTGATACGGGGCTATGGGGAGAGAGTGGGGCAGTGGTATTAATTTGGGATTGATACAGGGCTATTGGGAGAGAGTAGTGCAGTGGGTTTAGTTTGGGATTGACACAGGGCTATGGGGAGAGAGCGGGGCAGTGGGATTAGTTTGGGATTGATACAGGGCAATGGGGAGAGAGTGGGGCAGTGGGATTAGTTTGGGATTGATACAGGGCTATTGGGAGAGAGTGGGGCAGTGGGATTACTTTGGGATTGTTACAGGGCTATGGGGAGAGAGTGGGGCGGTGGGATTAGTTTGGGATTGATACAGGTCTATGGGGAGAAAGCGGGGCAGTGGGATTAGTTTGGGGATTGATACAGGACTATGGGGAGAGAGTGGGGCAGTGGGATTAGTTTGGGGATTGATACGGGGCTATGGGGAGAGAGTGGGGCAGTGGTATTAGTTTGGGATTGATACAGGGCTATTGGGAGAGAGTAGTGCAGTGGGTTTAGTTTGGGATTGACACAGGGCTATGGGGAGAGAGCGGGGCAGTGGGATTAGTTTGGGATTGATACAGAGCAATGGGGAGAGAGTGGGGCAGTGGGATTAGTTTGGGATTGATACAGGACTATGGGGAGAGATTGGGGCAGTGGGATTACTTTGGGATTGTTACAGGGCTATGGGGAGAGAGTGGGGCAGTGGGATTAGTTTGGGGTAGATACAGGGCTATGGGGAGAAAGAGGGGCAGTGGGATTAGTTTGGGGATTGATACAGGGCTCTGGGGAGAGAGTGGGGCAGTGGGATTAGTTTGGGGATTTATACAGGGCTATTGGGAGAGAGTGGGGTAGTGGGATTAGTTTGTAATTGACAGAGGGCTCTGGGGAGAGAGTGAGGCAGTGGGATTAGTTTGGGGATTGATACAGGGCTATGGGGAGAGAGTGAGGCAGTGGGATTAGTTTGGGATTGATACAGGGCTATGGGGAGAGAGTGAGGCAGTGGGATTAGTTTGGGGATTGATACAGGGCTATGGGGAGAGAGTGAGGCAGTGGGATTAGTTTGGGGATTGATACAGGGCTATGGGGAGAGAGCGGGGCAGTGGGATTAGTTTGGGATTGATACATGGAGGTGGGGAGAGAATTGGGCAGTGGGATTAGTTTTGGAATTGATACAGGGCTATGGGGAGAGAGTGAGGCAGTGGGATTAGTTTGGGGATTGATACAGGGCTATGGGGAGAGAGCGGGGCAGTGGGATTAGTTTGGGGATTGATACAGGTCTATGGGGCGAGAGCAGGGCAGTGGGATTAGTTTGCGATTGATACAAGGCTATGGGGAGAGAGCAGGGCAGTGGGATTAGTTTGGGATTGGTACAGGGCTATGGGGAGAGAGCGGGGCAGTGGGAATAGTTTGGGATTGATACAGGTCTATGGGGAGAGAGGGGGCAGTGGGATTAGTTTGGGATTGATACAAGTCTATGGGAGAGAGTGGCGCAGTGGGATTAGTTTGGGATTGATACAGGTCTATGGGGAGAGAGCGGGGCAGTGGGATTAGTTTGGGGATTGATACAGGACTATGGGGAGAGAGTGGGGCAGTGGGATTACTTTGGGATTGTTACAGGGCTATGGGGAGAGAGTGGGGCAGTGGGATTAGTTTGGGGTAGATACAGGGCTATGGGGAGAGAGCGGGGCAGTGGGATTAGTTTGGGGATTGATACAGGGCTCTGGGGAGAGAGTGGGGCAGTGGGATTAGTTTGGGGATTTATACAGGGCTATTGGGAGAGAGTGGGGTAGTGGGATTAGTTTGTAATTGACAGAGGGCTCTGGGGAGAGAGTGAGGCAGTGGGATTAGTTTGGGGATTGATACAGGGCTATGGGGAGAGAGTGAGGCAGTGGGATTAGTTTGGGATTGATACAGGGCTATGGGGAGAGAGTGAGGCAGTGGGATTAGTTTGGGGATTGATACAGGGCTATGGGGAGAGAGTGAGGCAGTGGGATTAGTTTGGGGATTGATACAGGGCTATGGGGAGAGAGCGGGGCAGTGGGATTAGTTTGGGATTGATACATGGAGGTGGGGAGAGAATTGGGCAGTGGGATTAGTTTTGGAATTGATACAGGGCTATGGGGAGAGAGTGAGGCAGTGGGATTAGTTTGGGGATTGATACAGGGCTATGGGGAGAGAGCGGGGCAGTGGGATTAGTTTGGGGATTGATACAGGTCTATGGGGCGAGAGCAGGGCAGTGGGATTAGTTTGCGATTGATACAAGGCTATGGGGAGAGAGCAGGGCAGTGGGATTAGTTTGGGATTGGTACAGGGCTATGGGGAGAGAGCGGGGCAGTGGGAATAGTTTGGGATTGATACAGGTCTATGGGGAGAGAGGGGGCAGTGGGATTAGTTTGGGATTGATACAAGTCTATGGGAGAGAGTGGCGCAGTGGGATTAGTTTGGGATTGATACAGGTCTATGGGGAGAGAGCGGGGCAGTGGGATTAGTTTGGGGATTGATACAGGACTATGGGGAGAGAGTGGGGCAGTGGGATTAGTTTGGGGATTGATACGGGGCTATGGGGAGAGAGTGGGGCAGTGGTATTAATTTGGGATTGATACAGGGCTATTGGGAGAGAGTAGTGCAGTGGGTTTAGTTTGGGATTGACACAGGGCTATGGGGAGAGAGCGGGGCAGTGGGATTAGTTTGGGATTGATACAGAGCAATGGGGAGAGAGTGGGGCAGTGGGATTAGTTTGGGATTGATACAGGACTATGGGGAGAGATTGGGGCAGTGGGATTACTTTGGGATTGTTACAGGGCTATGGGGAGAGAGTGGGGCAGTGGGATTAGTTTGGGGTAGATACAGGGCTATGGGGAGAAAGAGGGGCAGTGGGATTAGTTTGGGGATTGATACAGGGCTCTGGGGAGAGAGTGGGGCAGTGGGATTAGTTTGGGGATTGATACAGGGCTATTGGGAGAGAGTGGGGTAGTGGGATTAGTTTGTAATTGACAGAGGGCTCTGGGGAGAGAGTGAGGCAGTGGGATTAGTTTGGGGATTGATACAGGGCTATGGGGAGAGAGTGAGGCAGTGGGATTAGTTTGGGATTGATACAGGGCTATGGGGAGAGAGTGAGGCAGTGGGATTAGTTTGGGGATTGATACAGGGTAATGGGGAGAGAGTGAGGCAGTGGGATTAGTTTGGGGATTGATACAGGGCTATGGGGAGAGAGCGGGGCAGTGGGATTAGTTTGGGATTGATACATGGAGGTGGGGAGAGAATTGGGCAGTGGGATTAGTTTGGGAATTGATACAGGGCTATGGGGAGAGAGTGAGGCAGTGGGATTAGTTTGGGGATTGATACAGGGCTATGGGGAGAGAGCGGGGCAGTGGGATTAGTTTGGGGATTGATACAGGTCTATGGGGCGAGAGCAGGGCAGTGGGATTAGTTTGCGATTGATACAAGGCTATGGGGAGAGAGCAGGGCAGTGGGATTAGTTTGGGATTGGTACAGGGCTATGGGGAGAGAGTGGGGCAGTGGGAATAGTTTGGGATTGATACAGGTCTATGGGGAGAGAGGGGGCAGTGGGATTAGTTTGGGATTGATACAAGTCTATGGGAGAGAGTGGCGCAGTGGGATTAGTTTGGGATTGACGCAGGTCTATGGGGAGAGAGCGGGGCAGTGGGATTAGTTTGGGGATTGATACAGGACTATGGGGAGAGAGTGGGGCAGTGGGATTAGTTTGGGGATTGATACGGGGCTATGGGGAGAGAGTGGGGCAGTGGTATTAATTTGGGATTGATACAGGGCTATTGGGAGAGAGTAGTGCAGTGGGTTTAGTTTGGGATTGACACAGGGCTATGGGGAGAGAGCGGGGCAGTGGGATTAGTTTGGGATTGATACAGGGCAATGGGGAGAGAGTGGGGCAGTGGGATTAGTTTGGGATTGATACAGGGCTATTGGGAGAGAGTGGGGCAGTGGGATTACTTTGGGATTGTTACAGGGCTATGGGGAGAGAGTGGGGCGGTGGGATTAGTTTGGGATTGATACAGGGCTATGGGGAGAGAGCGGGGCAGTGGGATTAGTTTGGGATTGATACAGGGTAATGGGGAGAGAGTGGGCAGTGTTAGTTTCGGATTGATACAGGGCTATTGGGAGAGATTGGGGCAGTGGGATTAGTTTGGGATTGATACAGGGCTATTGGGAGAGAGTGGGGCAGTGGGATTAGCTTGGGATTGATACAGGGCTATGGGGAGAGAGCAGGGCAGTGGGATTAGTTTGGGATTGGTACCGGGCTATGGGGAGAGAGCGGGGCAGTGGGAATAGTTTGGGAATTGAGACAGGGCAATGCGGAGAGAGTGGGGCAG
Organism: Pristiophorus japonicus; assembly: GCF_044704955.1. Taxonomy (NCBI): domain Eukaryota; kingdom Metazoa; phylum Chordata; class Chondrichthyes; family Pristiophoridae; genus Pristiophorus; species Pristiophorus japonicus. The sequence goes on from NC_091982.1 coordinate 128,562,215, forward strand.
TGGGATTAGTCTGGGATTGATATAGGCCTATGGGGAGAGAGCGGGGCAGTGGGATTAGTTTGGGATTGATACAGGGCTATTGGGTGAGTGCAGGGCAGTGGGATTAGTTTGGGATTGATACAGGGCTATGGGGAGAGAGCGGGGCAGTGGAGTAGTTTGGGATTGATACAGGGCTATGGGGAGAGAGTGGGGCAGTGGGATTAGTTTGGTGATTGATACAAGGCTATGGGGAGAGAGCTGGGCAGTGGGATTAGTTTGGGATTGATACATGACGATGGGGAGAGAGTGGGGCAGTGGGATTAGTTTGGGATTGAGACAGGGCTATGGGGAAGAGAGCGGGGCAGTGGGATTAGTTTGGGATTGATACAGGGCTATGGGGAGAGAGTGGGGCAGTGGGATGAGTTTGGGATTGATACAGGACTATGGGGAGAGATTGGGGCAGTGGGATTACTTTGGGATTGTTACAGGGCTATGGGGAGAGAGTGGGGAAGTGGGATTAGTTTGGGGTAGATACAGGGCTATGGGGAGAAAGAGGGGCAGTGGGATTAGTTTGGGGATTGATACAGGGCTCTGGGGAGAGAGTGGGGCAGTGGGATTAGTTTGGGGATTGATACAGGGCTATTGGGAGAGAGTGGGGTAGTGGGATTAGTTTGTAATTGATAGAGGGCTCTAGGGAGAGAGCGGGGCAGTGGGATTAGTTTTGGGATTGATACAGGACTATGGGGAGAGAGCGGGGCAGTGGGAATAGTTTGGGATTGATACAGGGCTATGGGGAGAGAGCGGGGCAGTGGGATTAGTTTTGGGATTCATACAGGGCTATGGGGAGAGAGCGGGGCAGTGGGATTAGTTTGGGATTGATACATGGAGGTGGGGAGAGAATTGGGCAGTGGGATTAGTTTTGGAATTGATACAGGGCTATGGGGAGAGAGTGAGGCAGTGGGATTAGTTTGGGGATTGATACAGGGCTATGGGGAGTGAGCGGGGCAGTGGGATTAGTTTAGGATTGATACATGGCTATGGGGAAAGAGCGAGGCAGTGGGATTAGTTTGGGGATTGATACAGGGCTATGGGGAGAGAGCGGGGCAGTGGGATTAGTTTGGGGATTGATACAGGTCTATGGGGCGAGAGCAGGGCAGTGGGATTAGTTTGCGATTGATACAAGGCTATGGGGAGAGAGCAGGGCAGTGGGATTAGTTTGGGATTGGTACAGGGCTATGGGGAGAGAGCGGGGCAGTGGGAATAGTTTGGGATTGATACAGGTCTATGGGGAGAGAGGGGGCAGTGGGATTAGTTTGGGATTGATACAAGTCTATGGGAGAGAGTGGCGCAGTGGGATTAGTTTGGGATTGATACAGGTCTATGGGGAGAAAGCGGGGCAGTGGGATTAGTTTGGGGATTGATACAGGACTATGGGGAGAGAGTGGGGCAGTGGGATTAGTTTGGGGATTGATACGGGGCTATGGGGAGACAGTGGGGCAGTGGTATTAGTTTGGGATTGATACAGGGCTATTGGGAGAGAGTAGTGCAGTGGGTTTAGTTTGGGATTGACACAGGGCTATGGGGAGAGAGCGGGGCAGTGGGATTAGTTTGGGATTGATACAGGGCAATGGGGAGAGAGTGGGGCAGTGGGATTAGTTTGGGATTGATACAGGGCTATTGGGAGAGAGTGGGGCAGTGGGATTACTTTGGGATTGTTACAGGGCTATGGGGAGAGAGTGGGGCGGTGGGATTAGTTTGGGATTGATACAGGGCTATGGGGAGAGAGCGGGGCAGTGGGATTAGTTTGGGATTGATACAGGGTAATGGGGAGAGAGTGGGGCAGTGTTAGTTTCGGATTGATACAGGGCTATTGGGAGAGATTGGGGCAGTGGGATTAGTTTGGGATTGATACAGGGCTATTGGGAGAGAGTGGGGCAGTGGGATTAGCTTGGGATTGATACAGGGCTATGGGGAGAGAGCAGGGCAGTGGGATTAGTTTGGGATTGGTACAGGGCTATGGGGAGAGAGCGGGGCAGTGGGAATAGTTTGGGGATTGAGACAGGGCAATGCGGAGAGAGTGGGGCAGTGGGATTAGTCTGGGATTGATATAGGACTATGGGGAGAGAGCGGGGCAGTGGGATTAATTTGGGATTGATACAGGGCTATTGGGTGAGTGCAGGGCAGTGGGATTAGTTTGGGATTGATACAGGGCTATGGGGAGAGAGCGGGGCAGTGGATTAGTTTGGGATTGATACAGGGCTATGGGGAGAGAGTGGGGCAGTGGGATTAGTTTGGTGATTGATACAAGGCTATGGGGAGAGAGCTGGGCAGTGGGATTAGTTTGGGATTGATACATGACGATGGGGAGAGAGTGGGGCAGTGGGATTAGTTTGGGATTGAGACAGGGCTATGGGGAAGAGAGCGGGGCAGTGGGATTAGTTTGGGATTGATACAGGGCTATGGGGAGAGAGTGGGGCAGTGGGATGAATTTGGGATTGATACAGGACTATGGGGAGAGATTGGGGCAGTGGGATTACTTTGGGATTGTTACAGGGCTATGGGGAGAGAGTGGGGCAGTGGGATTAGTTTGGGGTCGATACAGGGCTATGGGGAGAAAGAGGGGCAGTGGGATTAGTTTGGGGATTGATACAGGGCTCTGGGGAGAGAGTGGGGCAGTGGGATTCGTTTGGGGATTGATACAGGGCTATTGGGAGAGAGTGGGGTAGTGGGATTAGTTTGTAATTGATAGAGGGCTCTGGGGAGAGAGCGGGGCAGTGGGATTAGTTTGGGATTGATACAGGGCTATGGGGAGAGAGTGGGGCAGTGGGATTAGTTTGGGATTGATACAGGGCTATGGGGAGAGTGCAGGGCAGTGGGATTAGTTTGGGATTGATACAGGGCTATGGGGAGAGAGTGGGGCAGTAGGATTAGTTTGGGATTGATACAGGGCTATGGGGAGAGTGCAGGGCATTGGGATTAGTTTGGGATTGATACAGGACTGTGGGGAGAGAAAGGGGCACTGGAATTAGTTTACGATTGATACAGGGCTATGGGGAAAGAGAGAGGGAGTGGGTGTGTTTTGGGATAGATTTGCCAAAGGAGGGAGCACAGAAACGATGGCTCGAGAGGCGGTAAACCTCTGTGGGTCTAACCCTGGTACGACAGGAAAGTGAGAAGCTGCGGTGATGTGTGGAGAATAATGTCCTCCACTTCTCCGACCATTCCTCGTTATCTCTGGTTATGGCCTTCAGTAACAAGGCCCAGTGACACGGTAATGAGTGTCCCCACCACGGGTACCTTGCTGCGTGTCGGTGCGAGCGTTCTGATCAAACTCCGCGCTTGGCTATAGCTGTGTTTGCAGGAGTGAGTGTCTGAGGACGTTGCCATGGAGACCCCATGTGACCGAGACGGCTGTGTGAGAAAGGAGCAGGGATGTGATGTGTTGCCATGGCAGCAAGCCAGTGATTGCGAGGGGAGTGGGGGGGTGGGAGGCCCGAGGCCTTAACAACCAGCAAAACATATCTCCAAATTTTTCCCCATCTTGAGACGCGATGTCGTGCTCTGATCCTGTTTCCAAGCAGCCACCGCATTCAAGGAAATTAAAGCCACATCTTATTTCTCCTCCACTGTAGCTGACACTATCCCTTAAACATTGCAGACACCACCACCCCAGTGCCGCAGATAACCCGACCCTGTCCTGTGTCCCGTGTCCTGTGTCCCAGTCCCGTGTCCCATGTCCTGTGTCCTGTGTTCCGGTCCCGTGTCCTGTGTCCTTGCCCCATGTCCCAGCCCCGTGTCCCGTGTCCCGTGGGCAGGAACGCTGTAAGGTTCCTCTGGCGGACTATTGGCGGTCCCCTGCAGGACCAGGCAGGGAATATGAGATGCCTGTGAGTGGCACCGGAGCCTCAGCTGTACACAGCCTTGGTCACGCCCCGTCCCCACGGAGCATTGCGCTCAGACCTGGGCCCCGCAGCTGAGGGAGGCTAGATGGTCGTGGAAGGGACCTGCACGGATTGATAAAAGTGTTGACATAACATAAGAACATAAGAACATAAGAATTAGGAACAGGAGTAGGCCATCGAGCACCTCGAGCCTGCTCCGCCATTCAACAAGATCATGGCTGATCTGGCCGTGGACTCAGCTCCACTTACCCGCCCGCTCCCCGTAACACTTAATTCCCTTATTGGTTAAAAATCTATCTATCTGTGACTTGAATACATTCAATGAGCTAGCCTCAACTGCTTCCTTGGGCAGAGAATTCCACAGATTCACAACCCTCTGGGAGAAGAAATACCTTCTCAACTCGGTTTTAAATTGGCTCCCCCGTATTTTGAGGCTGTGCCCCCTAGTTCTAGTCTCCCCGACCAGTGGAAACAACCTCTCTGCCTCTATCTTGTCTATCCCTTTCATTATTTTAAATGTTTCTATAAGATTCCCCCTCATCTTTCTGAACTCCAACGAGTAAAGACCCAGTCTACTCAATCTATCATCATAAGGTAACCCCCTCATCTCCGGAATCAGCCGAGTGAATCGTCTCTGTACCCCCTCCAAAGCTAGTATATCCTTCCTTAAGTAAGGTGACCAAAACTGCATGCAGTACTCCAGGTGCGGCCTTATCAATACCCTATACAGTTGCAGCAGGACCTCCCTGCTTTTGTACTGCATCCCTCTCGCAATGAAGGCCAACATTCCATTCGCTTTCCTGATTATCTGCTGCACCTGCAAACTAACTTTTTGGGTTTCATGCACAAGGACCCCCAGGTCCCTCTGCACCGCAGCATGTTGTAATTTCTCCCCATTCAAATAATATTCCCTTTTACTGTTTTTTTTTCCAAGGTGGATGACTTCACATTTTCCGACATTGTATTCCATCTGCCAAACCATAGCCCATTCGCTTAACCTATCTAAATCTCTTTGCAGTCTCTCTGTGTCCTCTACACAACCCGCTTTCCCACTAATCTTTGTGTCATCTGCAAATTTTGTTACACTACCCTCTGTTCCCTCTTCCAGGTCATCTATGTATATTGTAAACAGTTGTGGTCCCAGCACCGATCCCTGTGGCACATCTCTAACCACCGATTTCCAACCCGAAAAGGACCCATTTATTCCGACTCTCTGCTTTCTGTTCGCCAGCCAATTCTCTATCCATGCTAATACATTTCCTCTGACTCCGTGTACCTTTATCTTCTGCAGTAACCTTTTGTGTGGCACCTTATCGAATGCCTTTTGGAAATCTAAATACACCACATCCATCGGTACACCTCTATCCACCATGCTCGTTATATCCTCAAAGAATTCCAGTAAATTACTTAAACATGATTTCCCCTTCATGAATCCATGTTGCGTCTGCTTGATTGCACTATTCCTATCTAGATGTCCCGCTATTTCTTCCTTAATGATATCTTCAAGCATTTTCCCCACTACAGATGTTAAACTAACCGGCCTATTGTTACCTGCCTTTTGTCTGCCCCCTTTTTTAAACAGAGGCGTTACATTAGCTGCTTTCCAATCCGCTGGTACCTCCCTAGAGTCCAGAGAATTTTGGTAGATTATAACGAATGCATCTGCTATAACTTCTGCCATCTCTTTTAATACCCTGGGTTGCATTTCATCAGGACCAGGGGACTTGTCTATCTTGAGTCCCATTAGCCTGTCCAGCACTACCTGCCGAGTGATAGTGATTATCTCAAGGACCTCCCTTCCCACATTCCCATGACCAGCAATTTTTGGCATGGTTTTTGTGTCTTCCACTGTGAAGACCGAAGCAAAATAATTGTTTACGGTCTCAGCCATTTCACAGTTCCCATTATTAAATCCCCCTTCTCATCTTCTAAGGGACCAACATTTACTTTAGTCACTCTTTTCCGTTTTATATATCAGTAAGCTTTTACTATTTGTTTTTATGTTTTGCACAAGTTTACCTTCGTAATCTATCTTTCCTTTCTTTATTGCTTTCTTAGTCATTCTTTGCTGTCGTTTACCATTTTCCCAATCCTCTAGTTCCCCACTAACCTTGGCCACCTTATACGCATTGGTCTTTAAATTGATACTTTCCTTTATTTCCTTGGATATCCACGGCTGGTTATCCCTTCTCTTGCCGCCCTTCTTTTTCACTGGAATATATTTTTGTTGCGCACTATGAAAGAGCTCCTTAAAAGTCCTCCACTGTTCCTCAATTGTGCCACCGTTTAGTCCTTGTTTCCAGTCTACTTTCGCCAACTCTGTCCTCATCCCACTGTAGTCCCCTTTGTTTAAGCATAGTACGCTCGTTTCTGACACAACTTCCTCATCCTCAATCTGTATTACAAATTCAACCATATTGTGATCACTCATTCCGAGAGGATCTTTTACTCGGAGATTGTTTATTATTCCTGTCTCATTACACAGGACAGGATCTAAGATAGCTTGCTCCCTTGTAGGTTCTGTAACATACTGTTCTAAGAAACAATCCCGCATGCATTCTATGAATTCCTCCTCAAGGCTATCCCGTGCGATTTGATTTGACCAATCGATATGTCGGTTAAAATCCCCCATGATTACTGCCGTTCCTTTTTCACATGCCTCCATTATTCCATTGATTATTATCCGCCCCACTGTGAAGTTATTATCTGGGGGCCTATAAACTACGCCCACCAGTGACTTTTTCCCCTTACTATCTCTAATCACCACCCACAATGATTCAACATTTTGTTCATTAGAGCCAATATCGTCTCTCATAACTGCCCTGATATCATCCTGTATTAACAGAGCTACCCCACCTCCTTTCCCTTCTTGTCTGTCTTTCCGAATTGTCAGATACCCCTGTATGTTTAATTCCCAGTCTTGGCCACCCTGCAACCACGTTTCTGAAATGGCCACCAAATCATACCCAGTTGTAACGATTTGTGCCGTCAACTCATTTACTTTATTTCGAATGCTGCGTGCATTTAGGTAGAGTGTTTTAATACTAGTTTTTAAACCATGATTTTTAGTTTTGACCACTCCTGCAGCCCCTTTATAATCATACATATTGTCCCTTCCTATCACCTTGTGGTTTACCCTTACCCCAGTGCTACTCTGCTCTGTTGTCTCCTGCCTTTTGCATTCTTTCTTGGGGTCCTGTTCATCTGAGCTCTCACCCATTCTAACTAGCTCAGAGCCCTTTCCTGAGGTCCGAATACTCCTTGCATTGAGGCATCGAGCTTTCAGGCTTGCCTTTTTATTCCACTTTGACCCATTAGAATTTTGCTGTACAGTGGCCCTTTTTGTTTTTGCCTTGGGTTTCTCTGCCCTCCACTTTTACTCATCTCCTTTCTGTCTTTTGCTTCTGTCTCCATTTTGTTTCCCTCTGTCTCCCTGCATTGGTTCCCATCCCCCTGCCATATTAGTTTAACTCCTCCCCAACAACACTAGCAAACACTCCCCTTAGGACATTGGTTCCGGTCCTGCCCAGGTGCAGACCGTCCGGTTTGTACTGGTCCCACCTCCCCCAGAACCGGTTCCAATGCCCCAGGAATTTGAATCCCTTCCTGCTGCACCACTGCTCAAGCAACGTATTCATCTGAGCTATCCTGCGATTCCTACTCTGACTAGCATGTGGCACTGGTAGCAATCCCGAGACTACTACTTTTGAGGTCCTACTTTTTAATTTAGCTCCTAGCTCCTTAAATTCGTCTCGTAGGACCTCATCCCTTTTTTTACCTGTATCGTTGGTACCAATGTGCACCACGACAACTGGCTGTTCACCCTCCCTTTTCAGAATGTCCTGCACCCGCTCTGAGACATCCTTGACCCTTGCACCAGGGAGGCAACATACCATCGTGGAGTCTCGGTTGCGGCCGCAGAAACATCTATCTATTCCCCTTACAATTGAATCCCCTATCACTATCGCTCTCCCACTATTTTTGCTGCCCTCCTGTACAACAGAGCCAGACATGGTGCCATGAATTTGGCTGCTGCTGCCCTCCCCTGGTGAGTCATCCCACTCAACAGTACCCAAAGCGGTGTATCTGTTTTGCAGGGGGATGACCGCAGGGGACCCCTGCACTACCTTTCTTACACTGCTCTTCCTGCTGGTCTTCCATTCCCTATCTGACTGTGGCCCTTTCACCTGCGGTAAGACCAACTCGCTACACGTGCTACTCACGTCATTCTCAGCATCGTGGATGCTCCAGATTGAATCCACCCTCAGCTGTAATTAGAGGGACGGGTTACATAAACTGGCGGAGAAGTCCAGAGCAAGGGGCCCAATTTTAAAATCAGTGTCAGGCCATTCAGCATCAAAACCAAGAAGCACTTTCCTCCGCGGGGGGCAGTGGGTATCGGGAAATCGCTTCCCCAAAGGGCTCTGGATGTTGGGGGACAATTGGAGCTTTCAAGACTGGAGTTGATAGATATTTTTTACATAGAGGTATCAAGGGGTACGGAGCAAAGGCGGGTAAATGGAGACAAAGGACAGATCAGCCACGATCCAATTGGATGGTGGAAGAGGTTTGAGGGACTGAATGGCCTCCTCCTGTTCCTGTGTAACAGACTCGAGGGGCTGAATGGGCCTCCTCCTATTCCTGTGTAACAGACTCGAGGGGCTGAATGGGCCTCCTCCTGTTCCTGTGTAACAGACTCGAGGGGCTGAATGGGCCTCCTGTTCCTGTGTAACAGGCTCGAAGGGCTGAATGGCTTCCTCCTGTTCCTGTGTAACAGACTCGAGGGGCTGAATGGGTCTCCTCCTGTTCCTGTGTAACAGGCTCGAGGGGCTGAATGGGCCTCCTGTTCCTGTGTAACAGGATCGAGGGACTGAATGGTCTCCTCCTGTTCCTGTGTAACAGGCTCGAGGGGCTGAATGGCCTCCTCCTGTTCCTGTCTAACAGGCTTGAGGGGCTGAATGGCCTCCACCTGTTCCTGTGTAACAGGCTCGAGGGGCTGAATCTGCTCCTGTTTGAGGGGGATGAATTTGGACTTCATTACAGCCATGGAGGGGATTTTAACTCCAAAAACTGGGCGTCTTTGGGTCGGGTGGGAGGCGAAATTGTTAGAAATGGGAATCCCGACCCCGACCCACCTCCTACGCTCCCCACGTCCAGCTTTAACGGAGGTGAGTTGGGAGTGGCGGTCACTTTAAATTGTACAATGAGGCTGCGTGCCCCATTTGGGAGCAGCATTTTAAATGTCACTGTGGACAGCCGGGTTGGCCAGGCCTCGGGGACCATAACAGCCCATGGAGGGCAAGGGCTGCTATAATGTCTGTGAGCTTGTAATGTTTGTAGCTCCACACTGTGGATGTGGACGTATTGTGCACTGCAACTACAGAGTTAATAATAAACAGAACAGGGGGTTCCGGAGATTTCCAAGATCTGCCGACCGTGTTAGAAAGCTGTGTGTGTGCTTGTGCTCTGTGAATATATCACAGCTGTTGGATCCTGGAGGAAAATGACTTACTTGCTGGGTCCAGCGTACCTGCCTCGACAAACCCCCAGGATTGGACAGCCACCCACCGATCCGATCTACCCATCACCTCCCCCATGGGGCCTCCGACCTCCACCGCACCCCCCGCCGAGTCCTCCGATCTCACTCATCAGCTGTGGCTCAGTGGGCAGCACACTCTCTCGCCTCGGAGTCAGAAGGTTGTGGGTTCAAGTCCCACTCCAGGGACTTGAGCACGTAATCCAGGCTGACACTCCCAGTGCAGTGCTGAGGGAGTGCCACACTGTCGGAGTTGCTGTCTTTCGGAAGAGGCGTTAAACCGAGTTAATCACAGTTACGTCTGCCCTCTCAGGTGGATGTAAAAGATCCCATGGCACTATATAGAAGAGCAGGGGAGTTATCACCGGTGTCCTGGCCAATATTTATCCCTCAATCAACATAACAACAACAGATTATCTGGTCATTATCACATTGCTGTGTGTGGGAGCTTGCTGTGCGCAGGTTGGCTGCCGCGTTTATCACATTACAACAGTGACTACACTCCGAAAGTACTTCATTGGCTGTAAAGCGCTTTGAGACATCCGGTGGTCAAGAAAGGCGCTATATAAATGCAAGCCTTTCTTTCTTACCTCCCCCTGCCACCCATCCCGCCCCCCCCGCCCACCGCCGGATCTCTGAACACGGCCCTCCGATTTCCGATCTCCGATCTCCAGCACCCTCTGATTCATGATGCCAGTTCCCAAAATTAAAATCGGCAGGACCGAAGGGGTCCCATCATCCCGGGTTTTCCAAACACAATCCGGCCCACCATGGCTTCCCACAACAATTTCTCAGGGCAACTGGTGACGGGCAGTAAATGCCAGCCTCGCCAGCGATGCCCACTCCCCGGGAGAAATATCCCCAGGGAAAATATCCCGGGGAAAATATCCCGGGGGAAAATATCCCGGGGAAAATATTCCCGGGGCAGAATATTCCCGGGGAATGACACAATGTCAGAAGGAGACCCCAGCAGCCCAGCGAAGCTGAGAGGACCTGCAATAATCACACAGGAGCTCTGTATTCAGCTGAGATAGCAGCTCATGAGAAGTGTCTGCTGCTAATTCAGACAAGTGATTTAATGTTTCCCAGTGTCCCATCTCAATCATAAATAAACAGCGTCACAGTAATGCCTAAAATATAATCAGTATGCCAACAATGTTTACCAAAGTCTGTTAAATCCTCAGAATCAACATGCTGTATCGTATCGTTTACCACCTCGAGACAAGTGTGTTTGTCACTGGGCCACCGCTCCCCTGGGAGAGGGACAACAATCTAACTTCTGCTGCATTACACATCTTTCATCTATACTGCATGTACACAGGAGTAGGAGGAGGCCATTCAGCCCCTCGAGCCTGTTATACTGGAACAGGAGGAGGCCCATTCAGTCCCTCGAGCGTGTTACACAGGAAAAGGAGGAGGCCATTCAGCCCCTCGAGTCTGTTACACAGGAACAGGAGGAGGCCATTCAGCCCCTCAAGCCTGTTACACAGGAACAGGAGGAGGCCATTCAGCCCCTCGAGCCTGTTACACAGGAACAGGAGGAGGCCATTCAGCCCCTCGAGCCTGTTACACAGGAACAGGAGGAGGCCATTCAGTCCCTTGAGCCTGTTTGAACGTTCTATTAGATCATGACTGCTCTGTTCCTGAACTGTATTTTCCTGACATTGCTCCATAACCCTTGACATCCTTACCGAACAAAAATACACCAATCAGTCTTGAAAGCTTCAATCGACGGCCAGCATCCACAGCCTTTTGAGGGAGAGAGTTCCTGGTTCCCACTATTTGTGCTTTTTAAACTATTTTTCCCCCTCTGTTCCTGCAGGAGCTGAAACGTGGGAGGCCATGTTCCACCATTGACAGCCTCCCTATCAAACATTCTTAAAGGGTACCTTTAGGGAGAGTATATTAGCTGGAGTTTGCAACCCTCCTGCTTTGCACAGCAGCCTCCCAGAATTGGCTATCTTTGTATCAATCACTACATATTCCAGGATACTTGACTTTTAGAAGAGGAAGCCAGAATGGAATTAGAGTGGGGACATCGCCCTGATAGAAACATAGAAACATAGAAAATAGGTGCAGGAGTAGGCCATTCGGCCCTTCGAGCCTGCACCACCATTCAATAAGATCATGGCTGATCATCACCTCTGTACCCCTTTCCTGCTTTATCTCCATACCCCTTGACCCCTTTAGCCATAAGGGCCATACCTAACTCCCTCTTGAATATATCTAATGAAAGGCATCAACAACTCTCTGCGGTAGAGAATTCCACAGATTAACAACTCTCTGAGTGAAGAAGTGTCTCCTCATCTCAGTCCTAAATGGCTTACCCCTTATCCTAATACTGTGTCCCCTGGTTCTGCACTTCCCCAACATCAGGAACATTCTTTCTGCATCTAACCTGTCCAGTCCCATCAGAATTTTATATGTTTCTATGAGATCCCCTCTCATTCTTCTAAACTCCAGTGAATACAGGACCAGTCGATCCAGTCTCTCCTCATATTTCCATCCTGCCATCCCAGGAATCAGTCTGGTGAACCTTCGCTGCACTCCCTCAATAGCAAGAACGTCCTTCCTCAGATTAGGAGACCAAAACTGTACACAATATTCAAGGTGTGGCCTCACCAAGGCCATGTACAACTGCAGTAAGACCTCCCTGCTCCTATACTCAAATCCACTAGCTATGAAGCCCAACATGCCATTTGCTTTCTTCACCGCCTGCTGTACCTGCATGCCAACTTTCAATGACTGATGAATCATGACACCCAGGTCTCGTTGCACCTCCCCTTTTCCTAATCTGCCGTCATTCAGATAATATTCTGCCTTCATGTTTTTGCCACCAAAGTGGATCACCTCACATTTATCCACATTATACTGCATCTGCCATGCATTTGCCCACTCAGCTAACCTGTCTAAGTCACCCTGCAGCCTCTTAGCATCCTCCTCACAGCTCACACCACCACCCAGCTTAGTGTCATCTGCAAAATTGGAGATATTACACTTGATTCCTTCATCTAAATCATTGATGTATATTGTAAAGAGCTGGGGTCCCAGCACTGAGCCCTGCGGCACCTCACAAGTCATTGCCTGCCATTCTGAGAAGGACCCATTTATCCCAACTCTCTGCTTCCTGTCTGCCAACTAGTTCTCTATCCACATCAGTACATTACCCCCATTACCATGTGCTTTAATTTTAACAATCTCTTGTGTGGGACCTTGTCAAAAGCTTTTTGAAAGTCCAAATACACCACATCCACTGGTTCTCCCTTGTCCACTCTACTAGTTACATCTTCAAAAAATTCTCGAAGATTTGTCAAGCATAATTTCCCTTTCATAAATCCATGCTGACTTGGACCGATCCTGTCACTGCTTCCGAAATGCACTGCTATTTCATCTTTAATAATTGATTCCAACATTTTTCCCACTACTGATGTCAGGCTAACCGGTCTATAATTCCCAGTTTTCTCTCTCCCTCCTTTTTAAAAAAGTGCTACCCTCCAGTCCATAGGAACTGATCCAGAGTCGATAGACTGCTGGAAAATGATCACCAATGCATCCACTATTTCTAGGGCCACTTCCTTAAGTACTCTGGGATGCAGACTATCAGGTCCTGGGGATTTATCGGCCTTCAATCCGCCCAATTTCCCTAACACAATTTCCTGACTAATAAGGATTTCCTTCAGTTCTTCCTTCTCGCTAGATTCTCTGTCCCCTAGTATTTCCGGAAGGTTATTTGTGTCTTCCTTCGTGAAGACAGAACCAAAGTATTTGTTCAATTGGTCTGCCATTTCTTTGTTCCCCATTATAAATTCACCTGATTCTGACTGCAAGGAACCTATGTTTGTCTTCACTAATCTTTTTCTCTTCACATATCTATAGAAGCTTTTGCAGTCAGTTTTTATGTTTCCAGCAAGCTTCCTCTCATACTCTATTTTCCCCCTCCTAATTAAACACTTTGTCCTCCTCTGCTAGATTCTAAATTTCTCCCAATCCTCAGGTTTGCTGCTTTTTCTGGCCAATTTATGTGCCTCTTCCTTGGATTTAACACTCTGCCTAATTTCTCTCGTTAGCCACGGTTGAGCCACCGTCCCCATTTTATTTTTACTCCAGACAGGAATGTACAATTGTTGAAGTTCATCCATATGATCTTTAAATGTCTGCCATTAAATGCTGATAAAGGATGGGATAAAGCCAGTAGAGAGAAAGGATCTGAGCTTGGAAAAACAAGATGTAGAAACCGTGGGTGGAGTTAAGAAGCAGTGAGGGTACACTGGTTTTCGGCCCCTAATAGTAGTTGGTGTCGGATACAACATCAATCAGGAAATTAGAGGAATATGTAAAAAGGGTAATGCAGTAATAATGGGCAGCTTTGATTTGCATACAGACTGGCCAAACCAAATTTGCAATAATGATGTGGAGGACGAGTTCATGGAATGCTTTGAAGATAGTTTTCTGGATCAGTATGTCGAGGAACCAACTAGGGAGCAGGCTATCCGGATCTTTCCAGCAGTTTTCCAGTTCCTTACAACTCTCTGAGTGAAAATAAATTCTTCTTATCTCCCCTCTAGATCTTGTTCTAATGGTTTTGAATCTCTGACCTTGAGTTATTGACCCACTCGCCAGGGCAATAATTCTTCCCTCGGGGACACAGTCTAGGATAAGGGGAAGGCCATTTAACAACAACAACCTGTGTTTATATAGCGCCTATAACGTAGTGAAAAGTCCCAAGGTGCTTCACAGGAGTGTTATGAGATACAAACTTGACACCGAGCAGCAGGTGGTCGGTTTTAAGGAGGAAAGAGAGGTAGGGAGGTGTTGTATATGCTGACTATGGATGTACTCTATGTGCAGTCACTGTGAGATTGTATAAGATGTAGACTTGTTTCCCTGATGTACTATCAATAAGGTTCACACCGTGTACATACATGCTGGCACCACTAGAGGGTGTAACTGGTGGAGACCGGGGGTTTCCTGCCCTGGTGGCAGGGCCCTGTATAAAAGGCTGCACATCATGCTTGCTCAGCACTCTGGAGTTTGGAATAAAAGACCAAGGTCACTACAGTTCAAGTACAACACATTGCCTTGCGAAGTCATTCATAAGTACACTATAGACATCACAACTGGCGACGAGAATAAGGACTTTCACGCAATCATGGCTACCTTTGGCACACTAAAAGACTTTGAGAAGGGTGATGATTGAGATGCCTTCACAGAAAGGCTCGAGCTATATTTCGTGGCAAATGACCTGGCAGGGTAGACGGACACATTGGCGGAGAAGCGCAAGACTATACTGCTGACCAGTTGTGGGCCCGAGGTCTACCGCCTTGTCAGGGACTTGCTGGCACCCACGAAGGCCAAGGATAAGACATATGATGAGCTGACTGAACTAATTCATGACCAAATTAAACCAAAGGAGAGCATCCTCACGGCCAGACACAGATTCTACACCCACCGCAGACCTGAGCGCCAGGAGATTGCAAAATATGCTGCCGACCTCAGGAGACTTGCGGCACCATTTGATTTTGGAACACACCTCAACGAAGCATTGCGAGACATCTTCGTTATAGGAATTGGCCACGAGGGCCTCCTTCACAAGCTACTATCTGCCGATACCACAGTCAACCTGCAGAAAGCCATCGGCATCAGTCAGGCTTTCATGACCTCGACCTGCAGCACCAAGCAAGTCATTCATCTGTGGACTCAAACCCGGCAAGTACTGTACACAGAATGGTGCCTTTCACAGGCAAGACTGTAGTATGTGGCTCTGCCCAGGGCAGAGAGCACAGACCTCAGGGTTCCAGAACTCAAAGTCCACCGAGGGGTGCTAATCGAGTAGCACCATGCTGGCATTGCAAAGAAAACCATAGGGCTCACCAGTGTCGGTTTGCTGACGACATATGCAAAGCCTGTAACACGAAGGGCTACCTCCAGCGCATGTGTAAATGAAATACGACTCACCATCTAGCAGAGGCATCGGGAGATGACTTTGAATCCAGCAGGGAGTATGGTGATTTGGCCAGAGAGGCAGCTCAGCCCCAAGAAGAAGTGTATGGAGTGTATACCTGCACCACCGATTGTCCTCCAGTGAAGGTGGAAGTCAAGATAAACGTTGTTCCAGTCTTCATGGAAGTGGACACTCTCATGTATTCAACTATCATTGTAACCCATGTATAAACTGACCTAAGTTGTACACCTTGAGAACATTGTCCACAAGGGGCGAACTTGTGGGAGACACTCCGAACCTGGACTTTCCGGTATAAAAGGGGAAACTCCACCCACCGTCTGCACCTGAGGTCTTGGTAATAAAGGTAACTGGTCACAGAGTGACCTTCTCTCAAGTATGGGCCTCATGTGCATTTATACTGTACAGTAAGGACATATCATTGGCGACAAGAAACTGGGATTTAAACCACGCGAGCATGGCCACTAGCAGCACAGAAGAGAAGTACTCTGTTGGTGATGATTGGGACAACTTTATTGAGAGACTACAGCAAAGTTTTGTCACTAAGGAATGATTGGGACAGGATTCGGCCGACAAACGCAGGGCTCATCTCCTGACGGTTTGTGGATCCAGAACGTACACCCTGATGAAGGATCTTCTAGCGCCAGAGAAGCTGGTGGACAAGATTTTTGAAGAGCTCAGTAAGTTGATGGGGGAACACTTTAAACCAGCGAGCAGCATGCACATGGCGAGACACCGGTTTTACACGCACCGGCGGTGAGAAGGGCAAAGCGTTCCAGACTTCGTGGCAGAATCCGGTGACTGGCGAGCCTATGTAAGTTCCCAGATGCATGCAGAACGGAGATGCTGCGAGACTTTTTTATTGAGGGCATCGGGCACGCTGGGATTTTCAGGAAACTGACTGAGACCAAAGACTTGACCTTGGAAGCGACGGCTCTGATAGCCCAGACATTTTTCTCAGGGGAGGAAGAGACCAGAATGATTTATGGCAAAAATCTTGGCTCAAATGCGGCAAACGACCAGGGAGTCAACATTGTTAACGCGGCACACAGTTCTCTAGGCAGACAAGGGCAATCGGACATGCTCCAGCATGCAGTCGAACCCAAAGGGGGAATTCAAAAGAGACAATAGCTAGCTGAATGGCAATTCATGCCATCGCAATGGACAATGCAGCTAGAAATGGGGCCATCAACACCTGTTAATGGTACGCTTAAGGACAGTTACAGAGACAGTCAGAGACGATCAACTGGTAATGAGCCTTTTGTTTCCAACAATGGGGCCTCTAGCTCATGCTGGAGTTGTGGAGGCAAACACCCAGCCAGAGCTTGCAGGTATCAGCAATATACCTGCAGAAATTGCAACGTCAGCGGTCACTTGGTGTGTATGTGCAGGAAGCCTGCAGCCAGGTTGATGTATGAGGAGGACGGGCCCGATGTAAGCCCTATGAGGCCAAATGACTACTGGGGGAAATCGTTGGAAGCTGAAGTTCAGCGAGTTCATGTGGAGCACATATACAGTTCATACACCAAGACGCCACCGATAATGACGAAAGTGCTCCTCAATGGCATCCCAGTAATTAATGGAGCTAAACACGGGGGCCAGCCAGTCCCTGATGAGTATCAAACAGTTCGAAAGGTTGTGGGTGTCCAAGGCCAGGAGGCCAAAATTATTGCCGATTGATGCACAGCTACGGACATATACAAAGGAGATAATTCTGGTGCTAGGCAGCGCCACGGTAGTCGTGACCCACAAAGATTCGGAGAACAGGTTGCCACTTTGGATTGTCCCGGGGGATGGTCCCGCATTACTGGGGAGGAGCTGGCTTGCTGTCATGAACTAGAAATGGGGCGATGTCAATGCAATTTCTTCTGTGGAGCGAGTATCATGCTCACAGGTCCTGGACAAATTTGACTCATTATTTCAACCCGGCATCGGCACTTTCATGGGGACTAAGGTAGTGATTTACATAAACCCGGACACCAGGCCAGTACACCACAAGGCCAGAGCAGTGTCGTATGTGATGCGGGAAAAGATAGAATGCGAATTGGACCGCCTACTGAGGGAAGGCATCATCTTGCCAGTCGAATTCAGTGACTGGGCGAGCCCGATCGTGCCGGTGCTCAAGGCGGATGTGTCAGTCAAGATATGTGGCGATTACAAGGCCACCATCAATCAGGTGTCACTCCAAGACCAGTACCCGCTACCAAGAGCGGAGGACCTCCTTGCGACGCTCTCCGGTGGCAAACTTTTTTCAAAATTGGACCAGACATCAGCTTACATGACCCAGGAGCTGGCGAGTGAGTCGAAGAAGCTGACCACCATCACGACACACAAGGGCATGTTTGAGAATAACAGATGTCCGTTCGGGATTCGTTCGGCCGCCGTGATCTTTCAGCGAAATATGGAAAACGTCCTCAAGTCGATTCCAAGGACGGTGGTTTTTCAAGGCGACATCCTCATCACGGGTCGCGATACTGAAGAATACCTCCACAACCTGGAGGAGGTGCTATGCAGACTGGACCGGGTAGAGCTGCGACTGAAAAAGGTGATGTGTGTCTTCTTAGCTCCAGATGTATAATTCCTAGGGAGGAGGGTAGCAACAGACGGGATCAGACCTACTGCGTCCAAAACGGAAGCAATCCAGAGAACACCCAGACCCTGTAACACGACGGAGCTGCATTAGTTCCTGGGGCTCCTGAACTCTTTTGGTAACTTTCTCATCAAATTGAGCAGCAGTGAGAGCCGCTACATGTGCTCCTATGCAAAGGTCGTAATTGAGTCTGGGGGGACAGCCAGGAAAGGGCTTTTGATAGAGCACGCAATTTGTTCTGCTCCAACAAACTGTTAACGATATATAATCCGTGTGAGAAACTAGTTTTAACGTGCGATGCATCGTCCTATGGGGTCGGGTGTGTGTTGCAGCATGTGAATGCCAATGGTCAGTTACAGCCGGTAGCTTATGCCTCCAGAAGTCTGTCCCAGGCAGAAAGGGGCTACAGGATGGTAGAAAAGGAAGCGCTAGCATGTGTATATGCAGTAAAAAAAATGCACCAGTACCTGTTTGGCAGGAAATTTGAGCTGGAGACAGATCACAAACCCCTAACGTCCCTTTTGGCTGACAACAAGGCCATAAATGCGAATGCATCGGCCCGCATACAGAGGTGGGCACTTACGTTAGCCGCCTATGACTACACAATTCGGCACAGACCAGGCACTGAAAACTGCGCCGATGCACTCAGCAGGCTACCACTAGCCACCACTGAGGGGGCAACTGAGCATGATGCTGAGATGGTAATGGCTGTTGAAGCTTTCGAAAGCGAAGGCTCACCTGTGACAGCCCGTCAGATTAAAGTCTGGACAAATAAAGACCCACTACTGTCTTTAGTTAAGAAATGTGTCCTGAATGAGGACTGGGCAGACACTTACGGGGCATGCCCTGAGGAGTTTAAACCGTTTCATAGGCGCAAGGATGAACTCTCGATTCAGACCGATTGCGTACTGTGGGGGAACCGAGTAGTCATGTCCCAGAAGGTCAGAGAGGTATTTATCAGAGAACTTCACAATGAGCCCCCGGGCATTGTCATGATGAAAGCAATTGCCAGGTCACACGTTTGGTGGCCAGGGATAGATGCAGACCTGGAACTTTGTGTTCGCAGGTGCAAACGCACCCAGGGAAGCCCCCCTTAGCCCCTGGTCCTGGCCCGCCAAGCCATGGTCACGCATCCATGTGGCCTACGCAGGTCCTTTCATGGGAAAAATGTTTTTGGTTGTAGTAGACGCCTACTCCAAATGGATTAAGTGTGCCATTTTAAATTCAAGCACATCCTCTGCCACGGTAGAAAGTCTACGGGCAATGTTCGCCGCCCATGGTCTACCAGACGTCTTGGTCAGCGACAGTAAGGATATATCAGACACGGGAGCAAGCCAGTCAGTGATGAGCCAGGATGCCTTTGAGAGGTTATGGAATGAAAAACGACTTGAGCTGGTTCCAGTGCAGGAAAAGTTGCGCACGTACACCAGGGAGCCGATCTCAGTCCTTGCTAGTGTCGGTGTAAGTGTAATCCATAATGGCATGGTGCATAAGTTACCTCTGTGGATTGTTGCAGGTTATGGCCCAACGCTACTCGGAAGCAGGTGGATGGGGAAAATCCAGTGGAAATGGGAAGACCTCTTCACTCCAGAAATCGATGTCCTCCATGCTCAAAGGCAGTGCAAAACCTCACCTTCGCTTGGGCCAGGCACCAGAGAACGTCCATCATGACTGCGTGGCAATGACCCGACCGGAATGATCTAAAAATACCTTCCCGGCTCCAGTAGCAGAACTCCTGGGGAGGAAGATTGAATTCACAGGTAGCCTTCTAGCATTTGTGGCAGAATCGTGGGAGAGAAAGATCACGGCAGTCGACCTCGAGGACAGAGGCAAGATGGCGTTCCTGCTGCAGCGAGGAGCAGCGTGGCTGAAAAGAAGGGCCCAAGTTTCCACACGATAAAAAACCGGCGCCCCTCCGAGCTGGGCGCCCGTTTTTCGCGCCACAAAGTGCGCCTAAAAAAACCCTCTGTATTCTCCACCTTCCTGCAGGTCCTCTGGCCCTCGGCGCGGTGCAGCAGGAGCTGTAGGGGGCGGAGCTAGGACCCTGCGCCGAAAACAGTGCCGGGAGCTCTGCACATGCGCGCTACAGTGGACACGCAAGTGCAGTAGCTCCAGGCGCCCGAAACTGTGTGGGAGGGGCCCGAAGCACGCAGTCCCTAGCCCTGGCCGAATGGCCTCACTGGGGCCAGCTCCTGCTTCCTGCCAACTCCCGCTCCTGCTTCCCACCCCCCCACCCCCGACCGGACCGGACACGACTCGACCCGCCTGTCGCTGCCCCTCCTGCTTCCCCGCCGCTCCTGCTTCCGCCCCCCCGACCGGACCGGACCTGACTCGAGCCGTCTGCATCTGCCGCTCCCACCCGACTCAACCCGACTCTACTCTCGCCCCCGGACTGGATCCGACCTGACATCCCCCTCCCCGACATGACCTCCCTCTCCCCGACCTGACCTTCCTCCCTCTCGCCCTCTCTCCCTCCCTCCCCCTCCCTCTCCCTCCCTCGGGCCCGGCCCGTTCAGCCTTCGGTCCCGACGGCAAACCGCTTCCTAAAGGCCTGCCTGAAGAACTTTCACACAGGTAGGAACATGGTTTATTTAATCTTTTCTTTGCTTATAAATGTTTATTCAGGTTGGATTTATTTGTATAATATTTGTATAGGTATAACTAAGGATTTATTGTAGAATTTAATGACTTCCCTTCCCCCCCCTCCCCCCACCTCGTTCCCTACGCCTAATTTGTAACCTGCGCCTGATTTTTTAATGTGTAGAACAAAAATCTTCACTTGCTCCATTCTAAGTTAGTTTGGAGCACGTTTTCACTGTGGAAACTTTGAAATCAGGCGTCAGTGGCGGGACACGCGCCCTTTTGAAGAAAAAATTCTGTTCCAAAGTAGAACTGTTCTACCTGACTAGAACTGCAGAAAAAAAAATGTGGAGAATCGCGATTTCTAAGATAGTCCGTTCTCCACCAGTTGCTCCTAAAAATCAGGCGCAAATCATGTGGAAACTTGGGCCCGAAAGATGGCCGCATCACGAGGTGCAACGCTGAGGGACCAACACATGGGGTCTAACAAAGGATCTGATTGGGGTAAAGCCAGCAGGGTTCTCTTAAAGGAGACCTGGAACCAACTGAACTTAAAGAGACATTGTATGCATGGCAGTCACTGTAACGAACCAATTAAGATTGTGAACAGAATGTGGTTGCGAGATATTGGCACTCTAAAGAACAGAATGTTGTTGTGAGATGTCGATACCAGTCCTCATATAAAGAACAAAATGTTGTTGCGAGATGTCGGTACCAGTCCTAATGCAAGGAACCAAATGTTGTTGCTAGATGTCAGGAATAGAATATCCCCTAGAGCAGCAAGCAAGCAAATTCGGGAGGGTAAAGGTGCGGAGCCTGATACCCTGCCCCAGGTCTATCCCACACTGCAGGCACCCGATGGCACCATTCGCCATGGACCTGGAAACAAAAACGGCGCCAATACGCGCAGTCGGCCGCCGTTGCCCATCACCCGGGTGGAGATGGCACAGCCACCAGACCCAGTCGCTACCTCGGCCATGTCCAGGAGCGAAAGGTCAGAGCCAACGAGCTCCCCAACGGGACCTGGAACAGCCAGGTTCCCAACACCGTGAGGGAGCAGGCAGAAGATTCTGCAGCCCTCAGAGGAGAACAGGGAGGCCTCATACATCTGAGGTTCTGCCCACCACTAGGCAACGGCAAAGGCCCTGAGTCCTGGCTCACTGAGCGAACCAAGCCCACCCCGCTAGCAGGTGTTGCAGCGCCGTCATCAGACGACTAGGATCCCGTCCAGTTGGTCTGGAACTAGCGTCCTTGCATACCTCCACTGCTACCTCAGTACTGACCATGACTGAACCATGAATGCAATCTACCCAATCCGGGAGCACGACTGCAAAACGTAACGAATGTAAGTCATTGACCTAGGTGCCACGATACAAACTGAAAAACATGTTTTTCCTTCCTTTCTCTGTACTTGCACTGTGCATGATCCTGTATGTTAATATAACGGGCCAGCTGCATGATTTCGCTGTGCGGGGGGGAGGCGGGGGGGCGGTAAATGGATGTCTGTAGCCATGGACACACACATGGATCACACCCAGAACCCACTGGAACCTCCACCACATCATCGAACCATCCAAACTGATAATCACTACCCAACTTTGTGGCAAAAGGACTTGGGGGTTAACAGGGAGAGAGCCAAGCCAAAGCACAGTCAAGGTGCAAGGGCTATTGGCACTTAAGTCTGGGGAGAGCTAAGCCAGAGCACATAGTAAAAAGGTCATTGGCACAAAGGACTTGGGGAAGAGTGAAGTTGTATATGCTGACTATGGATGTACTCTCTGTGTAGTCACTGTGAGATTGTATAAGATGGAGAGTTGTTTATCTGATGTACTATCAATGAGGTTCACACCGTGTACACACATGCTGGCACCACTAGAGGGTATAACTGGTGGAGACCGGGGGTTACTTGCCCTGGTGGCAGGGCCCTGTATAAAAGGCTGCACACCATGCTTGCTCAGCACTCTGGAGTTTGGAATAAAGGACCAAGGTCACTACAGTTCAAGTACAACACATTGCCTAGTGGAGTCATTCATAAATACACTACAGACATAACAGGAGGCGGAGAGGTTTAGGGAGGGAGTTCCAGAGCTTGGGGCCCAGGCAGCTGAAGGCACGGCCACCGATGGTTGAGCGATTATAATCAGGGATGCTCAAGAGGGCAGAATTAGAGAAGTACAGACATCTCGGGGAATTGTGGAGCTGGGGGAGATTACAGAGATAGGGAGGGGCGAGGCAATGGAGTAATTTGAAAATAAGCGAGAGAATTTTAATTTCGGGGCGCTGCTTATCCGGAAGCCAAGGTTGGTTGAGGTTTAAGAATAGATGAGGAGAAATTTCTTCACTCAGAAAGTTGTGAATCTTTGGAATTATCTGCCCCAGAGGGTTGTGAATGCTGAATCATTGACACTGTCAACCGCGAGGGTCTGTGGAGCAACCTCCTCCATTTCGGATGCCCCCAAAAGTTCGGCACCATGCAAGCCGTGATCCTTACCAACGGATTCATTACAGACCCAATCCACATCCAGACCGGAGTCAAACAGGGCTGCGTCATCGCCCCAACCCTCTTCTCAATCTTTCTCACCACCATGCTCCACCTCACAGTCAAAAAGCTCCCCGCTGGAGTGGAACTAAACTACAGAACCAGTGGGAACCTGTTCAACCTTCACCATCTCCAGGCCAGATCCAAGACCAGCCCGACCTTTGTCGTTGAGCTACTGTACACAAAAACATAGAAACATAGAAAATAGGTGCAGGAGTAGGCCATTTGGCCCTTCGAGCCTGCACCGCCATTCAATAAGATCATGGCTGATCACTCCCTCAGTACCCCTTTCCTGCTTTCTCTCCATACCCCTTGATCCCCTGAACCGTAAGAGCCATATCTAACTCCCTCTTGAATATATCCAGTGAACTGGCATCAACACCTCTCTGCAGCAGGGAATTCCACAGGTTAACAACTCTCTGAGTGAAGAAGTTTCTCCTCATCTCAGTCCTAAAAGGCCTACCCCTTATCCTAAGACTGTGTCCCCTGGTTCTGGATTTCCCCAACATCGGGGACATACTTCCCGCATCGAACCTGTCCAGTCCCATCAGAATCTTATATGTTTCTATGAGATCCCCTCTCAGCCTTCTAAACTCCAGTGAATACAGGCCCAGTTGATCCAGTCTCTCCTCATATGACAGCCCAGCCATCCCTGGAATCCCTGATGAACCTTCGTTGCACTCCCTCAATAGCAAGAACATCCTTCCTCAGATTAGAAGACCAAAACTGAACACAATATTCCAGATGAGGCCTCACTAAGGCCCTGTACAACTGCAGTATGACCTCCCTGCTTCTATATTCAAATCCCCGAGCTATGAAGGCCAACATACCATTTGCCTTCTTTACCGCCTGCTGTACCTGCGTGTCCACTTTCAGTGACTGATGGAACCATGACACCCAGGTCTCATTGCACCTCCCCTTTTCCTAGTCTGCCGCCATTCAGATAATATTCTGCCTTCGTGTTTTTGCCCCCAAAATGGATAACCTCACATTTATCCACATCATACTTGTAGAATTTACCAATATCTCACAAAGATTCCAGGTACCTTTCCCCTACAGAGGAGAAAAATCCCTTTCTGGGCTTTTAAAATGAGTTTAAAGGGGCAGACGAAGCCTGCGGGGGATAAAAGGGGATGCATTCATGGAGACCCCCCCCCCCAGTGTTTGGACTCATAGGAAAGGGAATTCAAAATGGACCTAAATTACAGAGGTTTGAGATCCCCTAAACATCTATGGGAAGGAGCATATCAATTTTAAGATTCTACAACATTTTGGCTGCGAAAAGGAGTTACCAAATACAGGAGGTGGGGCCAAATTCATGTATTAAGGATCCCAGACTGTCTGGGGGAACTATTCACCCCCTAAGAGATAATCGAATTACCCAATCAAGCACAATGGAAATCATGGTCAGAAAAACTGGACAATCCTAAAACAATGCAAACCCAGTGATAGCACATTCTCACACCCTAATCGAGTTACTGCTGACAAAGGAGACATTTGAAAATCAATCAACAGACAGTTTAAACAGAGCCCAAGAGATTTGATGGGAGATAACGGAGCCTTTTTTGGGATATATCTATCCCCCAGTTTGACAAGAAAAGACGAGCAGAACACAGAAACTAGCAGAAGACAGGAGAGAAGCAGAGCACAGACTGGAACAGAGACACAGACACAAGCAGCCGGGGTGAAGAAATGGAGTTGTGAAGGAACCTACAAGAACTCATCAAGAACTGACCGAGCACGAGGCCCACGAAACGGAAGTTTGTCAGCAACAAAATTGACAACCACTCTACAATCTACTTCTGAACGACCCAACGGGGGGAGAAATTACCAAAAGGGACTGACTAAAACTATTCCTAACCAAAGAAAGTGGGTACTTACCCCATACATCCAAAACGCAGCTTAGCGCATCAACGGACGCACCCCAACCGAAGACTACGCAGTCCGAAGTCCTCTCCTCCATCGGGGGTACGGCTCGCCTTGAAGGCCAAGTGCAGCAAACCCCGAAACCGTGATTCACCGGCAACTGTCTAAAGGGATTGGTGAGCATAGCCCCTGAATCCTCAGAGCTATAACTTAGTTAGTTAGGAGAATTGGGAGAGGGGAGGCTGGGATAACTTGTGTAAATGTATCTGCATTCTCCTCTTTACCTCATTTCGAGTTTAAGCTGTATTCTTTTCCCCACAGGCTGTAATTTGACATTTTATTCAATGTGTTGTACCCCTCAGTGTGTATTGGTCTGTGTGTGTTATTAAAGGTGTGCCTTTTACTTCTTTTTAAACACAATAAAGCCATACCTGCTTCCTTCCTTAAAAGCGATTGTCTGTCCAAGTCTGTCACAGTCCCTTCATAATCCCAGTGTCTAGAACCAAGGGTGTGGGAGCGATTCGGAACCGCTCATCTAAGGTCAGAAGGGAAAGCTGACCCCCTGCAAACCACCCCTTAGATAATGGCGACCCAGATGGGAAACTGGTACAAGGGACGTGATCAGAGAGAGAATGGTTTCAGGAAAAGAAGCAAAATGGAAGAGGGGATTTCCTCGCATGTGTTTAAGAAGGTAAATGTGGCTAAGGAGTGGGTACTCGATCTATTGTATGCTGAGCGTCCAGAAGATGCTGCAGCTCAATGGACCGAGAGCAAGGACCATAAAAGGTCAATAGAGAAGGCCATTTGGCTAATTTGCCTTCAGCAACAGATCCGGCTTCTAGATGAGGAGAATGGGAAATTAAATGGAGTTTTGAGACTGGCAGAAGAGAGGTCCAGCGCAAGGGCCACAGTCGGGGAAAGGCTATGGACAGAGGTGGGAGAGTGATAGAGAATTCAAACAGGCTGCATTTAGACAGGCTGTGAAAATTCACAGACAACAAGTCAGAGATGCTACGTGAGTGGTAGCATGTTGCATTAAGGCATCAATCAACTTGACATTTTAGGACCCTTGGGTAGCGAACCAATTAAAAGGTTAAAAGACTATTAATTGAGCCAATAAGGTCAAAGAAGGCGAGTTCTTTTCTGTAAATTGATCCAGGTATAAGTACAGCCATTTTGACCATGTGGTCCCAGTAAGACAAATCAACCAGCAGCTTGTTGCTCTTTGCCAAAAATAAAGAAGTTAAAACTACCATCGGAGTTCGTATTTCATTGGAAATTAAGAGATCTAACAATTTTGGTGTCACGAACACGATCGCTGAGGAAAGAAATTGAAGTTTGGACATTGGACCTACATATTGAGGTAAGGACACCTCTTTATAAAAGTCCTCGGTCAAAAGTCTAAATTCGCCTCTCCTTCTATGCGATTCCGAAAGCCTCCGGTTTGCGAACCCTCCGGTTGGTAGTCGGCTCGAGGTCCCATAGACGTCTAAACTTCGGCGGTGTGTTAGTTAATTAATCACCGACCTATTGATCGGCTAGAAAACCTACGACTCGAGACCCCAGTAAAGAAATTATGGCAGCAGGAGATAAGAGCAAAGAATTGCCTACAACTGTTAAAGGTGGGCAGGCACCACCTGAAGTTTCGATAGATTTAATTCTCGAACAGTTGAAAGAATACATAGAGCAACAATTCAACTTATCTAAAACCTGTATTAAGATCGAACAAAAGTACGGAACCTCCAAAGGACAATGGTCCTTGGACGAGATTAAAAGGGTCTGGGGAAAAACGACCCGTATGAAAAATAAAGAGCGAACTAGATGGTCCCTAGTGGTTATGGGCCAGATTCGAAAGCGGAATGAAATTATAATGCGTTCCCAACATGATCGAGAACTGACCAGTACAGATGGATCAATTGCAAGCTGTTTGTGCACAGCTGCGACAGAAAAAGCTTGAATTTGAAAAGCTGGAAGCGGAAGTTAAAGATCTTAAAGGTGAAATTAAAGAATGGAAAAAATCATTTGGTCAAGAGACAGTAATAGGAAAAGGAAAATGTATCGGTCAATTCCCAGGGTACCCATGTTTGGATAAATTAAAAGCACAAACCCGAAGACACGACCGAGGAATAGATATGGTTTCTGAATCCTCCGACAATACAGGGTCGGAGGATGAAGAATTAGGGGTGCGCTTTGCCCCGTTTAAAAAAAGACAAGTTGTTGTCAAATCAGAAGAGACTGCGGATGAGGGCGGAACCAAAAAAACGAAGAAAAGGCTGTCTGAAAAATACTTAATTCATGATCCGGCAGACCCAGAGAAAATTGATAAATGGTTCAAGGAATTGCCCAATCCAAAGAAAGGGGGAGTAAAAACGTGGGACCAATTGGACCGCTTAAGAAATATATATCAACTTCATCCCTGGGACGGAGTGCAAATTTTGACCATAATGGTGCCAAAAACACAAGGAAGAAAATTGCACGACAAGGTAGAAGAAGCTTTGGGGCAGGATGAGCAAGAATTAGACGCAGGATGGGAGGCGATTAAACACTGGCTGCAAGCCTTCAGTCCAGCTAAGACAGACTGGGGAAAAATTGCAGCCTGCCAACAGAAAGGAACAGAGGAGGTCCTGGAGTATGACGAGCGGTTTAGATGCACGTGGCTAGAACATTCGGGTATGAATAATACGGATGAGGAAATGGATGAACAAGTGTTTGGACCCCTGAAAGCAGCTTTCGTGGCAGGTCTAAAGCCAGAACTGTCCAAAATGCTTAAGGTAGTGTTACCGGACTGGGAAGGT
Organism: Pristiophorus japonicus; assembly: GCF_044704955.1. Classification (NCBI taxonomy): domain Eukaryota; kingdom Metazoa; phylum Chordata; class Chondrichthyes; family Pristiophoridae; genus Pristiophorus; species Pristiophorus japonicus. The sequence goes on from NC_091982.1 coordinate 128,589,961, forward strand.
AGAGGAACTACCTTTGCAGCATTGGTGGATCGATGTAACCAGTTAGATCGGCATATGGGAGCTAAAGTCCGAGCTGTACAGGCTATGGGATGGAAATCCCAGGATTCCAATAAACAGTCATTTGGAAAATTACCCGGAAAATGTCATTATTGTGGGAAAGAAGGTCACTGGGCCAAGACGTGCAGGGCCAAACAGCAAGGTCGTGGCTGGGGAAGAGGACGCAGCCAGGGATACAATTCAGCCAACAAGCCAGGCTTGTCACAAGATAACGACCTCATAGAAGCATTTAAGCGACTGACAATACAACAACAGAAGGAGTTACTTGGGATAGCAAAAAACGATTGGAGCCCACCCTGGCCCCCTCCTCGCACTAATACAACAAAGGGGAGATGGGCTATATATAACTGTGAGGGTGGGCGATAAGGATGTGGACTGTCTTTTAGACACAGGGACGGAATTAACATGCTTACCCCTACAATATGGAGACTTTTTGCCGTTGGATGGTAGGGCACGTACAGCCTATGGAGTTGGGGGCTATAAAATGGAAATTAAAAGGACAACACTGGTACTTATAGGGCTGGGTCCACATGAACTAACCACACCAGTCTGGATAGGCCCAGTTAATCAACCCCTTTTGGGAATGGACGTTCTAATCCAAATAGATTCATCGTTGCATTTCGAGGATGGTCGGGTGACATGGTCAATTAGAACTTTGAAGAAAGAAGAATTGAAGGAACACCCGATATGGGCTAAAGATAAGAACGATTGTGGCCTACTCCAGATGGAGCCTGCGTCATTTACAGGGACCAAGCCTCCATGCACTAAACAGTATCCCATCAGTCCAACTGCCATCACGGGAATCTTACCGGTTATTCAGCAATTGGAGAAACAAGGGGTGCTTATTAAAACGCATAGCTCCTCCAATAGCCCCGCGTGGCCGGTACAGAAATCTAATGAGACTTGGCGTTTGACTGTCGATTATAGGAAAGCTAACCAGTGCATTGATCAAAAAGCTCCTTTGGTCGCAGATCCCTCCACCATTTTTAATGCCCTCAAACCGGAACATAAATATTTCTCGGTTATAGATATGGCCAACGGATTTTGGTCGGTGCCTCTGGCACCAGGGGTTCGACAGTGGTTTGCTTTCACGGTCCAAGGACAACAGTATACTTGGACCCGGTTACCACAGGGTTTCCACAATAGCCTGACAGTATTCCACATGGCTTTACAAAGCCATTTGCGAGAATTACTTCCCCTGTCATCCACAGTCATCCAATATGTCGACGATATCCTGCTAGCTTCAAACACGGAAGAACAGCATGAACAAGATTTACGAGCTTTGCTGGATCACCTTCGGCTGAAAGGACATAAAGCCAGCATCGACAAAGCACAAATATCCCAAGAAGAGGTTGTATACCTGGGACAAAAGATTTCACAAGGAAAGAGAGAACTTACCCAGGATAGAACTGCAGCCATTCGGGCTGCTAAATAACCCACCACTATTCAGGAACTAAGGTCTTTTTTGGGATTGTGTAACTTTAACAGAAATTGGATTGACTCCTTCACACAGCTTGCTCAGCCACTGAATGATATTTTAAAGGGGAAACGTGCCTCTAAAGAAGCCATCACCCTCACTAAGGAACAGCAAGAGGCCTTCCTGAGTTTGAAAAAGGCTTTGTGTTCGGCACCGTCTCTGGGAATCCCCGATAGTGGTAAGCCATTTACCCTGTTTGTTCATGAGA